>NC_057807.1:555239209-555539209 GCF_018294505.1 Triticum aestivum
GGAGCGGCACAGCACGCGCGCCCTTCTTCCCCGCTCCCCCGCCTCATCTTGCCTTCTCTCTCTCCTGCCTCCGCCGTCAAGCAAGAGCACTCCACACCACGGTGATGAGTTCTTCCTCCACCGCGGCCCCCACCGTGCGCTCCGGCGTATGGGACGGCTTGGAGGTAGAAGAGGAACACATCGAGTTCCTCCACCGGACACGCCGTCTTCCCAGCTGGTCCCACCGAGTCAAGACGCTGACTCCCGCCGGAGCCGCCGCCGTAGCGCGACTCCGAGTCTTGACGCAGTCGGAGGGTCTCGTCGGGGCCGACTTGCTGGCCGCCTTCGTGGAGCTCCGAGTTCTCCCTCTCCAAGGTCGGCCTCACTTGATATGTCAGATGAGCGGCCTCCGAGACCCGAGTCGGATGAGCACCAAGGAGATGCCCCGCGCGGAGGTGGCAAACATGGTGAATCATATCGCGAACTGCGAATTCGGGGAGGACTGGCAGTTTGGCAAGGAGCCTTACTCGCGCGACAACCCCCCACCAGTGGTAAGTCACGTCCCCCTATTGTTTTGTCTTCTTTGCGGCCGACTCCGGCTTCTGACTCTTGTCAGTTTCTTCTGAGCTAGAATCCCCTTATGCAGCCTGCAGCCGGCGCCATGAGACAGCCCCACGAGTATGTTCCCGATCGTGCGGACAGTGACGTCGACGACCCCGACTTGGGGGCGGCGGCGATGAAAGCCAACGCCGAAGGCGGGGGAGAAGGAGCAGAAGGCGACTTCAGGCCCTCGACCACCTTCGCCGACTGGCCTGACGACGACGCCGAAGGGGAAGTCGCCCCGCGCCATCAGCTGAGGGTCGGCTCGTCGGGTGCCGGCTCCTCCGCCGGCCTGGCTGGCCAAGGCGGCGCGAAGAGGCGTCACGCTGGGCCGAGTGCGCCCGGCGGCAAATTGAAGAAGTTCAAGGGGCGGCCACCGCGACCAAACGGGAGGAGGCGGCCGCGAAGGCCAACCGCTTCCGAAGGGAAGTGAGAAGGCCGCCGCTTGTCTCTGCGTAAGTCTTTACGCTTTTTTATTTTCCTTCGTTGAATCTTGTCTGAGTCTTCTTTTATACTACCTCCATTCTTCTTCAGGGCCCCTCTTTCCCTTGAGAGAGTCGCCGTCCCCTCCGTCATGGGGTCGGCAGAGACATCCGCCAATACTCGGCGGGCCGACCCCGCCGCCGACCTCCGGGAGGCGACGGAGCGAAATGCGCGGGAGAAGCGCGAGGAGGAGGAGGCCGAATGTCTGGAGAAGGCGGAGGCCAACAGGGCGGCCGCCTCCGCCCAGAAGAAGCTGGAGGATGCCGAAGCCGCCCTTGCGGCGAGACGGCGTGCCGAGGAGGCCGCGCGTCGCCGATCAGCGATGCTCATCCCTCCACTGTCGTCTGCACCGCCGCCTCCGGAGTTCACGGGGCAGACCGGAGAGGCCGGCACCGAAAACCCCATCGTGGAGAAGGAGAGCGGCGAGGCTTCCATGTCGGACACTCTCGTGCCGCCACCGCCGCCTCCACCACCGTCTGGGAGACCGCACGACAAACAGCCGGTGGGTCCATCAGAGCCGCCGGTCACGGACGAGGCCGAGGCGCGACTGCTTCTCCAAGTTGCCTCACCGGTGCGTCGCCGTCTTGAGAGGGCGACCTCGGTGCCGCGACCTCGGGAGACCTGCGCCGCTAGCTCGGCAACCTTAGACGCCGAGGCCACAAGCGCCGCGACCTCGGGAGACCGGCGCCGCTAGCTCGGCAACCTTAGACGCCGAGGCCACAAGCGCCACGCCCACCGGGTGGTTGCGCGGAGGCGACACCGGGCCGCTGAATCAAGCGCTTCTGGACGTTCAGGCGAAGCTGCGCGCTGAAGGCGAGGCCCTTCAAACTTGCACCAGGGCGCATCTGGCAGCGCGGACGGCCGTCCGAGTACGTTTCCTTCTTCTTTTTGATTCTTGTTTTTCTCTGTGGGGGCGCGCCAGCGCACCCACTGGGTGTAGTCCCCAAGTTCCGGGCCAGCTGCTGAGCAGGCGGTTCGGAACTCCCTCTGGCGAGTTCCAAATACTAACTTTGTCTTCAATGACTTATTGCAGGAGTATCACAACCTCCGCGCCACTGCCTTCAACCGCAATGTTGAGGAGTTGAGCAAGCGGGCTGCCGACTTGTTGGAAAGCCGGAGTAAGTTCTTCTTCTTCGCGGGGGCACGGTGGCGCACCCGCGGGCTGTAGTCCCCGAGATTCGGGCCGACTGCTGAGCAGTCGGGCCGGATCTTTCCGGCGATCTTCTTTGTTGACGACTTATTTGTCTCTTCTTTCGTTCTTCAGGAGCCAACGCCGTTCTTCAGGAGCAGCTGGGCGAGGCCAATACCGCCCAGCGTGCCAAGTAGGAGGAGTGTGGAAAGCTTGCCGCGGAGTGCGACCTGCTGGCAGCGCAGCTGGCCGAGCAGAAGGAGCTGCTCAAGAAGGCGCAGGACGAGGCCGAGAAGAAGGAGGCCGCTCTCTTGGCCGAGTTTGAGAGCGAGCGCTCCTCCTGGACTGACAGGGAGGCGATGCTGACCTCTGGCTTCCACGAGATCGAGGATATCGTTGATGGTAAGTTTCTTTTATTTCTTCGGGCTTCCAACTATGTGTCAGGCCGACTTCTGATTTTTCGACTTGCTTCTTTTTTGTCTTGGCAGACTTCTTCCCTGGTCACTCGCAGGCAGTCCCTCTGGCCATCGAGGCTGCTCGTGAGGCGCGAAGGGCAAACGGTGAGGAGATCGCCGCTAATGCCCCCCGAACCATCGATGAGCAGCTTCTGAGCATTGAAGCCCGTCTTCGTCCGGCTCACCGGCTGATGCGCCGGCTTCAGCGTGCCGACGCCCAGGCGGTTGCCGCCCTGTGGACAGGCACGCCGGTTCTGCGCACCGCCAGCCGAACTGCCGACTGGCTGGAGGTCGCTGCCGGCTATCTTGAGGCCTGGAAGGGCTCCTCGGCCCGGGCCGGAGCGCGCCGGGCCTTGGAGTTCATCAAGGCGTGGTATCCAGGGCTGGACCTGGACCGTCTGGCCGCGTTTCGGTCAGAAGCCCAGGCCGAGATGGAGGCCGTGGAGGGCGCCCTTATCGAGCGTGCGGCGGCCATCACCGAGTACACGAACACCAGTGTCTTCGTCCCCGAGTGGGCTGAAGGCGGCGAGGAAGTGCCGCCAGAGTGGTTCGGGATGAACCCGGAGTATGGCGAGGACTCGGCGGAGGTGATCGACTCCAGCACCAAGGAGGAGGATGAGGCGAAGGACGAAGGCGAGGCAGAGGTGCCAGAAGACGGAGCAGGCGGCCAGCCTCAGCTCGACCGCGCCTCCAGCAACGAGCCGCGTCGAGAGAAGGCGACTGCCGCCGGAGGCGATCAAACCGAGACCGCACAGCCGACTGCCCCGGCGCCTGACACCGCCGCCTCTTCCGATCCTCCGATCCCAGATGCCGCCTCCTAGGCTGCCTTTTTCACCTCTGTTTGTCTGTCTTAGTAATCTTTTGAAAACTTTGTTAGATTCGAACAATTCCACCCGCGGGGTGTATCTTGAACTTCTATTCGAAGATTCGACCAAGGGCCTATGTAAATATTTATCCAATTTCCGTCTTTCCTTGCTTACTGCTCTTTAGGCTTTTCCCTTTGCCGCCTTACTTTAGTCGCTGCCTTGTGAGTCGGACAGCCGCTCTGCGGTCTGTCGCTGGGTCAAGTGCTTGGCTACTTCGGGAAGGCAAGTACTTGGCCGTTTAGAGTTTCTTTAGCAAGTCGGATAGAAAAAGACAGGCCGACTACCCAAGAGTCGGCCGTCCTTGATAGAGGCTAATAAAGACGGCAAGCCGGTTACTCATGAGTCGGCTTTCCGCTTCAGAAATGCTGGAGGCCGTCTTATGCTATGTTCGTGCTTTAGGTCCTTAGCCATTTTTCGTGTGGGCGCTCGTTCTTCCTCACTCCTGCCCGCCTCACAGTCGCTCTGCAAGCTATGGCTTTGCCAGGAGGTGGATTGGGCACCGTGCACTACTTGTCTGACTCCAGGAAGCTCCTTATAGCGCAAGGCGGCGAGTCCCCGGGCCGACTAGTCTGGCCCGGTGCCAAGCGGCTTGTAATGAAAGTAATGTACTCGAAGGCATAATTCTTACCATACAGATAACAAAAAAAGGGCAGTCCCGAGCTCGTCTTGGGGGGCCCAAAGTCTTAGTACTTTAATACAAAGGGGTAGTGTGATACATACTGCATCAACTGTAAAATCTTCGAAGAAGATTTGCATTCCACGGGTGCTCTGTCTCTTTGCCGGAGTCGTCCCTCTTGCACGCTCGGGGCTTCTGAGCGTCGATCTGATAGTAGGCGTCGTTCCCTAGCACCTTGCTGATGATAAAGGGGCCTTCCCAAGGTGCCGACAGCTTGTGCTGGCCGGCTGTTCGCTGGATCAGCCGGAGCACAAGGTCGCCTTCTTGGAAAGATCTTGGCCTGACATTCCTGTTGTGGTATCGGCACAGACTCTGCTGGTAGATGCTGGACCGGCTGAGTGCCAACAGCCGGCCCTCTTCCAGCAGATCGACGCCGTCTTGACGTGCTTCTTCTGCTTCTTCCTCGGTGTACATAGTGACTCGCAGGGAGTCGAACTCTATGTCCGTTGGGATGACGGCTTCAGCACCATAGACGAGGAAGAAGGGTGTGAAGCCGGTTGACTTGTTTGGAGTCGTGCGCAGACTCCAGAGGACGGCTGGCAGCTCCTCAAGCCAACAGCCGGTAGATCGCTCCAGCGGTACAACGAGTCGAGGCTTGATGCCGGATAAGATGAGGCCGTTCGCTCGCTTCACCTGGCCGTTTGACTGCGGATGGGCAACGGACGCTAAGTCCAGTCGGATACCGTGTGTCGCGCAGAAACGGGCCAAGGCGCCTTTGGCAAAATTCGTGCCATTGTCGGTGATGATGCTGTGTGAGATGCCGTACCGAGTTGTGATGTCAGCGATGAAGGTCACTGCAGTTGGACCATTCAACTTCTTGATGGGTTTCACCTCCACCCACTTGGTGAACTTGTCCACTGCGACAAGTAGGTGAGTCAAGCCACCTCGTGCCGTCTTGAATGGTCCCACCATGTCCAGGCCCCAAACTGCAAAGGGCCAGGCAATGGGGATAGTCTTGAGTGCGAAAGCTGGCTGAAGTGGCTTGGAACGGAAAATCTGGCACCCCTTGCACTTTTGGACTAACTCTTTGGCCTCTTCCAGGGCGGTTGGCCAGAAGAAACCGTGCCGGAAGGCTTTGGCAATGAGTGCCCTGGAGGCCGCGTGGTGACCGCACTCGCCTTCATGGATGTCTCTGAGGATTGCTTGGCCTTGTTCTGCCTCGACGCAGCGTTGGAAGACGCCGGTAACGCTGCGCCTGACCAGCTCTCTGTTGACTATGGTGTAGGCTGCTGCTCGGCGTTGCACTTGTCGAGCCAAGATTTCATCGGTTGGCAGCTCTCTGTTTACTAAGAACCTGAGGATGGGCTGGGCCCATGAAGGTGCTGCTATTTCTTCAACTGCCACTAGTGCGACTTGGACAAGGGCGGCCGGGCTCGGAGGCGGCGGGTTGGAGTCCGCAGCCGCTTGCTGATTTGACAAAGTCCCGGGGCCGACTGGAGCAGTCCCCGGGCCGAGCTCTGGAGTCTTCGATCTTGCCACTGCAGTCCCCGGGCTGGGTTCTGAAGTCCCCGGGCCGGCTTCGACTGTGTGTTTCTTGGAGTCGGATCCGTCTTCCTCAGGCGGAGCCGGCACAGAGATTGAATCTGATTCTGGTGACGGCTTGATAGAAGGCTTGAGGAGGCGCCGGAGGGCGACACCAGATGGTATTGCCTGGCGGGTGGAGCTGATTCGTGCCAAGGCGTCTGCTTGGTCGTTGTTGTTCCTTGGCACGTGGAGGAACTCGCACCCCTCGAAGTATCCGCTGAGTTGCTGGACGAGGAAACGGTAGCTCGCCATATTTGCGTCCTTGGCGTCCTAATCGCCAGATGATTGCTAGACCACCAAGTCAGAGTCGCCATAACACAGGATCCGGCGAATGCCGAGTTGTTTGGCAAGCCGGAGCCCGTGGATGAGCGCCTCGTACTCGGCCACGTTGTTGGAGGCGGCGAAGTGGATCTACAGCGCATATCTGAGCTTGTCGCCCTTGGGGGAAGTGAGGACGACGCCGGCTCCCAAGCCGGTGCGCATCTTGGAGCCGTCGAAGTGCATCCGCCAATGGGTGGAGTCGGGCGCTGGCGGCAGATACTGGGTCTCGGCCCAGTCGACGAGGAAGTCGGCCAGTGCTTGCGACTTGATGGCAGTGCGGGGCTCGTAGTAGATGGTGTAGGGGGCCAGGTCGATGGCCCATTTGGCCACTCGGCCAGAAGCATCTCGGCTTCCGATGATCTCGGCCAGTGGAGCTGTGCAGACCACAGTGATTGGATGCTCCTGGAAGTAAGGCTTCAATTTCTTGGTGGCAAAATGCACGCCATAGCACATCTTCTGGTAATGGGGGTAGTTCTGCTTGGAGGCCGACAGTACCTCGCTCAAGTAATATACCGGTCTCTGGACAGGCAGCGCCTTGCCTTCCTCCTTGCGCTCGACTACAATGACTGTGCTGACTACTCGGCTGGTGGCGGCAATGTATAGCAGCATGGGCTCTTTGGGAGTCGGAGCCGCCAGCACAGGGGGAGTAGTCAACATCTTCTTTAGTTGGAGAAAAGCCTCGTCCGCCTTGGGAGTCCACTCAAAGAAGGTCGTCTTCTTCATGAGCTGATACAAGGGGAGAGCCTTCTCGCCCAGCCGACTGATGAATCGGCTGATGGATGCCAAACAGCCGGTGAACTTTTGCACATCTAATAGTTGTCTGGGTGCTTCCATCCTCTCGATGGCCTTGATCTTCACAGGATTGCACTCTATGCCGCGTTCGGAGACCAGGAAACTGAGGAGTTGGCCGGCTGGTACTCCAAAAACGCACTTCTCTGGGTTGAGCTTGATCTGGAATCGGCGCAGATTCTCAAATGTTTCCTTGAGGTCCTCCAGCAAGGTTCCATGCTTCTCTGTCTTCACCACTACATCATCCACATAGACGTGGGCATTTCTGCCGAGTTGCTTCAGGAGGCACTTTTGCATGCAACGCTGAAAGGTGGCGCCGACGTTTCTTAAGCCGAACGTCATGGTCAGGTAGCAGAAGGCTCCAAACAGCGTGATGAAGGCGGTCTTCTGTCTGTCAGCCGGGTTCAGCTTGATCTGGTGATATCCTGAATATGCGTCTAGGAAACTCAACAGCTCGCATCCGGCTATGGAGTCTATCACCTGATCGATTCTCGGCAGAGCAAATGGGTCCTTGGGGCAAGCTTTGTTGAGGCTCGTGTAATCAATGCACATCCGCCACTGCTTGTTCTTCTTCAGCACCAGTACTGGGTTTGCCATCCACTCTGGAAAAAACACTTCCATGATGAAGCCGGCTGCCAGGAGCCGGGCTATTTCTTCTCCAACAACTCTTCTTTTTTCTTCTAACAGGCGGCGCAAGGGCTGCTTGACGGGCTTCATATCATACCGGACGTGTAATTTGTGCTCGGCGAATTCCGTCAGGACACCAGGCATGTCCTTGGGGGACCATGCGAAGATGTCGCAATTTTCACGGAGGAAATCGACGAGCTCACCTTCCTATTTGCTATCAAGGCCTGTGCCCATGACAGCGTATCTCTCCGGGTCCAATGGTATCTTCTTTGTTTCTTTGGCCGGCTTGAATGATCCTTCTGCTTCCGACTCCTTGGGGTCGGGCGATAACTCGGGCTGCTTGCCGGCCATCGCCACGACCCGATCAAGAAGCCGTTTCTCAGCCGCGATCACCAAGGACTCGACCAGCTGACTGCTTTCGGCCGCGCAAGTGGACGACTTCCTGTAGTCGCCGAACACGGTTAGGATTCCCTTGGAACTCGGCATCTTCATCTTAAGGTAGGCGTAGTGGGGGACCGCCATGAACTTGGCCAAGGCGGGTCGGCCAAGCAATGCATGATATGGGCTTTCAAGGTCCACCACCTCAAACCAAATTGGCTCTCGGCGGAAATGATCCTTGTCTCTGAAGAGGACATCTATCAGGATGTTGCCGATTGGTGAGCAGGAAAGGCTAGGGACGATTCCGAGGAACACAGTCTGGCTGCTCTGAAGTTGTCTTCGCTTGATTCCTAATTTCTCCATTGTATCCTTGTACAGGATGTTGATACTGCTGCCTCCGTCTATCAGTACTCGCGAGAAGCGAGCGGCCCGCCTATCTGTGGCGAGTGTAGCGCCTAAGACCAAGGCGTAGGAGCCTGGACTCGGCATCACCTCTGGGTGATCAGCTCTGCTCCAACTGATAGGCTTTTCGGACCAATGAATGAACTCTGGTGTACTTGACGCAACCGCATTCACTTCTTGCTGCTGTTGGCGCCTGCTGCGTCGGTCATCCGCTACACTTGTGAACACCACATAGGCTCCATGCTCATCCAGGAACTCGTCTTGTATCGCGCCGACTGGCCTGACGGCCGGCTGCTGGGGAGGCAGTGGAGGAGGCGGCCCAGCAGGAGGGGGAGGGAGCAGGCCGTCCCCCTTGGCGATTCTGGTGAGCCAGTGGCATTTCCTTGTGGTGTGGTTTGAGGGCTTCGCGCCGCTGTGGATCTTGCAGGGACCGTCTAGAGTCTGCTCGTAGGAGAAAGCCGGCAGCCAGTTGGACTTGCCACCCTTCTGTCGCTTCGCCGGAGGCGGTCCCTCCAACTGCTGGTCCTCTGCTGTTGCCACTTGCCGACTGTTGGAAGTCGGCTGCGGGGCTTTGCGCTTCTGGTCATTCTGCTGTTGCCGCCGACTGGTGTCTCCAGCCGGAGTTCTTGGAGCCTGAGGGGCGACTTTGCCAGTTGTGCTGACCCGAATCTCCGTCTTCATGGAGGAGTCGGCCCTGGCGTACTTGTCCGCTGTGATCAGCAGGTCATCAAGGGTCTCCGGCTTGTCGCAGAGGAGCTTGTGCTTGAGGAGGGTGCCTTCTCTGCACCCGGCAGTAAAGTACTCGATGGCCTGCACCTCATGCACGCCCTCGCAGGAGTTCCGGAGTTCGCCCCAGCGTGTGAGGTAGTCGCGAGTAGACTCGTCAGGGCCTTGCATGCACAAGGAGAGTTGGCGTGGCTTGGGAGGTCGCTTGTACGTGCTGGTGAAGTTGCGGACGAAACCCTCGGTGAAGTCGACCCAGCCGTTGATGCTGCGAGGCTTCAGACTGTTCAACCACGTCCGGGCCGAGCCCTGGAGCATGAGCGGGACGTATCTTACGGCAACACGCTTGTTGCCATTCGCTATGTTGACGACTATAGAATAGTCGATCAGCCAATCTTCCGGCTTCACGGTGCCGGTTTATTTGGGCGTGTCTCGGGGGAGCGTGAACCCTTTGGGGAAGGGCTCATCTCGGATGCGGGGTCCAAAGCAGGGGGGACCCAACTCGTCTTCTTCTTCCAGCGCCAGGGATCGGTGGAGTCGGTCGATCCGGTGGCGGGTGTCGTTCTCTCCGACTCCCTCTCGGCGGCCAAGGCGGTCGCCGAGAGTCGGATGTTCCACGAGCGGTGAGGAGACTCGCCTTTCTCTGCGAGGAGGGGGAGGCAGGTAGTCGTCCCACCGTTCCACCGCTTTGGGGCGGCCGTCCTGGTCGCGCTCGATGGTAATGTGAGTCTGACTGTGGCTGACAGCCGGCTCCTTGTCCTTCTTCCCACGGGCCCCGCCAGTCAGCATCCGAGACGTCGCACCTTGGTCTCGGCGAGGCGGTGGGTCGTCGTTTTGGCGCTGCGGCGCCTCGGTGCGGCAGCCGGCATCATTCTGCATGGCAGCCGCGTCGAGGAGCTGCTGAACTCGCTTCGTCATTATGCGGTGCTCTTCGCCTTCGAAGTTATCGAGCTCGTCTGCTGCCGCCTGGGCGGCACGGATATTCTTTGCGGGCGTGGCATACACAGGGCGATCGGCCCCGAAGAGGTTGGCGATTGCCGTGCCGCGCTATCGGACCGCGCCTAGGCGGCTAGGACCGGTCGGAGCCGGCAAGCCGCCTACGGCGCGATCCATCTCGCGTTGGTAAGCTTCTGACAAGCGCCTCATGCTTGCCAGCTTCTTCGCGCCCTCGACGAGCTGAAGGCGGAGCGCCTCCAGCGTCTCGGCGTCGGCGTCTTCCGGAATCGGCGCTGCAAGGCCTCGCAGGGCCGCGTCAAGCGGGTCGTGCGCTCCTTCGCCGGAGCGCTCGCCGTGGTTGAGGATGAGGACCTCAGTGATGGTGCTTCCGCCGCTCCCCGCGTAAGGGAGCGGCTCGTCGTAGACCACCACGTTGGTGGGGAACGCGTTGAGCGACGCGGTGTCGGAGTCGACCAGCATCGGGTCGGTGGATCCTATGGACTCCAGGTCCGCGGCAGGCTCGCCGGCGACGTGGAGTTGGTCGAGGAGGCCCGCGAGGAGGCTCACGGGGACACTCGTGCCTGCATCGGACGCAGGCTCATCAGAGAGGCGAACCTCGCCGAGAAGATCGGCGAGGCAGCTGGCCGCACAGGCGATCTCAGCGCCGTGCAGCGCGTCGGCACAGACGCCATCCGGCGTGCCGGGCTGGCTGTGCTCGCCGGGGAGGAACAGGGTTCCCGTCCAGAGCAGATCTCCGGACGACGGTGCACCTCGCCCCATGGTGGGCGCCAAATGTCAGTGGTTGGATACGACATATGCCAAAGGATGGCTTATCATGGTGGGAGCGAGTAGAACGTCGCCGGTGCCTGGAAGCGGGATGAGGCGAAGACATGCACGCCGGCGGAACTTACCCAGCTTCAGGGCTCTCCTAGGAGATAACACCCCTACTACTGCTCTGCGGGGTCTCCGCATAATCATTAAGGCAAAGTGACTACAATGGTGCTCCTGGAGCTGTTTTGGGAGGCATGAGAGGGCAAGGCTAGCTCTCTCCTCCCTGTGCTATCTGGTCTATCTCTATCTAGGTCCGAACCCTTTGCATGGGTGCCCTGGGGGGTTTATATAGGCCTACCCCCCGGGGGTACAATAGTAATCCGGCTAGGCGTGGGTCCCAGCCGTCTGTCTCTCAGGCCGCCGTCCTCCCCGCCGGCTTCTAGGGCCCGCCGACTAGCGGGTCCCGCTGACAGGCTTGATACTGTAGCAGCACTCCTGATGACGCAGGCTCGGTCATTGGGTCATGACAACAGTGCCGCCATCTATCGGGCGATCACTGTCGCCATTCCCCATCCTATCTGGTTAATGGCTCGTGGGGCCCTGGGGAGGAGGCCGACTCCCACAGGTCCGTCTTCGGGGCGCTTAGGCCGCCTTAGGCCCACCCACTGACAGGCGCCCCGCCGCCTTCGGGTCGTATAGGCCGGCGTCGTGGGCACAGTGCGTTGCGCACTGTGGCTGAGGTCAGGGCAGGCATGGCAACAGTGCCGCGCCTTGCTGGAGATCTTCCAGCGATACGGCTCACTGTAGCCATGCCGGCCCTTCGTAAGCAGGGGAGGAACGGCCACGCTGTGACCGTACCCCACATCGTACTTCGACATGAGGGAGGAGTCATGGGCCGACTCTCCATACTCGGCCTCTCTGGAGGTCGCCAGCTCGGAGTCGGCTTATCTCGGAGTCGCCGTCTGGGACTCGGCTTGTCTTGGAGTCGCTCCTGGGACTCGGCTTGAGGGGCGCGGCCTGCCCCGAGTCTTGAAAGGTCCTGGGACTCGGGTTAGCCTACCCGTGGCCCAATACCCCGACACCTACTTTTGACATCATATATGTCATCTGCTTAGTTTAGACATGTTCTGTAATGCCACCTGTTTAGTTTCTATATCATATATGGGAATTATGCAGTCTCATGTCTTTTAGCCAGCCATAATATATGTGAAATGTGCAATGCCATCCTATTTAACCAGGCATCATATATTTGAATGATATCATGCCCATCCTTTTCTTCATTACATTTCCATTTGTCAACAATGTTTGTACATTAAACTACTCTTCCTGTGAATCAGCCATTTGGGTGGGAGATGGAAAAATCTGGAGTGAAAACAAGGCCTTCAGAGCAGACAGTGCTACCAGTCGAAGCATATCTCTTGTTGGGTCCCGATAGCTCCTCAGAGATGGATTCAGAGACAGATGACCAGTCCTATTCCCCCACTGAGGTGTATGCTCCAACTTGGCACGGTTATACTGCTCATATCATGCATATGGTGTCTTGCATTGCATAGTTTAGACATCATATACACAATATTCAACACCATGTTCTTAGTTCAGACATCATATCAAATGCCCTCTGTTTAGCATATAAATCACATATGTGAATTAAATGATGCGATCTTGATTACTTAGATAACATGTAGGTGAATTATGTCATGCGATCCTGTTTAGTTATTCATCATATCTTTGAATTATGTTATGCTATGCTATCCAGTTTAGATAGACATCATATATGTGAAATTATGTCATGCTATCCGTTTTAGTTAAACAACATACATGTCAACTATTTCATGCCCTCTTTTTTCCATGCTATCTATTGCATCTGTCTCTCATACAATGTCTGTACATTCAACTATGTTTCCTGTTTATCAGCCATTTGAATTGGAGCGGGTGATGCCAGTATCTAGCGGACTAAAAACATGGTCTTCAAATAAAACAGTGCTACCTCTTGGTGGAGATAGCACCCTGGTTGTACATGCACAAGAACTAGCCCTACCACACATAACCCAAACTCTTGCAGATTGTACCCCTACTGCGATGGACAGAGAACCAGCTTCACCCAATCTAACCCCAACCCCAGCCCATAGTAACCCAGTTCCTGTTGACACATCACCATCTCCACCACAGAGCTCCCAAACAAGAGCAGTTAGTAAGGCAGCTCCAGTGCCCAAAGGGTCAGTACTATCACGGCGAACCCCAACTCCACCAGTTAGTATTCCTATTCCTGTGGAGGAAGCACAACTAGCTAGTCTTAGTTTAGCATCTATCGCATTTGATGTTGTTAAATCGTATGTGCGTATCTTCCCATCTTGGAAATATTATACTAATGATGAAGGAAAATGCCAGTTGCAGGTGTTTGTCCAGGAGTTATGTGTAAGTAATGTTATTCATGGCAATTACTTTGCTTTGTCCCATATATCCTACCTCCATGATGGTTATAATACAGCAAATTTTCCCATTTTTCTCTATAGAGAAGGACCGATTTGGAAACTCAGGATGAGGTAACCTATGCTAATACCTCTGCTATCTTCAAGAATGCTTGGTGGCAGTATTGGAATTACCTGAAGAAAACGTACTTCATCGGCAAAGAAACTCATCAAATTCCCCTACGTTCTCCTGAGACACATTTACTGGACAATGACTGGGAACACCTTGTTCTGTACTGGTCCCGAACAAAGAATGTGGTAAGGTCTATGAGCTCATTTTCTATTTTAAGTATTATATTCTTACGTCTTACTGTACTCTGTTCATGTAGAACAAGTGCCTAAACCTGAAGAACAACTGTTCTAATTTAAGATTCCATTGCTATCATAGTTCAAAAAAGCGCTATGCATTAATTGTGCGCTTTGCCACCGCCTTGCGCTTTACTGACCAAAGCGCATGCTTATGTGCAGTTATGCACAGATTAAGCGTAGTTATGCGCAATGCGTTTTGCCAACGCCTAGAGCCTAGGCGCGCTTAAGCGCTCGCTTAGGCGCGCCTTTTTTTAACTATGATTGCTTTGCTCTTGTATCACAGTATTTACTCATACAAACTTACTTTTAAATTGAAGGATCCAATCAAAACTCCAATGGCACATCAGGTATGTTCACGCATGTTTCTTTAACAGGTTTGCTCTTACCAATAGCTCTGTTGATTTCAATTTCAGTTGTGTATACATTTAACTTTCATATCATGCACATTACTAGCATCACAACAGAGCCAATAGTGTTGTTGTACATGTAGACCCGTGGTACCCATCTAAAATCTTGTTGTGCCATGTAGTTTCCCACTTTCACTGCTGCTTTGTCTTGAACTGATATGATTTGAACCGTGTCTCTATTTTGATTTGGCAAGACAATGCAGTGACCATAGGACATAGATATATGTTTGTTTGATGCTTTTATTATGTACTAGTACTTGGCAATAGAAGACTTGGTAGTTTAATCCTGTCCACCTTACTAATGAACTGGTTCACCGAAATGAGTTTCATATACTAGTACATGCTAAACTTGTCATGTGTTGCACAAGCTATTCAAACTAACTGTCTGAATCAGTTCGGTTTCTTAAGTCTCAACTACAAGCTGAAAGACATCGATCAGCTGTGCTGCGACAAGAAGTGGAAGGACGCGGAAGTCCCTGGAGCATTCAGATGCATACTTTCTGGTGCAACAGCAAGCGTTGGAGGATTTTAGCGCCAAACAGGACAAAGCTAATAAGCTTGCTAAGATTATTGCCAGCATGGTGGATACCCAGGATAACGTTTCTTGAGCTCTTCTGAAGTTGTTTCAGTTATGCTCTTGTTTTGCTGCCACATTTATTTGCACTGATGGCCAATTTTGACGGCCAGTGTATGTAAATATGCTGCTTTGTTCCCTATATTTGCATTGGTGGCGAACTTTGATGCCCAGTGGATGTAATATGTGTAATAGCGGTAATAGGCTAGCATTAATTGCTTGCTTATTTATTTCCTTATTGTCTTGTTTAGTTGTTTGCTTGTAGTCACTGCAGTTCTTTTTCTTTGTTTTTCTAGTGGCCACAATAGTCTATTTTTGGTAACTAGGCCAAAATAATCATGGAAACACACGGACTGTTGTAACCATGGGCCTCCTGCGGGCCATATGATCCATGGGCCTTCTTCCGGCCGTAGGATCCATTGGCCTTCTATATGGGCCGTAGGATCCATTGGCCTTCTATATGAGCCTTAGGATTCATGGGCCTTCTACAGGCCGTAGGGTCCATGGGCCTTCTACGGGCCGTACGATCCATGGGCCTTCTACGGGCCGTACTATCCATGGGCCTCATACGGGACGTAGGACCCATGGGCCTTCTACGGGGCGTATCATCATTTCGCCAATCATGGGCCGTACTATTCGTGGACCATAACGGGCCGTTAATAGGCCGTATTTGATAACTCTATGAAAACAGCCCAATGATTTTTTTGACATGAAAACGCCCAACGTATTCGGTCCACAAACGGGCCGACTGTAACGACGGGCTGAATTTGGCCCACAAGCAGAAAATGATAGTAACGGGCCATATGTAACCGAATGCTGCAAATGAGCCCAAGAATCAATGGGCCCTGAGAAGGCCGAAAGATAACTTGGGGCTGGAAACGGCCCAATGGAATAACAGGCTGTTAATGGGTATAAAGTGATACACTGTTCATTACGGGCCAGCTTCACCACGGGCCGTTAATGGGCCAAGAGTTACAAAGGGCCTCATATGGGCCGAAAGAAGTCATGGGCCACACATGGGCTGGAAGTTAAAACGGGCTGGAATCATATTGGACGGCCCAGATGACGCTATTGGGCCTAATTCGGAGAGGTCGTAATGGGCCCTGGGTTAGCGAACTATAAATGGGCTATATGCAAACATGCCGTTAACAGGCTTTCCGTGGGGCGGCCCGCCACCTTTTGACCAAGTCAAACAGGCCGGCCTTTTCACAGGAATGGGCCTCTGTTGGGCCGTGCCACGTGTCTCCATATCATAGGCGCCTTCGGTCCAATGAGTGGATGACATCTGTCCCAACAGTGAGCCGACACGTGTTTCCTCCAGCCAATGATGATTTTACATGTGGAAATTCCCCATTGGTCGGGGCTGTTAACGGGTTATCGGATCCAAAACCAGACCCGATAGCTTAACACCGTTCCGTTACGGTGGATGCCATGTGTCGGTAACCCTTGACGAAAGCACTTCTACGACGCGCGATTTATCGTCATGGAAGTGGACACTTCTGTGATGATAATTTTGGTAATGTCATGGAACACTTCTACGACAGCACATGTATGACTATCTTGATTCTGTCATAAAATCGTCATGGATGTACATGCATGACAAAAAACGCGACCTACTGTGACAAACATGTATCATCACGGAAGTGTATTTTTTTGTAGTGGTTGCGGATGATTATACCATTCTCATCTTGCTTGTTATTGAAAATCCATTTGGTTCCAATGACATTGTGTTTCGTAGTTGGCCTCCTGACTAACGACCACACTTGGTTACATTCAAAACTGTTCAACTCTTCTTGCATAGCAATGAGCCAATCGTTGTCCATGAATGCTTCGTGTACCTTGAGAGGCTCAACACTAGACACAAACGAGAAGTGAGCACAAAAGTTTGTCAATTGTTTACAAGTGACTCTACCTTCCGATATGCCAGTGAGAATTTTATCAACATGAACACAACCGGCCACTCGAGGCATGATGGAGGTTAAGGTTTCACGAGGTTCAACTTCATGTCCATCATCCACGTCCTCAACATATGGATCATTAATTTGTGGTGGAAGATCTTCTTCTTCATATCGCATTTGTTGAGCTTCATTATCAATGATTTCACCTTCTTGTTCTTGCCCTTGATGATGAACTTGTTCTTGAATATTATCATGAAGAGGGACTTGAACATCTTCTTGTACTTTGACTACGGGCATTGGTTGAGTAGTAGGAGCTTGAGGAGGTATGGGTGTTGGAGTGGTTTGATGATGTGTGAAGCTTACATCTTCTTCCTCATCATCATGAGGTTATTGTTCCATTGGAAGAAGTGCACCAACACCCATGGTCAAAATATCTTGAGAAGAATCTTCTTCACCTACATAACTTAGATCAACTTGCACCTAATGGGAGCCATTAAATTCATCAAACACCATGTCACAAGTTTCTACAACACATCCAGTGGATTTGTTGTAGACTCTATAGGCGTGAGAGTTTGATCCATAACCAACAAATATGCCCTCAATTGTTTTGGATTGGAATTTTCCTAAACATTCTCTTTTGTTGAGGATGAAACATTTGCACCCAAATACATTAAAGTACTTGACATTCGGCTTGTTCCCAGTTAGGAGATCATATGGAGTCTTTTCCAATATAGTGCGGAGGAAGAGCCAGTTTGATGCATGGCATGCAGTGTTGACAGCCTCGGCCCAAAAACTATATGGCGACTTGTATTCATCCAACATGGCCCTTTCCATCTCCACAAGTGTATGGTTCTTCCTTTCGGCTACACCATTTTGTTGAGGAGTGTATGGAGCAGAATATTGATGCTCAATCCCTTCATCACTAAGAAATTCTTCCAAGGTGTAGTTCTTGAACTCAGAGCCATTATCACTCCTTATTGCCAAGATGTCTTTATCAAACTTGCGTTGTGCTTGCTTGGCAAAATCAATGAAGGTGATCTTATTCTCGTCCTTGGATATTAGAAAAAACAGCCATGTATACCTTGAGTAATCATCAACAATGATAAACCCATACTTTTTCCCACCAAGACTATCCCATGAAGGAGGCCCAACAAGATCCACATGAAGGAGCTCCAAAGGCCTTGAAGTAGACACGATATTCTTGGGTGGGTGCTACCTCTTGAGCATGCATTGGTTTTCCCTTGAAGAGGAAAGGGTGATGCAGCAAATTAGCATAAGTATTTCCCTCAGTTTTGAGAACCAAGGTATCAATCCAGTAGGAGACGACACACAAGTCACCTAGCACCTACACAAACAATCAAGAACCTTGCAACCAACGCAATAAACGGGTTGTCAATCTCTTGCTACCTCTTGAGCACAGCGTTGGTTTTCCCTTGAAGAGGAAAGGGTGATGCAGCAAAGTAGCAAAAGTATTCCCTCAATTGTTGAGAACCAAGGTATCAATCCAGTAGAAGGCTCCTCAAAAGTCCCACGCACCTACACAAACAAACAAGAACCTCGCAACCAACGCGATAAAGGGGTTGTCAATCCCATCACGGAAACTTGCAAAAGTGAGATACAATAGAGATAATAAGATAAGATAACTATTTTTGGTATTTTTATGATATAGATTGGAATGTAAAGATTGCAAATAAAAGTAGACTGGAAACTTATATGATAAAAGATAGACCCGGGGGCCATAGGTTTCACTAGTGGCTTCTCTCAAGATAGCATAAGTATTATGGTGGGCGAACAAATTACTATCGAGAAATTGATAGAGAAGTGCATAGTTATGAGAATATCTAGGCATGATCATGTATATACGCATCACATCCGCAACAAGTAGATCGAAACGATTATGCATCTACTACTATTACTCCACACATCGACCGAATCTTGCCTGCATCTAGAGTATTAAGTTCATAAGAACAGAGTAACACATTAAGAAAGATGACATGATGTAGAGGGATAAACTCAAGCAATATGATATAAAACCCATCTTTTTATCCTCGATGGCAACAATACAATACATGCCTTGCTTCCCCTGCTGTCACTGGGAAAGGACACCGCAAGATTGAACCCAAAGCTAAGCACTTCTCCCATTGCAAGAAAGATCAATCTAGTAGGCCAAACCAAACTGATAATTCTAAGGGACTTGCAAAGATAACCAATCATACATAAAAGAATTCAGAGAAGATTCAATTATTTCGCATAGATAAACTTGATCATAAACCCATAATTCATCGGATCTCGAAAAACACACCGCAAAAAGAGTTACATCGAATAGATCTCCAACAAGATCAAGGAGAACTTTGTATTGCGATTCAAAGAGAGAGAAGAAGCCATCTAGATAATAACTATGGACCCCAAGGTCTATGGTAAACTACTCACAACTCATCGGAGAGGCCTTGGAGATGATGTAGAGCCCCTCCGTGGTCGATTCCCCCTCTGGCGGAGCGCTGGCGAATGCTTCAAGATGGGATCTCACGGATACAGGAGGTTGCGGCGGTGGAATTAGGTTTTCGTGGTGCTCTTGGATGTTCTCGGGGTATGTGGATATATATAGGCGAAGGAGGTAGGTCAGGGGAGCCACGAGGGGCCTGCGAGGGTGGGGGGCGCGCCCACCCTCCTAGGGCGTGCCCTCCTGCCTCGTGGCTGCCTGGGTTGCTTCTTGACGTCCACTCCAAGTCTCCTGGATTGCGTTTGTTCCAAAAAGATCACTCCCAAAGGTTTCATTCTGTTTGGACTCCGTTTGATATTCCTTTTCTTCGAAACACTTAAATAGGCAAAAAAACAACAATTCGGGCTAGGCCTCCGGTTAGTAGGTTAGTCCCAAAAATGATATAAAAGTGTAAATTAGAGCCCATAAACATCCAAAACGGGTAATATAATAGCATGGAACAATAAAAAAAGTTATAGATACATTGGAGACGTATCAAGCATCCCCAAGCTTAATTCCTGCTCGTCCTCGAGTAGGTAAACGATAAAAACAAATTTTTTGATGTGGAATGCTACCTAGCATAATTCTCAATGTAATTTTATTTATTGTGGCATGACTGTTCAGATCCAAATGATTCTAAATAAAAGTTCATATTGACATAACAACAATAATACTTCAATCATAATAATAAAGGAATCATGTCTTCTCAAAATAACATGGCTAAATAAAGCTATCCCTACAAAATCATATAGTCTGGCTATGCTCTATCTTCATCACACAAAGTATTTAATCATGCACAACCCCGATGACGAGCCAAGCAATTGTTTCATACATTAGTATTCTCAAAAAATTTCAACCTTCACGCAATACATGAGCGTGAGCCATGGACATAGCACTATATGTGGAATAGAATGGTGATTGTGGAGAAGACAAAAAGGGAGAAGATAGTCTCACATCAACTAGGCGTATCAACAGGCTATGGAGATGCCCATTAATAGATATCAATGTGACTGAGCAGGGATTGCCATGCAATGGATGCACTAGAGCTATAAATGTATAAAAGCTCAACAAAAGAAACTAAGTGGGTGCGCATCCAACTCACTTGCTCACGAAGACCTAGGGCATTTTGAGGAAGCCCGTCATTGGAATATACAAGCCAAGTTCTATAATGAAAAATTCCCACTAGTATATGAAAGTGACAACATAGGAGACTCTTGATACGTCTCAAACGTATCTATAATTTTTGATTGCTCCATGCTACTTTATTTACTGTTTTGGACTATAATGGGCTTTATTTTCCACTTTTATATTATTTTTGGGACTAACCTATTAACCGGAGGCCCAGCCTAGAATTGCTGTTTTTTTGCCTTTTTCAGTATTTCAAAGAAACAGAATATCAAACAGAGTCCAAACGGAATGAAACCTTCGGGAACGTGATTTTCTCATCAGATAAGATCCAGGAGACTTGGACCCTCCGTCAAGAAAGCCACGAGGCGGTCACGTGGGTGGAGGGCGCGCCCCTCCCCCCTGGGCGCGCCCCCTACCTTGTGGGCCCCTCGAAGCTCCACCGACGTACTCCTTCCTCCTATATATACCTACGTACCCCCAAACGAGCAGGGGGAGCAAAAAAACCTAATTCCACCGCCGCAACCTTCTTTATCCACGAGATCCCATCTTGGGGCCTGTTCCGGAGCTCCGCCAGACGGGGCATCCACCACGGAGGGCTTCTACATCATCACCATGGCCCCTCCGATGAAGTGTGAGTAGTTTACTTCAGACCTTCGGGTCCATAGCTAGTAGCTAGATGGCTTCTTCTCTCTTTTTGGATCTCAATACAATGTTCTCCCCCTCTCTCGTGGAGATCTATTCATTGTAATCTTCTTTTTGCGGTGTGTTTGTTGAGACCGATGAATTGTGGGTTTATGATCCAGTATTATCTATGGAAAATATTTGATTCTTCTCTGAATTCTTTTATGTATGATTGAGTTATCTTTGCAAGTCTCTTCGAATTATCCGTTCGGTTTGGCCAACTAGATTGGTAGTTCTTGCAATGGGAGAAGTGCATGGCTTTGGGTTCAATCTTGCAGTGTCCTTACTCAGTGACAAAAAGAGTTGCAAGGCACGTATTGTATTGTTGCCATCGAGGATAACAAGATGGGTTTTTTATCATATTGCATGATTTTATCCCTCTACATCATGTCATCTTGCTTAAGGCGTTACTCTGTTTTTACTTAATACTCTAGATGCATGCTGGATAGCGGTCGATGAGTGGAGTAATAGTAGTAGATGCAGAATCGTTTCGATCTACTTGTCTCAGATGTGATGCCTATATACATGATCATTGCCTAGATATACTCATAACTATGCTCATTTCTGTCAATTGCTCAACAGTAATTTGTTCACCCACCGTAGAATACTTATGCTCTCGAGAGAAGCCACTAGTGGAACCTATGGCCCCCGGGTCTATTCTCATCATATCAATCTATATCCCTTTATTTACTTGCTTTGTTTTTTACTTTACTTTTACTTTTTACTTTGCATCTATCTATCAAAAATACCAAAAACATTATCTCTATCAGATCTCACTCTCGTAAGTGACCGTGAAGGGATTGACAACCCCTAAGCGTTGGTTGCGAGTTGCTATCGTGTTGTGCAGGTATGAGGGACTTGCGCGTGACCTCCTACTTGATTGATATCTTGGTTCTAAAAAAATGAGGGAAATACTTATGCTACTATGCTGCATCATCCTCTCCTCTTCGGGGAAAACCAACGCAAGCTCGAGATGTAGCAAGAAGAATTTCTAGCGCCGTTGCCGGGGAGGCTTACGCAAAAGTCAACATACCAAGTACCCATCACAATCCCTATCTCTCGCATTACATTATTTGCCATTTGCCTCTCATTTTCCTCTCCCCCACTTCACCCTTGCCACTTTATTCACCCTGTCTTTCCCTATCTCCTCCTCTCTTTCCCGTTTGCCTTGTCATTATGTCAAGTTCTTTTTCCGCTCCTATGTCCCCCGAGTTTGAAGTTCTTCACTTCAAGCAAAGGCAAGGAGAAAATTTAAAAGATGCTTGGTATAGGATGATGGAATCTTATCGCAAGTGCACCCTAGAGGTGAACTTTAGAATTCTTCTTCATAATTTTTATGTTGGGTTAAATATGACGCATAGACAACTCTTGGATTGCATTGCCAAGGGAAATTTCATTGAGATTGATCCCAGTATTGCGCATGAAATTATAGAGGGAATAGTGGAACACTACCTCAAAATGGAGGATCACATCCTACCCAAGGAGAAACCCAAGTGTTTGAGAAGACTTGCGAAGTAACAATTTTTTTACAAAAGTCTCTTGAGCCTCTTAAAAGTGTTAGCGGAAATCTTCACCGCATGAATATGTTGATTACTCTTTGCAATAAGCAGTTGGATTCTTTAGATCTAAAAATTTCCGAGTATGAAGGGAAGAGGAAAGAACCTCCCGGATTCGAGCATGACTCCACCAAAAAACTGAAAATTAAAGATGACACTACCTAGATCTATCCTTGCTTTTATGCCTAGCTAGGGGCGTTAAACGATAGCGCTTGTTGGGAGGCAACCCAATTTTATTTTGTGTTTTTTGTTTTTGCTTATGTTTAGGAATAAATAATCCACTACCTTCTGTTTGGATGTGGTTTTATGTTTTAATTAGTGTTTGTGCCATGTAAGACCTATAGGATAACCTACGATGATAGTTGATTTGATTCTGCTGAAAAACAGAAACCTTAGTGCTCACGAGATTAGCTGCCATTTTTTACTGGAGAGTCATTTTGCGTTGATTCTTTTTTATGATGATAAATAAACAAATTGTCCAGGACTTCCTATTTTGGTAGAATTTTTAGATTTCCAGAAGATTGCGTTAGTTACATATTACTACAGATTGTTCTGTTTTTGACAGATTCTGTTTTTCGTTTGTTGTTTGCTTATTTTGATGAATCTATGGCTAGTAAATTAGTTTATAAACTATAGAGAAGTTGGCATACAGTAGGTTTAACACCAATATAAATAAAGAATGAGTTCATTACAGTACCTTGAAGTAGTCTTTTGTTTTCTTTCTCTAACGGAGCTCACGAGATTTCTGTTGAGTTTTGTGTTGTGAAGTTTTCAAGTTTTGGGTGAATTCTTTTGATGGATTACGGAACAAGGAGTGGCAAGAGCCTAAGCTTGGGGATGCCCGTGGCACCCCTAATATAATCCAAGGACACCAAAAAGTCAAATCTTGGGGATGCCCCGGAAGGCATCCCCTCTTTCGTCCACTTCCATCGGTAATTTACTTGGAGCTATATTTTTATTCACCAACATGATATGTGTTTTACTTGGAGCGTCTTGTATTATTTGTGTCTTTGCTTGTTAGTCTACCACAATCATCCTTCCTGTACACACCTTTTGAGAGAGCCATACATGTTTTGGAATTTGTTAGAATACTCTATGTGCTTCACTTGTATCTTTTGAGCTTGATATTTTTGCTCATAGTGCTTCACTTATATTCTTTTGAGCGTGATAATTTTTGCTCTAGTGCTTCACTTAGATCTTTTTGAGCACGGTGGTGGATTTGTTTTAAAGAAACTTGATCTCTCATGCTTCACTTAGATTATTTTCAAAGTCTTTAATAGCATGGTAATTTGCTTAATGTTAATATACTTGGTATTCAAGATGTGTGAAACTTTCTTTTGAGTGCGTTGAATACTAAGATAAGTTTGATGCTTGATAATTGTTTTGAGATATGGAGGTGATAATATCAAAGATGTGCTAGTTGGGTGATTATGAATTCAAAGAATTCTTGTGTTGAAGTTAGAAAATCCCGTAGCATGCACGTATGGTTAAAGTTATGTAACAAATTTGAAACATGAAGTGTACCTGGCTTGTTCATCCTTATGAGTGGCGGTCGGGGACGAGCGATGGTCTTTTCCTATGAATCTATCCCCCTAGGAGCATGCGCGTAGTATTTGAATTTTTGATGACTTCTAAATTTTTGCAATAAGTATATGAGTTCTTTTGACTAATGTTGAGCCCATGGATTATACGCACTCTCACCCTTCTGCCTTTGCTAGCCTCTTCGGTACCGTGCATTGCCCTTTCTCACCTTGAGAGTTGGTGCAAACTTCGCCGGTGCATCCAAACCCCGTGATACGATACGCTCTATCACACATAAACCTCCTTATATCTTCCTCAAAACAGCCACCATACCTACCTATCATGGCATTTCCATAGCCATTCCGAGATATATTGCCATGCAACTTCCACCATCATCATCGTGACATGCATTACTTTTGTCATATTGCCATTGCATGATCTTGTAGTTGACATTGTATTTGTGGCAAAGCCACCATGCATTATTTTTCATACATGTCACTCTTGATTCATTGCACCATCCCGGTACACCACCGGAGGCATTCATATAGAGTCATATCTTGTTCTAGTTTCGAGTTGTAATTAATATGTTGTAATGAAAGTGTGATGATCATCATTATTAGAGCATTGCCCAAAAAAAGGAGAAAGGCCAAAAGAAAAAAAGAAAGTCCCCAAAAAAGGGGCAATGCTACTATCTCATTTTCCACACTTGTGCTTCAAAGTAGCACCTTGTTCTTCATGTAGTCAGTCTCATATATTGTGCTTCAAAGTAGCACCTAGTTTTTCATGTAGTGAGTCTCATAAGTTGTCTTTTTATACTAGTGGGAATTTTTCATTATAGAACTTGGCTTGTATATTCCTACGATGGGCTTCCTCAAATGCCCTAGGTCTTCGTGAGCAAGCAAGTTGGATGCACACCCACTAGTTTTCTTTTGTTGAGAATTCATAGCTCTAGTGCATCCGTTGCATGGCAATCCCTACTCGCTGTTTTTTGCATTTTTCAGTATTTCGAAGAAACAGAATATCAAACGGAGTCCAAACGGAATGAAACCTTCGGGAACGTGATTTTCTCATCAGATAAGATCCAGGAGACTTGGACCCTCCGTCAAGAAAGCCACGAGGTGGTCACGAGGGTGGAGGGCGCGCCCCTCCCCCCTGGGCGCGCTCCCTACCTCGTGGGCCCCTCGAAGCTCCACCGACGTACTCCTTCCTCCTATATATACCTATGTACCCCCAAACGATCAGGGGGGAGCAAAAAAACCTAATTCCAACGCCGCAACCTTCTGTATCCACGAGATTCCATCTTGGGGCCTGTTCCGGAGCTCCGCCGGAGGGGGCATCCACCATGGAGGGCTTCTACATCATCACCATGGCCCCTCCGATGAAGTATGAGTAGTTTAGTTCAGACCTTCGGGTCCATAGCTAGTAGCTAGATGGCTTCTTCTCTCTTTTTGGATCTCAATACAATGTTCTCCCCCTCTCTCGTGGAGATCTATTCGATGTAATCATCTTTTTGCAGTGTGTTTGTTGAGACCGATGAATTGTGGGTTTATGATCCAGTATTATCTATGGAAAATATTTGATTCTTCTTTGAATTCTTTTATGTATGATTGAGTTATGTTTGCAAGTCTCTTCGAATTATCCCTTTGGTTTGGCCAACTAGATTGGTAGTTCTTGCAATGGGAGAAGTGCATGGCTTTGGGTTCAATCTTGCGGTGTCCTTACTCAGTGACAAAAAGAGTTGCAAGGCACGTATTGTATTGTTGCCATCGAGGATAACAAGATGGGGTTTTTATCATATTGCATGAATTTATCCCTCTACATCATGTCATCTTGCTTAAGGCATTACTCTGTTTTTACTTAATACTCTAGATGCATGCTGGATAGCGGTCGATGAGTGGAGTAATAGTAGTAGATGCAGAATTGTTTCGATCTACTTGTCTCGGACGTGATGCCTATATACATGATCATTTCCTAGATATACTCATAACTATGCTCAGTTCTGTCAATTGCTCAACAGTAATTTGTTCACCTACCGTAGAATACTTATGCTCTCGAGAGAAGCCACTAGTGAAACTTATGGCCCCCAGGTCTATTCTCATCATATCAATCTATATCACTTTATTTACTTGCTTTGTTTTTACTTTACCTTTACTTTTTACTTTGCATCTATCTATCAAAAATACCAAAAACATTATCTCTATCAGATCTCACTCTCGTAAGTGACCGTGAAGGGATTGACAACCCCTAAGCGTTGGTTGCGAGTTGCTATCGTGTTGTGCAGGTACGAGGGACTTGCGCGTGACCTCCTACTGGATTGATACCTTGGTTTTCAAAAACTGAGGGAAATACTTACGCTACTGTGCTGCATCATCCTCTCCTCTTCGGGGAAAACCAACGCAAGCTCGAGACGTAGCAACTCTCTATCATGAAGATCATGGTGCTACTTTGAAGCACAAGTGTGGTAAAATGATAGTAGCATTGTCCCTTCTCTATTTTTCTCTCATTTTTTTCTCTTTTTTCTCCTTTTCCTTTCTATTTTTTTCTTTCTATTTTTTTCTTTCTTTTTTTCTCTCTTTTTTCTTTGGCCTTTCTCTTTTTATTTGGCCTTTCTCCTTTTTTTTATAAAGTCCGAAGTCTCATCCCGACCTGTGGGGGAATCATAGTCTCCATCATCCTTTCCTCACTTGGGACAATGCTCTAATAATGAGGATCATCACACTTTTATTTACTTACAACTCAAGATTACAACTCGATACTTAGAACAAAATATGACTCTATATGAATGCCTCCGGCCGTGTACCGGGATATGCAATGAATCAAGAGTGACATGTATGGAAGAATTATGAAGGTGGCTTTGCCACAAATACGATGTCAACTACATGATCATGCAAAGAGCAATATGACAATGATGATGCGTGTCATAATAAACGGAACGGTGGAAAGTTGCATGGCAATATATCTTGGAATGGCTATGGAAATTCCATAATAGGTAAGTATGGTGCCTATTTTGAGGAAGGTATATGGTGGGTGTATGGTACCGGCGAAAGTAGTGAGGCACAAGAGAGGGTAGCAATGGTGGAAGGGTGAGAGTGCGTATAACCCATGGACTCAACATTAGTCATAAAGAACTCATATACTTATTGCAAAAATCTACAAGTCATTGAAAACAAAGTACTACCCGCATGCTCCTAGGGGGATAGATTGGTAGGAAAAGACCATCGCTCGTCCCCGACCGCCACTCATAAGGAAGACAATCAATAAATAAATTATGCTCCAACTTCATCACAAAGCGGGTCACCATACGTGCATGCTACGGGAATCACTAACTTCAACACAAGTATTCCTCAAATTCATAATTACTCCACTAGCATGACTCTAATATCACCATCCTCATATCTCAAAACAATTACCAAGCATCAAATTGATCATAGCATCCAATTCACTTTCTATGATAGTTTTTATTATACCCAACTTGGATGCTCTTCATTCTAGGACCAATTTTATAACCATAGAAAATACCATGCTGTTCTAAAAGACTCTCAAAATGATATAAGTGAATCACTAGACATCAACAATTTCTACAAAATTAAACCACCTCCGTGCTCTAAAAGATATAAGTGAAGCACTAGAGCAACATTATCTAGCTCAAAAGATATAAGTGAAGCACATAGAGTATTCTAATAAATTCCAAATCAAGTGTGTCTCTCCCAAAATGTGTGTACAGCAAGGATGATTATGGAAAACTAAAAAGCAAAGACTCATATCATACAAGACGCTCCAAGCAAAACACATATCATGTGGTGAATAAAAATATAGCTCCAAGTAAAGTTACCGATAAACGAAGACGAAAGAGGGGATGCCTTCCGGGGCATCCCCAAGCTTAGGAATTGGGTTGTCCTTGAATTTCTTGGGGTGCCTTGTTCATCCCCAAGCTTAGGGTCTTGCCACTCCATATTCCATAGTCCATCAAATCTTTACCAAAAACTTGAAAACTTGACAACACAAAACTCAACAGGAAATCTCATATGCTCCGTTAGTGCAAGAAAGAAAAACCACCACATAAGGTTCTGTAATGAACTAATTTTTTATATATATTGGTGTGAAACCTACTGTATTCCAACTTCTCTATGGTTCATACTCCCCGATACTAGCCATAGATGCATCTAAATAAGCAAACAACACACGAAAAACAGAATCTGTCAAAAACAGAAGAGTCTGTAGCAATCTGTAACTTTCGAATACTTCTGGAACTCTAAAACTCCTAAAAAAATATGTAGTGCTGGGCAATTTGTCTATTGATATACTTCAAAAGGAATCAACGCAAAAACACATTTTTGTGATTTATTAAAATTATTCTCGCGCGCGCAAGAGTTTCTGTTTTTCAGCAGAATCAAATTAACTATCATCGTAGGTTATCCTATAGGTTCTACTTGGCACAAACACTAATTAAAACATAAAACCACATCTAAACAGAGGCTAGATGAAATATTTATTACTAAACAGAAGCAAAAAGCAAGGAACTAAAATAAAATTGGGTTGCCTCCCAACAAGCGCTATCGTTTAGCGCCCCTAGCTAGGCATAAAAGCAAGAGTAGATCTAAGTATTGCCATCTTTGGCATTCAATTCATAAGTAGCTCGCATGATAGATTCATAAGGTAATTTGACTTTATTTCTAGGGAAGTGTTCCATGCCTTTCCTTAGTGGAAATTGGAATCTAATATTCCCTTCCTTCATATAAATAATTGCACCAATCGTTCTAAGGAAAGCTCTACCAAGAATAATAGGACATGAAAGATTGCAATCTATATCAAGAATGATAAAATCTATGGGCAGATAATTCTTATTTGCAACAATAAGAACATCATTGATCCTTCCCATAGGTTTCTTAATGGTGGAATCCGCAAGGTGCAAGTTTAAAGAGCAATCATCAAAATCATGAAAACCTAGCACATCACATAAATTTTTTGGAATTGTGGAAACACTAGCAACCAAATCACACAAAGCATAGCATTCATGATCTTTAATTTTATTTTATAGTAGGTTCCCACTCATCATAAAGTTTTCTAGGTATAGAAACTTCCAATTCAAGTTTTTCCTCATAAGATTACATCAAGGCATCAACAATATGTTTGGTAAAAGCTTTATTTTGACTATAAGCATGAGGAGAATTCAACACGGATTGCGACAAGGAAATACAATCTATTAAAGAACAATTATCATAATTAAATTCCTTTAAATCCATAATAGTGGGTTCAATGCTATGTAAAGTTTTGACCTCTCCAATCCCACTTTTACCAAATTTAGCATCAAGATCTAAAAACTCCGAATCATTGGGACGCCTTTTAACTAAAGTTGACTCATATCCAGCCCCATCATTATCAAGATTCATATTGCAAAACAAAGATTTAATAGGGGACACATCAATAACTTTTAGATCTTCATCATTATTTTCATGGAAACTAGAAGAACACGCTTTTACAAAGCAATCTTTCTTAGCACGCATCCCAGCGGTTCTTTCTTTGCACTCATCAATGGAAATTCTCATGGCTTTGAGAGACTCATTGATATCATGCTTAGGTGGAATAGATCTAAGTTTCAAAGAATCAACATCAAGAGAAAGTCTATCAACGTTCCTAGCCAATTTGTCAACTTTAAGCAATTTTTCTTCAAGCAAAGCATTGAAATTCTTTTGAGAGATCATAAATTCTTTAACACTATTCTCAAAATCAAAGGGCATCTTATTAAAATTTCCATAAGAGGTTGTAGGAATTACCATAATTATTAGAGGAATTACTAGGAAACGGCCTAGGATTAAAGTTTCCTCTATACGCGTTGTTACCAAAATTATTCCTACCAACAAAATTCACATCTATAGATTCATTATTATTCTCAATCAAAGTAGACAAAGGCATATCATTGGGATCAATAGGAGCACTCTTAGTAGCAAACAATTTCATAAGTTCATCCATCTTTCCACTCAAAACATTAATCTCTTCTATAGCATGCACTTTTTTACTAGTAGATCTTTTGGTGTGCCATTGAGAATAATTGACCATAATGTTATCAAGAAGTTTAGTAGCTTCTCCTAAGGTGATTTCCATAAAAGTGCCTCCCGCAGCCGAATCCAAGAGATTTATAGAAGCATAATTCAATCCGGCATAAAAGTTTTGTATGATCATCCATAAATTCAAACCATGAGTAGGGCAATTGTGAATCATTAATTTCATTCTTTCCCAAGATTGGGCAACATGCTCATGATCAAGTTGTTTAAAATTCATAATATCATTTCTAAGAGAGATAATCTTAGCGGGAGGAAAATACTTAGAGATAAAAGCATCTTTGCACTTATTCCATGAATCAATACAGACGAAAACCAAGTTTTAGCACGATCTCTAAGTGAAATGGAAATAACTTCAATTTAACAATATCATTATTTGTATCTTTCTTATTTTGCATATTACACAAATCAACAAAGTTGTTTAGATGAGTAGCGGCATCTTCACTAGGAAGGCCGGAGAATTGATCTTTCATAACAAGATTCAACAAAGCAACATTGATTTCACAAGATTCAACATCATTAAGAGGAGCAATTGGAGTGCTAAGGAAATCATTATTATTGGTATTGAAAAAAATCACACAATTTGGTTTTATCTTGCGCCATCGTGACAAGAAATCCAACACACAAGCACACAAGAGGCAAGTGAAAGAGAGTGGAGAACAGGAAAGAGAGGGCGAATAAAATGGCAAGGGTGAAGTGGGGGAGAGGAAACGAGAGGCAAATGGCAAATAATGTAATGCGAGGGAGATGAGTTTGTGATGGGTACTTGGTATGTCTTGACTTGAGCGAAGACCTCCCCGGCAACGGCACCAGAAATCCTTCTTCCTACCTCTTGAGCACTGCGTTGGCTTTTCCCTTGAAGAGGAAAGGGTGATGCAGCAAAGTAGCATAAGTATTTCCCTCGGTTTTTGAGAACCAAGGAATCAATCCAGTAGGAGGCTCCTCAAAAGTCCCACGCACCTACACAAACAAACAAGAACCTTGCAACCAACGCGATAAAGGGGTTGTCAATCCCTTCACGAAAACTTGCTAAAGTGAGATCTGATAGAGATAATAAGATAAGATAAATATTTTTGGTATAGATTGGAAAGTAAAGATGCAAATAAAAGTAGATGGAAAACTTATATGATAAAAGATTGACCCGGGGGCCATAGATTTCACTAGTGGCTTCTCTCAATATAGCATAAGTATTACGGTGGGTGAACAAATTACTATCGAGCAATTGATAGAAAAGTGCATAGTTATGAGATTATCTAGGCATGATCACGTATATAGGCATCACGTCCGCAACAAGTAGATCGAAACGATTCTGCATCTACTACTATTACTCCACACATCGACCGACTCCTGCCTGCATCTAGAGTATTAAGTTCACAAGAACAGAGTAACGCATTAACAAAGATGACATGATGTAGAGGGATAAACTCAAGCAATATGATATAAACCCCATCTTTTTAAACTTGATGGCAACAATACAATACGTGCCTTGCTGCCCCTGCTATCACTTGGAAAGGACACTGCAAGATTGAACCCAAAGCTAAGCATTTTTGCCATTGCAAGAAAGATCAATCTAGTAGGACAAACCAAATTGATAATTCGAAGAGACTTGCAAAGATAACCAATCACACATAAAAAAATTCATAGGAGATTCAATTATTTCTCATAGATAAACTTGATCATAAACCCACAATTCATCGGATCTCGACAAACACACCACTAAAAGAGTTACGTCGAATAGATCTCCAAGAAGATCAAGGAGAATTTTGTATTGAGATTCAAAGAGAGAGAAGAAGCCATCTAGCTAATAACTATGGACCCGAAGGTCGGTGGTAAACTACTAACAACTCATCAGAGAGGCCTTGGAGATGATGTAGAGGCCCTCCATGGTAGATTCCCGCTCCAGCGGAGCACCGGCGAAGGCTCCAAGATGGGATCTCGTGGATACAAAAGGTTGCGCCGGAGGGGAATCGACCATGGAGGGCCTCTACATCATCTCCAAGGCCTCTCCGATGAGTTGTGAGTAGTTTACCATAGACTTTCGGGTCCATAGCTATTATCTAGATGGCTTCTTCTCTCTTTTTGAATCTCAATACCATGTTCTCATTGATCTTTTTGGAGATCTATTCGATGTAACTCTTTTTGCGGTGTGTTTGTCGAGATCCGATGAATTGTGGGTTTATGATCAAGTTTATCTATGAGAAATATTTGAATCTCCTCTGAATTCTTTTATGTGTGATTAAGTTATCTTTGCAAGTCTCTTCGAATTATCAGTTTGGTTTGGCCTACTAGATTGATCTTTCTTGCAATGGGAGAGGTGCTTAACTTTGGGTTCAATCTTGCGGTGTCCTTTCCTAGTGACAGCAGGGGCAGCAAGGCACGTATTGTATTGTTGCCATCGAGGATAAAAAGATGGGGTTTATATCGTATTGCATGAGTTTATCCCTCTATATCATGTCATCTTTCTTAATGTGTTACTCTGTTCTTTATGAACTTAATACTCAAATGCATACTAGATAGCGGTCGATGTGTGGAGTAATAGTAGTAGATGCAGGCAGGAGTCGGTCTACTTGTCACGGACGTGATGCCTATATACATGATCATGCCTAGATAATCTCATAATTATTCGCTTTTCTATCAATTGCTCGACATTAATTTGTTCACCCACCGTAATACTTATGCTATCTTGAGAGAAGCCACTAGTGAAACCTATCTTTTATCATATAAGCTTTCAATCTACTTTTATTTGCATCTTTACTTTTCCAATCTACATTATAGAATACCAAAAATATATTTATCTTATCATATTATCTCTATTAGATCTCACTTTCGCAAGTGGCCTTGAAGGGATTGACAACACCTTTATTGCGTTGGTTCCGAGTTCTTGTTTGTTTGTTTAGGTGCGTGGGACTTTTGAGGAGCCTCCTACTGGATTGATACCTTGGTTCTCAAAGGATGAGGGAAATACTTACGCTATTATTGCCGCATCATCCTTTCCTCTTCAAGGAAAACCAACGCAAGCTCAAGACGTAGCAAGAAGGATTTCTGGCGCCGTTGCCGGGGAGGTCTTCGCTCAAGTCAAGACATACCAAGTACCCATCACAAACTCATCTCCCTCGCACTTACATTATTTGCCACTTGCCTCTCGTTTTCCTCTCCCCCACTTCACCCTTGCCGTTTTATTTGCCCTCTCTTTCCCAATCTCCTCTCTCTTCTGCTTGTCTTCTTGTGTGCCTGTTTGCTTTTATGGCTTTGCCTAAGAACACCGACCTTTATCTTAGAAGGTTGGAAGAGATTGAATCAAACGTTAGAAGTTTTATGACTTTACAATTTGAGCATAGTAATTTCTTTAGAAAAGAGCTTAAAGAACAAAAAAGTTTTATGGGGTTTATGAACAAAGAGCTTGATGATATATCTAAATAATTTTATGGTTTGAACTCTCAAATTACTCGGCTTGAAAATTCTATAGCCCAAATCTCTAATAAGCAAGCTACGTACCTTAGTCAATAAGATGGCTGCCAAACCAGAAAAGTTAGATGAAAATAATGATGAAGATCTAAAATTTATTGATGTGTCCCCTATTAAATCTTTGTTTTGCAATATGAATCTTAATAAAGATGGGACTGGAGATGAGTCAACTCTAGTTAAAAGGCGTCCCTATGATTCAGAGTTTTTAGATCTTGATGCTAAATTTGGTAAAAGTGGGATTGGAGAGGTCAAGACTTTAAATAGCATTGAACCCACTATCTTGGATTTCAACGAATTTAATTATGATAATTGTCGGTGTACTAAAGTAGGGGTACCTTAGTATCCCGAACTTGTCCACGGGCAGTTGCAGCACCCCGCGGCAAGGCTTGCCGGGTGACCGTCAAGATCCTCCGTGGTTCCTTTGGAGCCATTCAAGAACAAAGTATTCAAGCCAAGGAGACAAGGCCCCGGCAAGAGGAGCTTGCCGGGAAGGCCAGCCAAGGCATCTCAAGGAACTTGCCGCGACGCGCCACGCGTCCCGGCAAGGCCCGGTGAGCGACAAGCTTCCGGACGCGACAAGACAACGACCGCGGCAAGGCGCTTGCCGCGACAAGCTACCACCCTGTACCCACGCTCCAGCACATCTACCAACGTATCACCTTGGGGCCTTTCCAGGCGCGCGTGGCAAGAGGCTGTGCAGCCAGCGGTGCGAGGTGGCAAGCAACGGTGACAAGATTGCCATCGTGGCGAACGGTGGCGTCCCTGACGGTCCTTTCCTGCACTGTTTGGGCGACACAGACGGGCATTTAATGCCTTTGTCCCCTGCCGTCAGGGTTAGGTAGGATACACTGTACATGTAGTTGTACCAACCGCAACTCCTTTTACGTTTTTACCCTTGTCTATGTTGCCACCTGTCGGTGACCAGTTTAGCATATAAAAGGAGGCCCACGGGCAACGTAGAGGGGGTTCGGTTCGGGCCGAAGCCAGAAAAACACTCACGCTCGGTCTCGTTAGCAGCTAGAGTGCGCCATAGCACTCAGCGCTCCCGAGCAAGAACATAATACACTAAAACATGCAGCAGTAGGAGTGTTATCTCTCCGGAGAGCTCCGAAGCTGGGTAAACTGCTCGTGTGCTTCGCCTCGATCCGCTCTTCGTGCGACCTCCGCCCCCCGCCGAACCGAAAGGGGCTCGGTCCGCCGGTCCCATAGGTGTTCGTGGATCAGCTTCCCCGACATCTTTGGCGCACTAGGTGGGGGGCGTCGAGATTGTGTGAACCTGATCCGACGTTCACACGAGCTGGATCTTCATTTTCTTCATCAACATGCCACCGAAGAAGAAGGCTTCGGGGGCAACTGTTCCGCCCACGTCGATCCCACCACCACCGGAGCAAACGGGTGGTGGGATAGACGCCGGCGGAAGAACGGACATCGACGAGGGAGCTCACGGTGCTGCCAGATCCAAGGACAAGGCTGCACAGACCTCAGCGTCCGTACATGCACCGCGCCCATCTCAGGAGGCGCAGGACTGACAGCGTCATGGTATTCGCAGTACCATACGTTTGTTGGACCAAGATTGAGCTGGTGGATCTCGGAGTGCTCAAGACCAACATGCACGCCAACATGCAGGCACGAGCAAGATACGATCGCCTGGACGGGATACTGCTCCTTCTAACATAGTTAGAAGTCCGAGCATATCCCGCTCCTCGCGCCGTTCACCACTGCCACCCACCACTCGAGCAGAAGCTTTGGCGCGAGCTCAACTGCTCCTGGATTACCCTCCAACGGCAGACAAGATCGACGAATGGAGCGCCACCATTCAGAGTCTCATCGACTTCGCCAATGGCGACACTCCGCAGCAGCCGAGTGCATCGCGGCCGCGGCAGGACTGCCAGGCACGAGCCGATGGTGACAAAACCGGTGGGGGTGCAACCACCATGCACTCTCCACCCCGAAGGCCAAGATCGCCGACTCGCCGGATCCACCTCGACAGCGACTCCACCGCATCGTCAGATCCACGAGCTCGTCGCGATCAGCGCCAAGTTCTTCACGAACGACAGAAAGAAGACGCTCGTACTCGCATCGAGCGCTGAAGAGAAGCGCGGCGTCAATCTGACCAGCGCGCTGGGCCCTCTGTCGACATGCATGCGCCAGGGGCACCAGGTGACTTGCCGTACGCAGTAGGTTGCCCTGCGTTCACTCGTGAGCTGCGGCAAGTCCAGTGGCCCAGCACGAAAAATTTCAAGCCAGATGTACCAGAGAAGTACGACGGCAAGTCACATCCGTCGGAGTTCCTCAGCATCTACACCATCGCGGTGCAAGCTGCCGGGGGACGGGACGACAAGATCCTTGCCAACTACTTCCCGCTGGTGCTCAAGCCCAATGTCAGATCCTGGCTCATGCACTTGCCGGACAACTCCATATCCTCCTGGGCGGACCTGTGCCATCATTTTGTCGGAGCCTTTACAGGCGGCCACAAGCCTCATGGCCAAGAGAGCGACCTTCATCTGCTCGCCCAGAAGGAAGGAGAGCCCCTGCGCAAGTACATTCAGAGATTCAGCCGTGTACAGCACAACCTCCCAGATGTCCACCCTGCCGCGGTAATCAGCGCGTTCCATCAGAACATGCGAAACAGCAGGATGCGGGAGGAGATGGCGATGTGCAAGATCAGAGATGTCAGTGAGCTATACGCCCTGGCCGACAAGTGTGCACGTGCTGAGGAAGGGAGGAAACTCCCCGGAGAGAGTACAGGAGCAGGAGGATCTGATAGTGAGGATGCTGCCCCGACAAAGAAAAACCGGCGGCGGAACAACAGGAAGAAGAAAGGCAAAGATGTGCTAGTCATTGAGCAATCCGGCAAGGAAGCCAAAGCTGGTAGCTTCGGCAAGGAGATTGCCGTAGGCACCAACCACCAGGCTGTGGCGGTCGCCGACAAGCAGGACGACACCAACAGGCAGTACTGCAAGATCCACCGCACCAAGGGCCATGACCTCCAGAGTTGCAAGAAGGTCGAGCAGCTTGTCAAGCAGCAAAAGGCTGAATACGAGCGACGCGACAAGGAGAAGGCCTATGAAGGTGCTGGAGGAGCCGGCAAGAAACGCCCCGGCCGAGGAGGACGCCGCGGCAAGGCCAAGCAGCGCTAAGGAGACAGACCTCCCCGCGGCCGCGACAAGGATGAAGATGACGACAACGATGAAGATATGGATGATGACGAGACCGATGAGTAGGAGTTCTAGAAAGCCACAGAGATCCTGTGCGTTGACGGTGGTGCTTCTCTGCATACTTCACACCGCCAGCTCAAGCAGTGGGTGCGGGAAGTCAATGCAGCAGAGCCACCCGTCGAGTCACGCAAGCCTCTGAAATGGTCCAGCACGCCTATCATCTTTGATATTGAGGACCACCCTGATCGCATAACTGCGGTCGGGTGCTTGCCGATGTTGGTTTCACCAACTATCCGCAACCTCAAGGTCACTAAGATGCTAGTTGACAGCGGGGCCGGCTTGAACCTGATCTCCTCCGCGGTACTCCAGAAACTCCAGATCCCTGATAGCGAGCTCGAAGAGACCGGCACGTTCTAAGGAATCAATCCGGGAAGAAGCAAGCCAAAGGGAAAGATCACGTTGCCGGTAACATTTGGCAGCGAGTTAAACTTCAGGACTGAGAGGGTCACTTTTGACGTTGCTGACTTTCCATTGCCTTACAATGGGATAGTCGGCCGTCCAACACTCGCCAAATTCATGGCAGCCTCTCACTATGCATACAACATGCTGAAGATGCCAGGCCCGATAAGTGTCATCTTTGTCCCTGGCGACAAGAAGGATGCTCTTATCTCCACCGACAAGATCTACCGGGAAGCAGCAGCCGCAACAGATCATAGGTCACTTGCCGTTGAAGCTCCCGGGGGGAGGAAGAAGACCAAGTCCGGCAAGAGTTCTGATGCCCACTCCGGCAAGCGCACCTCTTCGGGGTGCTGCACTACCGTCGAGGACGCACCATCGAGCTCCACCGGGAAGTGTAAGAAGACAATGGTAGCTCCACCAGAGACCAAGAAGGTGTCCGCCAAGGAGGATGGCACTGGTGGTACCGTCACCATCAGTGCCACTCTCGACCCTAAATAGGAAGGCACACTCATTGCTTTCCTGTGGGCGAATGTCGACGTGTTTGCATGGCAATCATCTGACATCCCCGGTGTTCCTAGGAAAGTAATCAAGCACCATCTAGCCGTCTGTCCTCATGCGCGGACCGTCAAGCAGAAAGTCAGAAAACAAGCAGTGGAGCGCCAAGAATTCATCGCTGAAGAAATCAAGAAGTTGGAAGCAGCAGGCCTTGTTAGAGGAGTGCTCCATCCCACGTGGTTGGCCAATCCTGTAGTCGTGCGCAAGGCAAACGGGAAATGGAGGCTTTGTATCGACTTTACCGATGTCAATAAAGCTTGTCCCAAAGACCCATTTCCCTTGCCGCGCATCAACCAGATTGTTGACTCCATAGTCGGATGTGACTTGCTTTCATTTCTTGACGCATATTCAGGATACCATCAGATCTTCATGGCAGAAGAGGATGAGGAAAAGACCGCATTCATCACACCATGCGGCACATACTGTTTCATACGGATGCCTTTCGGTTTAAAGAATGTTGGTTCAACATTTGCAAGGATAGTCCATGACGCTTTTGAGCCGCTAATACATAGGAATGTGGAGGCCTACATGGATGACATAGTGGTCAAGAGCAAGGACAAAGCAACTCTGATTCAAGATTTAGACGAAACCTTTGCAAACCTGCGCAAGATCAACCTCAAGCTTAACCCCGAGAAGTTTGTGTTCGGAGTCCCCTCCGGCAAGCTTCTCGGGTTCTTCGTGTCTCAGCGGGGAATCGAAGCCAATCCCGACAAGATCAAGGCCATTGAGCAGATTGAAGCACCAAAGCGCGTCAAGGATGTATGAAGACTTGCCGGTTGCGTAGCTGCTCTCAGCAGGTTTATCTCTAGGTCTGCTGAGCGCGCCCTGCCATTTTTCAAATTATTGAAAAAGGTAGGTCCAATGAAATGGACTCCGGAAGCGGAGGCTGCGCTGTAGGACTTAAAGAGATACCCGTCCTCCACTCCGACACTTGTTGCACCTAAGCCACAAGAGAAGTTGCTGCTATATAGCGGCAACCAATCAAGTGGTTAGTGCTGCGTTAGTAGCGGAGAGGGAGGCGGATGATGAGCCAGCAACCACGGCAAGTGCATCCAGCGACAAGCAAGGATCATCACCGACAAGCTCTGGTCCCGGCAAAGATGGATCTGCGCAGGCGCGTGAGAAGATGCAGAAGAGAATGGTGCAGCACCCAGTTTACTTTGTCAGTTTCCTTCTGCAGGGGGCTAGGTCAAGGTACTCTGGTGTGCAGAAATTGCTTTCCGGCCTTCTCATGGCCTCGAGAAAGCTGCGCCATTACTTCCAAGCACATGAGATCACAGTGGTCACTCGTTTTCCGCTGAAGAGGATACTGCAAAATCCAGAAGCAACAGGCAGGATTGTCGAGTGGGCACTAGAACTGTCAAGCTTTGGCCTCAAGTTTGAGAGCACCTCAACTATCCAAAGCAGAGCATTGGCGGAGTTCATAGCAGAGTGGACGCCAACACCAGATGAAGAAATTCCAGAAACGAGCAAACCCGTCAAGGAAGCAAGCAAAGAGTGGCTGATGTACTTTGATGGTGCCTTCTCGCTGCAAGGCGCCAGTGCGGGCGTACTACTTGTCGCACCCATCGAAGAGCACCTCAAGTACGTAGTCCAGATGCACTTTCCCAAGGAGCAAGCAACAAACAATACTACAGAGTATGAAGGTTTGCTTGCCGGTCTCAGAATCATAGCAGACCTTGGGATCAAGAAGCTCATTGTCAGGGGTGACTCACAGCTTGTCGTGCGCCAAGTGAACAAGAATTATCAGAGTCCATTTATGGAAGCTTACGTTGATAAAGTGAGAAAGCTAGAAGAGCACTTTGACGGCCTACAGATGGAACATGTTCCAAGAGCTCAGAACGACATTGCCGATGGCCTGTCGAAGTGCGCCGCACTTAAGTTACCTGTGGAACCAGGGATCTTTGTGCTCAAGCTGACTCAACCATCCGTAACGCCATCAACTCGACAGAACAAGAAGAGGAAGTTGATTTCTGGTGACTATTTTCCGGCAGAGCTCCCCGAAGCCGCCGCCAAGAAGGTCCTCAAGATCAACACCAAGGATGCTGAGGAGCAGTCTGCTCCGACAAGCCCTAGGGTTTGTTCCGTTGAAGCAGACGCTCCCGACAAGTTTTGCTGCGGCAAGCTTGCCGGGGAACGTCAAGCTCCGGCTGAGCCGCAGGTTCTCGCCGTAGAAGTGGATGTTCCCGCAGCAGCAGATATGCCTTTAGTCCTTGTTGTCGAGCCGCAAGCTCCAGCATGGGCGCAGCAGATTGTCCATTTCCTTCAAACAAGTGAACTTCCCGAAGAGCAAGAAGAAGCGGAAAGAGTAGCCCGGCAGTCAAGTATGTACTAGTTTGTCGACAACACACTGTACAGAAGAAGACTCAACGGCGTGAAATTGAAGTGTATTCACCGGGAAGACGGAAAAAAGCTATTGGCAGAGATACACAGAGGCATATGTGGCCACCATATTGGCGCAAGAGCACTTGCCGGCAAAGCGTTCCAGCAAGGTTTCTTTTGGCCAACAGCCCTCCAGGATGCAACTGCACAAGTAACCAAGTGTGAAGCGTGCCAGTTCCATTCCAAGCAGATACACCAGCCAGCTCAAGCTCTCCAGACGATCCCTTTATCCTGGCCATTTTCGGTCTGGAGGCTCGACATCCTCGGCCCCTTTCCCCGAGCTGTCCGGGGCTTTGAGTACTTGTACGTTGCAATCGACAAGTTCACAAAGTGGCTGGAAGTGGAAGCAGTGAGGAAGGTGACAGCACAGTCGGCAGTCAAGTTCTTCAGGTCGATTGTTTGCCGTTTCGGGATCCCTAACAGGATCATCACCGACAACGGCACACAATTCACGAGCCGCACCTTCATGCAGTACGTCCAAGATCTTGGCGCCAAGGTCTGCTTCGTTTCTGTTGCTCATCCAAGAAGCAATGGTCAAGTAGAGGGGGCAAATGCTGAAGTGCTGCGCGGGCTCAAGACCAGGACTTTCGACAGGCTGCACAAGTGCGGAAAGAACTGGATTGAGGAGCTGCCGGTGGTTCTTTGGTCGCTCAGGACGACGCCAAATCGAGCCACTGGCCAGACACCTTTCGCTCTAGTCTATGGAGCAGAGGCAGTTCTCCCCACAGAACTCGTATACGGGTCACCTCGAGTGCTCGCTTATGATGAGCTTGAGCAAGAGCAGCTGCGACAAGATGACGTGCTGCTCCTCGAGGAGGACCGTCTTCAGGCTGCTGTACGAGCTGCTCGATACCAGCAAGCTTTGCGCCGCTACCATAGCTACAAAGTTAATGCCAGAAGTCTCGAGGAAGGCGACCTTGTTCTTCGGCGCGTTCAGTCCGCCAAGAATTCCAACAAGTTGACGCCGAAGTGGGAAGGCCCTTATCGGGTGAAATGAGTCACTAGGCCTGGCGCTGTCCACCTTGAGACCGAAGATGGCATTCCGGTGAGCAACTCCTGGAACATTGAGCATCTTCGTAAGTTTTACCCGTAGGGCGCGGTTGCCGGAACCTGTTCCGGCAACCACCTTTTGTACAAGTCTTGCCGATGTTGCATGTAATCCTTTGTACAAAGCCGGGCGCAGACCCCGTGCATAAGTAAAGCTCATGTGCCCCGCACATCTTGTCGATTTCATGCTTTCTACTACTTTTTGCATGCGTTATCTGACACTTTGTGCAGCACCTACCCCCGGTAAGCAATAACGAGCCATAGGGCTCCATATCTTTATTTTCTCTTCTTTCTCTTTCTCAAGGAAAGGAAGGATCCCTCGCCCACAAGTTTGCCGGGGGGAAAGGAGAAGATAATGGTGTGGACCAGGCGTCGTTCGAGGGAGTTTCGCCTTACCGGGAAGCAAACGACAGAAAAGCTAAGTTGCCAAAGTTTGAGCAATCAGTTTTAAATTTTTTAAGTTATCTTCCTCAAACGACCGTGCTTTGTATGGAAAACCTGTGCACGGAGGAACCAACTCGTAGCTAGTTGCGCCCTTACTTTGTTTCGAGTCCGCTCAACAATTTAAGTGAGCTGCGACTAGTTGCAACAAGGTTTCTTGTTGGTAGCGGCACCGCCAGCAGGCTGCTGACATTCCGCACTCAGCGCTCGCGGCTAAGGTACCTGCACCGACAAGTTCCCTAAAAGCGTAGGGCAAAAACATACAAAGGAAGGAATCAAGTAAAGGAAATAACACATCAATCTCTACCAAAATAGAGTTGTATTACAAGATAACTTGTCACAACTCTAACAGAATGTTCTCATGACATGACCAGCGGCGACAAAGAAAAAGAAAAGACGGGCGGCCTAATCCACGCGTTCACCCTCAACCCTCTTGATCTCGCTCACCTTGTCCACAGTGGGTGCGACAAGGGCCTTGAGCGCTTCCAGATCAGCATCCGGCGACAAGGACCTAAGGACGTTGGTGAGGTTGAGGCCTGGGTTGCGGAAGGCCACCTTCACCAGCACCTTCTGAAGAGCCCTCGCGCAGATCCTGCGCGACTCGTCGGCCAGCTGCTTTGGGATCTTCTCCCGGAGTCGCTGGAGGGCCGTCACCATGCCTTTGAAGAACAGGCTGAGCTTGGCGCTGGGTTGGAGGTGCTCACCGGAGGAGTACCCGAGATCCTCCATCCCCAGCTGCGCCAACTCAACGTCGATGGCTGCGGCAAGATCCACTAGACCCTCGGTCCAGTGTTCCACAGTCTCCCTGAAAGCGTCGTGGGCGGCAGCAGCATTCGCCAGCAGCGCCTCGTCGGTCTTGATCTTCTCCTTCAAGGCCACCTCCTGCTCCCTGGCGCGGTCCAGCATCTTGGTCAAGGTGGCCAGCTTCAATTCGAGATCCGCGTTGGAGTCCTTGGCGGCGCTAAGCTCTTTGCTCATCTCAGCGAGACGACCCTGCAGCTCACCATGAGCAGCGGCGTCCTTCTCGCGCTCACGCTTGAGCACAGCAAGCTCCTCGCCGCTCGCCTTGAGATCAGCCTCCAGCTGCGCCATCTTCGTCTCCAGCTCCTTCTTGGCGGCCACGGCAGCTGCGGCAGCATCCTTTGCTTCCTTGAGAGCCCCGCCAATCGCTTGCTCGCGCGCGGCAAGCTCCTCCTCGTGGCTGTCAAGGTTGACCTTGCGCTGCGCTAATTCACCTTCCTGCGCAGACAACTTCTCGGCAGCGAGCCGCTGCTGCTCTTCAACCTCAGCCTTCCCGAGGAGGAAGGCTTTCCGCTCCTCAGCGAGTTGCTCCCACTCCTCTGCTAAGGATCGGAGAGCTTCCTGCATGAGACCCCAGAGCTCCTCCGCGCGCTTCTCGATGTCCACTCCCGCCTTTGCGACAAGCGCCTCTCGGGATGCCAGCTTGGCTTGTCGGGCGCGGTAGAGCAACAACAACTTCCGCAGCAACCGCTCCTCCTCAGGCTCATCGCTGCAGCTTGGCGTGTCGACCAGCGTCAGCCCAGCAGAGGCGAGAACCTCTCCATCCAAGATTTCTCCTTCGACCGGCACCCTGGAACTTGACGCCCAGGGGAGCTTGATGAAGATGCCATCGCCGGCCTTCAATTAGGCGCCGGGCTGGGGCTCATCGGAGCCTGGCGCTGCAGCAGCGGCGGAGGGATCGGCGGTTGGCGTAGCGCCTGGCGCTCCTGCGGCCTCGGGGCCATCAGTGCGATCGCCGGATCCCTCGCCAGCTTCTGCGGCGGCAGCTTTGGCGGCCTCTTCGCCGGCGGGATCATCAGCGCCGGCCTCTTCTTCGGTGGCAGGGGTGACTCGCAGGCGCCGGCCTCGGTGGCGTCGTTGTTGTTGCCATGCGCGTTCTCCTCGCCGGCGACCTCGGTTTCCATTGGATCTGCGGCAGATGGATCTGACGACCGAGAAGGGGAGAAAAGTCAAGCAAAAATTCAAAAAGAAAATCAGAAGAAGAAGAACCCAAGGGAAGTTCTCAAGCAAGAGGATTACCTGGATCTACAGCCGCGGTCTCCGCCACTGGGGGGTCGCTGGTGCTATCCCTTGCCGGAGAACTGTCCCTTGCCGGAGAATTCTCCCTTGCCGGAGAACGCTCCCTTGCCGGGGAATCCTCCCTTGGCGGTGTAGTCGAAGAAGATGGCATTTCGGGAGCGACTTCTGGGCACTCCTGGTGAGGCTGCTCTGCTCCTACACAAACCAACAATCAGATATCAGCGAAGAAAGAGCACCAATGCGCGCCTGACAGCAAGAAGTAAAATATACACTTACGCTGGGGGCTGCGCTGGAGGCTGCTTTGGGGAATAGTTGCCGGGTCCGGCAAGGTGGTTTCAGGCGCGTCCCCTGTTGCCGTGGTGGGTTCGTCCTCAATGACAATCACCGGGACCTTGGCTCTCTTCGCCGCTCTCTGGGCCAGAGTCCTGAAAAGGAATGAGTTCGGAGTAAAGCAAATCAGAGACAAGACAAAACAACAAAGATTGAAGAACTACAAGTACAACAAGGAATATTACTCTTCTTCTTCCTCATCGGAGCTGAGCGCGGAGAGATCGAAGTCTGGCTCGCCTCCGGTGCGACGAGGCGGAGGAGTAGGATCCCTTGTCCACTTGGCAGGAGCAGTGGCGGTGGACCGGCAAGACCCCGCTCCAGTTGCTGCAGCGGCGTGAGGCTCTCCCGCGGCAACAGTGCTTGCCGCGGTCGAGCGCGTCGCGCGGTGCGGTGGCTGTTGACCCGTCTGCCGCCCCGCTACATCCCCGGCGTTGCGGAGACGCCTTCTTGGTGGAGGTGGGGGCTCCGCTTGCGGCGAGCTGGCTGAAGGTGGGGAGGAGGAGGAGCCGATCCTCAACGGGTCGCTCGCGCCCTCGGCGGGCTAGCTCGACTCAGATTCAGGCCCAACAAGTTCTTCCTCACCGACAAGCTCTTCTCGCTCGGCAAGGCTTGCCGCCTCTGCTGCCTCTGCCTCCTCCACGGTGAATCCAAATTCGCCCGCGGCAGCTGCTGCCACTGCCTCTTCCAGCCTAGTGGCGATGCGCTGCATCTCCGCATCGGTGGTGTCGCGAGTGAGGCTCTTCTGTTCATCGACGCGGACCGGCACTTCTACCAAGCTGTCGAAGAACTCCTGCATGACGTCGTCTGCAGGCTCTTGCCAAGTTGGGACGATTCCATGCGAATCACACAGCGGCATCATTGCACGGATGCGGTCGAGCGAGGAATTGTTGCACAGCGGAACGACACTCCTCGGCAGCATGAATGGATGTTGAGGATCGCGCTTGAACAGCTCCAGAAGCATCGCATCCAGCTCCAAGACAGTGAAGTTGAAGTTGAGGCCCGGGCGCAACCTCATGATATCCGCCGAGTTCTGGAACTCCCAAGCGGGTCTCCTCCTCTCCTGAAGGGGGGTGATGCGGCGGCGAAGGAAATCTGCGCCAACGGCGCCTACGGTGAGCCCGGCAAGCCTGAGGCGTAAGATCCGGGTGACGGCAATCTTCAGCCTATCATCTTCCGAGGCCACGTTGCTCCAATCGTTGCCGCGTACAATTGGGGTTTGGTGCCGGGCGGTGAATGGCTGCGGGTTCTCCTCGACGATCCAGCACCACTCTGCTCTCCATTCTTCCCATTTGCTGCGGAGCTCTCCCTCCAGATAAGCATCCTTCTTGCCAGTTCTCGAGATCCAGGCGATTCCACCGGCAAGGGGCTCTCCTCTCTCGACTCGGGGCATAAAGAAGTGGCGAAAAAGGGCTACATTGGGATGGACTCCGACAAAGTTTTCGCAGAGATGTGCGAAAACTGCCATGGTCAGAACGGCATTGGGGGTGAAATCAAGGATGCGGAACCCGTAGGTGTTCATGATATCACAGAAGAATTCAGAGAAGGGCGGGCAGAGCCCGCAGTAGAAGAATAGCGCGAAGAAGGGGTACCCGTTCGGAGCCAGTTTTGAAGCGGCAGCTGAGAGTACCCTCGTGCGCGGATGCGCTCGCGTCTCAGTCGACCAGAAGAGGTACTAGTACTCCCTCAGCTCCTTCGCGTCAAGCTGAGGGGGAAAGATTGCCCGCTCCTTTCGCAGCGCCGCGAGCCGCTGTGCCTCGGCTGACTTCACGCCCTTCCCCTTGTCGGCTTTTGGAGCCATGGCGGAGGCGGCGGGGGAGATCGACGGCGTCGGTGGTGCCGGTGGCAATGGGGGGCGGAGTGCTGCTCTCTTTCGACTTTGGGAAGAAGGGGGGAGCGGCGGAGATTTCTGAGATTGGAGTAGTAACCGGCGAGATGGGCGAACTGCCCCTGTTTCCCCTGCTTATAAAGAGGGAGGGGGCGGACATTCCGCCTTTCTGAATAAAGAAACCACCCACGATCTCTCCCACGACGCCGCATTCGACGCGTGCCGTTGGGGGAGGGCGCGGTGGATACGGAGTGAGATATGGCGTGACCCAAGCCGTGCGTGCCCGTGCCTTGCTTTGCACCTGGCCCAACAGCGCTCGGCACCGTGTGTGGCCCAGGCCCGGGGGCTCCTGTCGGTGTACTAAAGTAGGGGTACCTTAGTATCCCGAACTTGTGCACGGGCAGTTGCAGCACCCCACGGCAAGGCTTGCCGGGCGACCGTCAAGATCCTCCATGGTTCCTTTGGAGCCATTCAAGAACAAAGTATTCAAGCCAAGGAGACAAGGCCCCGGCAAGAGGAGCTTGCCGGGAAGGCTAGCCAAGGCATCTCAAGGAACTTGCCGCGACGCGCCACGCGTCCCGGCAAGGCCCGGTGAGCGACAAGCTTCCGGACGCGACAAGACAACGACCGCGGCAAGGTGCTTGCCGCGACAAGCTACCACCCTGTACCCACGCTCCAGCACATCTACCAACGTGTTGCCCTGGGGCCTTTCCAGGTGCGCGTGGCAAGAGGCTGTGCAGCCAGCGGTGCGAGGTGGCAAGCAACAGTGACAAGATTGCCATCGTGGCGAACGGTGGCGTCCCTGAGGGTCCTTACCTGCACTGTTTGGGCGACACAGAAGGGCATTTAATGCCTTTGTCCCCTTCCGTCAGGGTTAGGTAGGATACACTGTACAGGTAGTTGTACCAACCGCAACTCCTTTTACGTTTTTACCCTTGTCTACGTTGCCACGTGTCGGTGACCCCTTTAGCATATAAAAGGAGGCCCACGTGCAACGTAGAGGGGGTTCGGTTCGGGCCGAAGCCAGAAAAACACTCACGCTCGGTCTCGTTAGCAGCTAGAGTGCGCCATAGCACTCAGCGCTCCCGAGCAAGAACATAGTACACTAAAACATGCAGCAGTAGGAGTGTTATCTCCCCGGAGAGCTCCGAAGCTGGGTAAACTGCTCGTGTGCTTCGCCTCGATCCGCTCTTCGTGCGACCTCCGCCCCCCGCGAACCGAAAGGGGCTCGGTCCGGCGGTCCCATAGGTGTTCATGGATCAGCTTCCCCGACAATAATTGTTCTTTAGAAGATTGTATTTCCTTGTTGCAATCCGTTGTGAATTCTCCTCATGCTTATAGTCAAAATAAAGCTTTTACCAAACGTATTGTTGATGCCTTGATGCAATCTTTTGATGAAAAACTTAATTTGGAAGTTTCTATACCTAGAAAACTTAACGATGAGTGGGAACCTACTATAAAGATTAAAATTAAAGATCATGAGTGTTATGCTTTGTGTGATTTGGGTGCTAGTGTTTCCACGATTCCAAAGACTTTATGCATTATTCTAGGTTTCCATGATCTTGATGATTGCTCTTTAAATTTGCACCTTGCGGATTCCACCATTAAAAAGCCAGTGGGAAGGATCAATGATGTTCTCATTGTTGCAAATAGGAATTTGGTGCCCGTAGATTTTATCGTTCTTGACATATATTGCAATCTTTCTTGTCCTATTATTCTTGGTAGACCTTTCCTTAGAACAGTTGGTGCGATTATTGATATGAAGGAAGGTAATATTAGATTCCAATTTCCATTAAGGAAAGGCATGGAGCACTTTCCAAGAAAGAAAGTCAAATTACCTTATGAATCTATCATGCGAGCTACTTATGAATTGAGTGCCAAAGATGGCACTACTTAGATCTATCCTCGCTTTTATGCCAAGCTAGGGGCGTCAAACGATAGCGCTAGTTGGGAGGCAACCCAATTCTATTTGTGTTTTTTGTTTTTGCTTCTGTTTAGTAATAAATTTTGCATCTACCTCCTGTTTAGATGTGTTTTTTATGTTTCAATTAGTGTTTGTGCCATGTAGAACCTATAGGATAACCTATGGTGATAGTTAATTTGATTCTACTGAAAAACAGAAACTTTGCACACACGGAAATAATTTTAGTAATTCACAGAAACGTGATTTTGCGTTGATTCTTTTTTCTGTAGATCAATAGACAAATTTCCCAGGACTTCCTATTTTGGTAGGATTTGTAGAGTTCCATAAGTATTCGAGAGTTACAGATTGCTATAGACTGTTCTGTTTTTGGCAGATTCTGTTTTTCGTGTGTTGTTTGCTTGTTTTGATGCATCTATGGCTAGTATGTAAGGGTATGAACCACAGAGAACTTGGAATACAGTAGGTTTAACACCAATATAAATAAAGAATGAGTTAATTACAGTGCCTTATGTGGTGGTTTTTCTTTCTTGCACTAACAGAGCTTATGAGATTTCCTGTTGAGTTTTGTGTTGTGAAGTTTTCAAGTTTTGGGTAAAGATTTGATGGACTATGGAATAAGGAGTGGCAAGATACTAAGCTTGGGTATGCCCATGGCACCCCAAGATATTCAAGAATAGCCAAAAGCCTAAGCTTGGGGATGCCCTGGAAGGCATCCCATCTTTCGTCTTTGTCTATCGGTAACTTTACTTGGAGCTATATTTTTATTCGCCACATGATATGTGTTTTGCTTGGAGCGTCTTGTATGATATTAGTCTTTGCTTTTTAGTTTACCACAATCATCCTTGCTGTACACACCTTTTGGGAGAAACCCACTTGATTGTAGGTTATCCTATAGGTTCTACTTGGCACAAACACTAATTAAACATAAAACCACATCTAAACAGAGGCTAGATGAAATATTTATTACTAAACAGAAGCAAAAAGCAAGGAACTAAAATAAAATTGGGTTGCCTCCCAACAAGCGCTATCGTTTAGCACCCCTAGCTAGGCATAAAAGCAAGAGTAGATCTAAGTATTGCCATCTTTGGCATTCAATTCATAAGTAGCTCGCATGATAGATTCATAAGGTAATTTGACTTTATTTCTAGGGAAGTGTTCCATGAATTTCCTTAGTGGAAATTGGAATCTAATATTCCCTTCCTTCATATAAATAATTGCACCAATCGTTCTAAGGAAAGCTCTACCAAGAATAATAGGACATGAAAGATTGCAATCTATATCAAGAATGATAAAATCTATGGGCACATAATTCCTATTTGCAACAATAAGAACATCATTGATCCTTCCCATAGGTTTCTTAATGGTGGAATCCGCAAGGTGCAAGTTTAAAGAGCAATCATCAAAATCATGAAAACCTAGCACATCACATAAAATTTTTGTAATTGTGGAAACACTAGCAACCAAATCACACAAAGCATAGCATTCATGATCTTTAATTTTATTTTATAGTAGGTTCCCACTCATCATAAAGTTTTCTAGGTATAGAAACTTCCAATTCAAGTTTTTCCTCATAAGATTACATCAAGGCATCAACAATATGTTTGGTAAAAGCTTTATTTTGACTATAAGCATGAGGAGAATTCAACACGGATTGCGACAAGGAAATACAATCTATTAAAGAACAATTATCATAATTAAATTCCTTTAAATCCATAATAGTGGGTTCAATGCTATGTAAAGTTTTGACCTCTCCAATCCCACTTTTACCAAATTTAGCATCAAGATCTAAAAACTCCGAATCATTGGGACGCCTTTTAACTAAAGTTGACTTATATCCAGCCCCATCATTATCAAGATTCATATTGCAAAACAAAGATTTAATAGGGGACACATCAATAACTTTTAGATCTTCATCATTATTTTCATGGAAACTAGAAGAACACGCTTTTACAAAGCAATCTTTCTTAGCACGCATCCCAGCGGTTCTTTCTTTGCACTCATCAATGGAAATTCTCATGGCTTTGAGAGACTCATTGATATCATGCTTAGGTGGAATAGATCTAAGTTTCAAAGAATCAACATCAAGAGAAAGTCTATCAACGTTCCTAGCCAATTTGTCAACTTTAAGCAATTTTTCTTCAAGCAAAGCATTGAAATTCTTTTGAGAGATCATAAATTCTTTAACACAATTCTTAAAATCAAAGGGCATCTTATTAAAATTTTCATAAGAGGTTGTAGGAATTACCATAATTATTAGAGGAATTACTAGGAAACGGCCTAGGATTAAAGTTTCCTCTATACACGTTGTTACCAAAATTATTCCTACCAACAAAATTCACATCTATAGATTCATTATTATTCTCAATCAAAGTAGACAAAGGCATATCATTGGGATCAATAGGAGCACTCTTAGTAGCAAACAGTTTCATAAGTTCATCCATCTTTCCACTCAAAACATTAATCTCTTCTATAGCATGCACTTTTTTACTAGTAGATCTTTTGTTGTGCCATTGAGAATAATTGACCATAATGTTATCAAGAAGTTTAGTAGCTTCTCCTAAGGTGATTTCCATAAAAGTGCCTCCCGCAGCCGAATCCAAGAGATTTATAGAAGCAAAATTCAATCCGGCATAAAATTTTTGTATGATCATCCATAAATTCAAACCATGAGTAGGGCAATTGCGAATCATTAATTTCATTCTTTCCCAAGATTGGGCAACATGCTCATGATCAAGTTGTTTAAAATTCATAATATCGTTTCTAAGAGAGATAATCTTAGTGGGAGGAAAATACTTAGAGATAAAAGCATCTTTGCACTTATTCCATGAATCAATACAGACGAAAACCAAGTTTTAGCATGATCTCTAAGTGAAAACGGAAATAACTTCAATTTAACAATATCATTAGTTGTATCTTTCTTATTTTGCATATTACACAAATCAACAAAGTTGTTTAGATGAGTAGCGGCATCTTCACTAGGAAGGCCGGAGAATTGATCTTTCATAACAAGATTCAACAAAGCAACATTGATTTCACAAGATTCAACATCATTAAGAGGAGCAATTGGAGTGCTAAGGAAATCATTATTATTGGTATTGAAAAAAATCACACAATTTGGTTTTATCTTGCGCCATCGTGACAAGAAATCCAACACACAAGCACACAAGAGGCAAGTGAAAGAGAGTGGAGAACGGGAAAGAGAGGGAGAATAAAATGGCAAGGGTGAAGTGGGGGAGAGGAAAACGAGAGGCAAATGGCAAATAATGTAATGCGAGGGAGATGAGTTTGTGATGGGTACTTGGTATGTCTTGACTTGAGCGAAGACCTCCCCGGCAACGGCACCAGAAATCCTTCTTCCTACCTCTTGAGCACTGCGTTGGTTTTTCCCTTGAAGAGGAAAGGGTGATGCAGCAAAGTAGCGTAAGTATTTCCCTCAGTTTTTGAGAACCAAGGAATCAATCCAGTAGGAGGCTCCTCAAAAGTCCCACGCACCTACACAAACAAACAAGAACCTCGCAACCAACGCGATAAAGGGGTTGTCAATCCCTTCACGAAAACTTGCTAAAGTGAGATCTGATAGAGATAATAAGATAAGATAAATATTTTTGGTATAGATTGGAAAGTAAAGATGCAAATAAAAGTAGATGGAAAACTTATATGATAAAAGATTGACCCGGGGGCCATAGATTTCACTAGTGGCTTCTCTCAATATAGCATAAGTATTACGGTGGGTGAACAAATTACTATCGAGCAATTGATAGAAAAGTGCATAGTTATGAGATTATCTAGGCATGATCACGTATATAGGCATCACGTCCGCAACAAGTAGATCGAAACGATTCTGCATCTACTACTATTACTCCACACATCGACCGACTCCTGCCTGCATCTAGAGTATTAAGTTCACAAGAACAGAGTAACGCATTAAGAAAGATGACATGATGTAGAGGGATAAACTCAAGCAATATGATATAAACCCCATCTTTTTATCCTCGATGGCAACAATACAATACGTGCCTTGCTGCCCCTACTATCACTTGGAAAGGACACTGCAAGATTGAACCCAAAGCTAAGCATTTTTGCCATTGCAAGAAAGATCAATCTAGTAGGACAAACCAAATTGATAATTCGAAGAGACTTGCAAAGATAACCAATCACACATAAAAAAATTCAGAGGAGATTCAATTATTTCTCATAGATAAACTTGATCATAAACCCACAATTCATCGGATCTCGACAAACACACCACAAAAAGAGTTACGTCGAATAGATCTCCAAGAAGATCAAGGAGAACTTTGTATTGAGATTCAAAGAGAGAGAAGAAGCCATCTAGCTAATAACTATGGACCCGAAGGTCGGTGGTAAACTACTAAAAACTCATCAGAGAGGCCTTGGAGATGATGTAGAGGCCCTCCATGGTAGATTCCCCCTCCAGCGGAGCGCCGACGAAGGCTCCAAGATGGGATCTCGTGGATACAAAAGGTTGCGCCGGAGGGGAATCGACCATGGAGGGCCTCTACATCATCTCCAAGGCCTCTCCGATGAGTTGTGAGTAGTTTACCATAGACTTTCGGGTCCATAGTTATTAGCTAGATGGCTTCTTCTCTCTTTTTGAATCTCAGTACCATGTTCTCATTGATCTTCTTGGAGATCTATTCGATGTAACTCTTTTTGCGGTGTGTTTGTCGAGATCCGATGAATTGTGGGTTTATGATCAAGTTTATCTATGAGAAATATTTGAATCTCCTCTGAATTCTTTTATGTGTGATTAAGTTATCTTTGCAAGTCTCTTCGAATTATCAGTTTGGTTTGGCCTACTAGATTGATCTTTCTTGCAATGGGAGAGGTGCTTAACTTTGGGTTCAATCTTGCGGTGTCCTTTCCTAGTGACAGCAGGGGCAGCAAGGCACGTATTGTATTGTTGCCATCGAGGATAAAAAGATGGGGTTTATATCGTATTGCATGAGTTTATCCCTCTATATCATGTCATCTTTCTTAATGTGTTACTCTGTTCTTTATGAACTTAATACTCAAATGCATACTAGATAGCGGTCGATGTGTGGAGTAATAGTAGTAGATGCAGGCAGGAGTCGGTCTACTTGTCACGGACGTGATGCCTATATACATGATCATGCCTAGATAATCTCATAATTATTCGCTTTTCTATCAATTGCTCGACATTAATTTGTTCACCCACCGTAATACTTATGCTATCTTGAGAGAAGCCACTAGTGAAACCTATCTTTTATCATATAAGCTTTCAATCTACTTTTATTTGCATCTTTACTTTTCCAATCTACATTATAGAATACCAAAAATATATTTATCTTATCATATTATTTCTATTAGATCTCACTTTCGCAAGTGGCCTTGAAGGGATTGACAACACCTTTATTGCGTTGGTTGTGAGTTCTTGTTTGTTTGTTTAGGTGCGTGGGACTTTTGAGGAGCCTCCTACTGGATTGATACCTTGGTTCTCAAAGGATGAGGGAAATACTTATGCTATTATTGCTGTATCATCCTTTCCTCTTCAAGGAAAACCAACGCAAGCTCAAGACGTAGCAATAAGGATTTCTGGCGCCGTTGCCGGGGAGGTCTTCGCTCAAGTCAAGACATACCAAGTACCCATCACAAACTCATCTCCCTCGCACTTACATTATTTGCCACTTGCCTCTCGTTTTCCTCTCCCCCACTTCACCCTTGCCGTTTTATTTGCCCTCTCTTTCCCAATCTCCTCTCTCTTCTGCTTGTCTTCTTGTGTGCCTGTTTGCTTTTATGGCTTTGCCTAAGAACACCGACCTTTATCTTAGAAGGTTGGAAGAGATTGAATCAAACGTTAGAAGTTTTATGACTTTACAATTTGAGCATAGTAATTTCTTTAGAAAAGAGCTTAAAGAACAAAAAAGTTTTATGGGGTTTATGAACAAAGAGCTTGATGATATGTCTAAATAATTTTATGGTTTGAACTCTCAAATTACTCGGCTTGAAAATTCTATAGCCCAAATCTCTAATAAGCAAGCTACATACCTTAGTCAATAAGATGGCTGCCAAACCAGAAAAGTTAGATGAAAATAATGATGAAGATCTAAAAGTTATTGATGTGTCCCCTATTAAATCTTTGTTTTGCAATATGAATCTTAATAAAGATGGGACTGGAGATGAGTCAACTCTAGTTAAAAGGCGTCCCTATGATTCAGAGTTTTTAGATCTTGATGCTAAATTTGGTAAAAGTGGGATTGGAGAGGTCAAGACTTTAAATAGCATTGAACCCACTATCTTGGATTTCAAGGAATTTAATTATGATAATTGTCGGTGTACTAAAGTAGGGGTACCTTAGTATCCCGAACTTGTGCACGGGCAGTTGCAGCACCCCGCGGCAAGGCTTGCCGGGTGACCGTCAAGATCCTCCGTGGTTCCTTTGGAGCCATTCAAGAACAAAGTATTCAAGCCAAGGAGACAAGGCCCCGGCAAGAGGAGCTTGCCGGGAAGGCCAGCCAAGGCATCTCAAGGAACTTGCCGTGACGTGCCACGCGTCCCGGCAAGGCCCGGTGAGCGACAAGCTTCCGGACGCGGCAAGACAACGACCGCGGCAAGGCGCTTGCCGCGACAAGCTACCACCCTGTACCCATGCTCCAGCACATCTACCAACGTATCGCCCTGGGGCCTTTCCAGGCGCGCGTGGCAAGAGGCTGTGCAGCCAGCGGTGCGAGGTGGCAAGCAACGGTGACAAGATTGCCATCGTGGCGAACGGTGGCGTCCCTGACGGTCCTTTCCTGCACTGTTTGGGCGACACAGACGGGCATTTAATGCCTTTGTCCCCTGCCGTCAGGGTTAGGTAGGATACACTGTACATGTAGTTGTACCAACCGCAACTCCTTTTACGTTTTTACCCTTGTCTATGTTGCCAGCTGTCGATGACCAGTTTAGCATATAAAAGGAGGCCCACGTGCAACGTAGAGGGGGTTCGGTTCGGGCCGAAGCCAGAAAAACACTCACGCTCGGTCTCGTTAGCAGCTAGAGTGCGCCATAGCACTCAGCGCTCCCGAGCAAGAACATAATACACTAAAACATGCAGCAGTAGGAGCGTTATCTCTCCGGAGAGCTCCGAAGCTGGGTAAACTGCTCGTGTGCTTCGCCTCGATCCGCTCTTCGTGCGACCTCCGCCCCCCGCCGAACCGAAAGGGGCTCGGTCCGCCGGTCCCATAGGTGTTCGTGGATCAGCTTCCCCGACATCTTTGGCACACTAGGTGGGGGGCGTCCAGATTGTGTGAACCTGATCCGACGTTCACACGAGCTGGATCTTCATTTTCTTCATCAACATGCCACCGAAGAAGAAGGCTTCGGGGGCAACTGTTCCACCCACGTCGATCCCACCACCACCGGAGCAAACGGGTGGTGGGATAGACGCCGGCGGAAGAACGGACATCGACGAGGGAGCTCACGGTGCTGCCAGATCCAAGGACAAGGCTGCACAGACCTCAGCGTCCGTACATGCACCGCGCCCATCTCAGGAGGCGCAAGACTGACAGCGTCATGGTATTCACAGTACCATACGTTTGTTGGACCAAGATCGAGCTGGTGGATCTCGGAGTGCTCAAGACCAGCATGCACGCCAACATGCAGGCACGAGCGAGATACGATCGCCTGGACGGGATACTGCTCCTTCTAACATAGTTAGAAGTCCGAGCATATCCCGCTCCTCGCGCCGTTCACCACTGCCGCCCACCACTCGAGCAGAAGCTTTGGCGCGAGCTCAACTGCTCCTGGATTACCCTCCAACGGCAGACAAGATCAACGAATGGAGGGCCACCATTCAGAGTCTCATCGACTTTGCCAACGGCGACACTCCGCAGCAGCCGAGTGCATCGCGGCCGCGGCAGGACTGCCAGGCACGAGCCGATGGTGACAAAACCGGTGGGGGTGCAACCACCATGCACTCTCCACCCCGAAGGCCAAGATCGCCGACTCGCCGGATCCACCTCGACAGCGACTCCACCGCATCGTCAGATCCACGAGCTCATCGCGATCAGCGCCAAGTTCTTCACGAACGACAGCAAGAAGACGCTCGTACTCGCATCGAGCGCTGAAGAGAAGCGTGGCGTCAATCTGACCAGCGCGCTGGGCCCTCTGTCGACATGCATGCGCCAGGGGCACTAGGTGACTTGCCGTACGCGGTAGGTTGCCCTGCGTTCACTCGTGAGCTGCTGCAAGTCCAGTGGCCCAGCATGAAAAATTTCAAGCTAGATGTACCAGAGAAGTACGAGGGCAAGTCACATCCGTCGGAGTTCCTCAGCATCTACACCATCGCGGTGCAAGCTGCCGGGGGACGGGACGACAAGATCCTTGCCAACTACTTCCCGCTGGTGCTCAAGCCCAATGTCAGATCCTGGCTCATGCACTTGCCGGACAACTCCATATCCTCCTGGGCGGACCTGTGCCATCATTTTGTCGGTGCCTTTACAGGCGGCCACAAACCTCATGGCCAAGAGAGCGACCTTCATCTGCTCGCCCAGAAGGAAGGAGAGCCTCTGCGCAAGTACATTCAGAGATTCAGCCGTGTACAACACAACATCCCAGATGTCCACCCTGCCGCGGTAATCAGCGCGTTCCATCAGAACGTGCGAAACCGCAAGATGCGGGAGGAGATGGCGATGTGCAAGATCAGAGACGTCAGTGAGCTATACGCCCTGGCCGACAAGTGTGCACGTGCTGAGGAAGGGAGGAAACTCCCCGGAGAGAGTACAGGAGCAGGAGGATCTGATAGTGAGGATGCTGCCCCGACAAAGAAAAACCGGCGGCGGAACAACAGGAAGAAGAAAGGCAAAGATGTGCTAGTCGTTGAGCAATCCGGCAAGGAAGCCAAAGCTGGTAGCTTCGGCAAGGAGATTGCCGTAGGCACCAACCACCAGGCTGTGGCGGTCGCCGACAAGCAGGACGACACCAACAGGCAGTACTGCAAGATCCACCGCACCAAGGGCCATGACCTCCAGAGTTGCAAGAAGGTCGAGCAGCTTGTCAAGCAGCAAAAGGCTGAATACGAGCGACGCGACAAGGAGAAGGCCTATGAAGGTGCTGGAGGAGCCGGCAAGAAACGCCCCGGCCGAGGAGGACGCCGCGGCAAGGCCAAGCAGCGCCAAGGAGACAGACCTCCCCGCGGCCGCGACAAGGATGAAGATGACGACAACAATGAAGATATGGATGATGACGAGACCGATGAGCAGGAGTTCTAGAAAGCCACAGAGATCCTGTGCGTTGACGGTGGTGCTTCTCTGCATACTTCACACCGCCAGCTCAAGCAGTGGGTGCGGGAAGTCAATGCAGCAGAGCCACCCGTCGAGTCACGCAAGCCTCTGAAATGGTCCAGCACGCCTATCATCTTTGATATTGAGGACCACCCTGATCGCATAACTGCGGTCGGGTGCTTGCCGATGTTGGTTTCACCAACTATTCGCAACCTCAAGGTCACTAAGATGCTAGTTGACAGCGGGACCGGCTTGAACCTGATCTCCTCCGCGGTACTCCAGAAACTCCAGATCCCTGATAGCGAGCTCGAAGAGACCGGCACGTTCTAAGGAATCAATCCGGGAAGAAGCAAGCCAAAGGGAAAGATCACGTTGCCGGTAACATTTGGCAGCGAGTTAAACTTCAGGACTGAGAGGGTCACTTTTGACGTTGCTGACTTTCCATTGCCTTACAATGGGATACTCGGCCATCCAACACTCGCCAAATTCATGGCAGCCTCTCACTATGCATACAACATGCTGAAGATGCCAGGCCCGATAAGTGTCATCTCTGTCCCTGGCGACAAGAAGGATGCTCTTATCTGCACCGACAAGATCTACCGGGAAGCAGCAGCCACAACAGATCGTAGGTCACTTGCCGTTGAAGCTCCCGGGGGGAGGAAGAAGACCATGTCCGGCAAGAGTTCTGATGCCCACTCCGGCAAGCGCACCTCTTCGGGGTGCTGCACTACCGTCAAGGACGCACCATCGAGCTCCACCGGGAAGTGTAAGAAGACAATGGTAGCTCCACCAGAGACCAAGAAGGTGTCCGCCAAGGAGGATGGCACTGGTGGTACCGTCACCATCAGTGCCACTCTCGACCCTAAATAGGAAGGCACACTCGTTGCTTTCCTGCGGGCGAATGTCGACGTGTTTGCATGGCAATCGTCTGACATCCCTGGTGTTCCTAGGAAAGTAATCGAGCACCATCTAGCCGTCTGTCCTCATGCGCGGCCCATCAAGCAGAAAGTCAAAAAACAAGTAGTGGAGCGCCAAGAATTCATCGCTGAAGAAATCAAGAAGTTGGAAGCAGCAGGCCTTGTTAGAGGAGTGCTCCATCCCACGTGGTTGGCCAATCCTGTAGTCGTGCGCAAGGCAAACGGGAAATGGAGGCTTTGTATCGACTTTACCGATGTCAATAAAGCTTGTCCCAAAGACCCATTTCCCTTGCCGCGCATCAACCAGATTGTTGACTCCATAGTCGGATGTGACTTGCTTTCATTTCTTGACGCATATTCAGGATACCATCAGATCTTCATGGCAGAAGAGGATGAGGAAAAGACCGCATTCATCACACCATGTGGCACATACTGTTTCATACGGATGCCTTTCGGTTTAAAGAATGTTGGTTCAACATTTGCAAGGATAGTCCATGACGCTTTTGAGCCGCTAATACATAGGAATGTGGAGGCCTACATGGATGACTTAGTGGTCAAGAGCAAGGACAAAGCAACTCTGATTCAAGATTTAGACGAAACCTTTGCAAACCTGCGCAAGATCAACCTCAAGCTTAACCCCGAGAAGTGTGTGTTCGGAGTCCCCTCCGGCAAGCTTCTCGGGTTCTTCGTGTCTCAGTGGGGAATCGAAGCCAATCCCGACAAGATCAAGGCCATTGAGCAGATTGAAGCACCAAAGCGCGTCAAGGATGTACGAAGACTTGCCGGTTGCGTAGCTGCTCTCAGCAGGTTTATCTCTAGGTCTGCTGAGCGCGCCCTGCCATTTTTCAAATTATTGAAAAAGGCAGGTCCAATGAAATGGACTCCGGAAGCGGAGGCTGCGCTGTAGGACTTAAAGAGATACCCGTCCTCCACTCCGACACTTGTCGCACCTAAGCCACAAGAGAAGTTGCTGCTATATATAGCGGCAACCAATCAAGTGGTTAGTGCTGCGTTAGTAGCAGAGAGGGAGGCGGATGATGAGCCGGCAACCACAGCAAGTGCATCCAGCGACAAGCAAGGATCATCACCGACAAGCTCTGGTCCCGACAAAGATGGATCTGCGCAGGCGCGTGAGAAGATGCAGAAGAGAATGGTGCAGCACCCAGTTTACTTTGTCAGTTTCCTTTTGCAGGGGGCTAGGTCAAGGTACTCTGGTGTGCAGAAATTGCTTTCCGGCCTTCTCATGGCCTCGAGTAAGCTGCGCCATTACTTCCAAGCACATGAGATCACAGTGGTCACTCGTTTTCCGCTGAAGAGGATACTGCAAAATCCAGAAGCAACAGGCAGGATTGTCGAGTGGGCACTAGAACTGTCAAGCTTTGGCCTCAAGTTTGAGAGCACCTCAACTATCCAAAGCAGAGCATTGGCGGAGTTCATAGCAGAGTGGACGCCAACACCAGATGAAGAAATTCCAGAAACGAGCATACCCGTCAAGGAAGCAAGCAAAGAGTGGTTGATGTACTTTGATGGTGCCTTCTCGCTGCAAGGCGCCAGTGCGGGCGTACTACTTGTCGCACCCATCGAAGAGCACCTCAAGTACGTAGTCCAGATGCACTTTCCCAAGGAGCAAGCAACAAACAATATTGCAGAGTATGAAGGTTTGCTTGCCGGTCTCAGAATCGTAGCAGACCTTGGGATCAAGAAGCTCATTGTCAGGGGTGACTCACAGCTTGTCGTCCGCCAAGTGAACAAGAATTATCAGAGTCCATTTATGGAAGCTTACATTGATAAAGTGAGAAAGCTAGAAGAGCACTTTGACGGCCTATAGATGGAACATGTTCCAAGAGCTCAGAACGACATTGCCGATGGCCTGTCGAAGTGCACCGCACTTAAGTTACCTCTGGAACCAGGGATCTTTGTGCTCAAGCTGACTCAACCATCCGTAACGCCATCAACTCGACAGAACAAGAAGAGGAAGTTGATTTCTGGTGACTATTTTCCGGCAGAGCTCCCCGAAGCCACCGCCAAGAAGGTCCTCAAGATCAACACCAAGGATGCTGAGGAGCAGTCTGCTCCGACAAGCCCTAGGGTTTGTTCCGTTGAAGCAGACGCTCCTGACAAGTTTTGCTGCGGCAAGCTTGCCGGGGAACGTCAAGCTCCGGCTGAGCCGCAGGTTCTCGCCGTAGAAGTGGATGTTCCCGCAGCAGCAGATATGCCTTTAGTCCTTGTTGTCGAGCCGCAAGCTCCAGCATGGGCGCAGCAGATTGTCCATTTCCTTCAAACAGGTGAACTTCCCGAAGAGCAAGAAGAAGCGGAAAGAGTAGCCCGGTAGTCAAGTATGTACTAGTTTGTCGACAACACACTGTACAGAAGAAGACTCAACGGCGTGAAATTGAAGTGTATTCACCGGGAAGACGGACAAAAGCTATTGGCAGAGATACACAGAGGCATATGTGGCCACCATATTGGCGCAAGAGCACTTGCCGGCAAAGTGTTCCGGCAAGGTTTCTTTTGGCCAACAGCCCTCCAGGATGCAACTGCACAAGTAACCAAGTGTGAAGCGTGCCAGTTCCATTCCAAGCATATACACCAGCCAGCTCAACCTCTCCAGACGACCCCTTTATCCTGGCCATTTTCGGTCTGGAGGCTCGACATCCTCGGCCCCTTTCCCCGAGCTGTCCGGGGCTTTGAGTACTTGTACGTTGCAATCGACAAGTTCACAAAGTGGCCGGAAGTGGAAGCAGTGAGGAAGGTGACAGCACAGTCGGCAGTCAAGTTCTTCAGGTCGATTGTTTGCCGTTTCGGGATCCCTAACAGGATCATCACCGACAACGACACACAATTCACGAGCCGCACCTTCATGCAGTACGTCCAAGATCTTGGCGCCAAGGTCTGCTTCGTTTCTGTTGCTCATCCAAGAAGCAATGGTCAAGTAGAGGGGGCAAATGCTGAAGTGCTGCGCGGGCTCAAGACCAGGACTTTCGACAGGCTGCACAAGTGCAGAAAGAACTGGATTGAGGAGCTGCCGGTGGTTCTTTGGTCGCTCAGGACGACGCCAAATCGAGCCACTGGCCAGACACCTTTCGCTCTAGTCTATGGAGCAGAGGCAGTTCTCCCCACAGAACTCGTATACGGGTCACCTCGAGTGCTCGCTTATGATGAGCTTGAGCAAGAGCAGCTGCGACAAGATGACGCGCTGCTCCTCGAGGAGGACCGTCTTCAGGCTGCTGTACGAGCTGCTCGATACCAGCAAGCTTTGCGCCGCTACCATAGCTACAAAGTTAATGCCAGAAGTCTCGAGGAAGGCGACCTTGTTCTTCGGCGCGTTCAGTCCGCCAAGAATTCCAACAAGTTGACGCCGAAGTGGGAAGGCCCTTACCGGGTGAAATGAGTCACTAGGCCTGGCGCTGTCCACCTTGAGACCGAAGATGGCATTCCGGTGAGCAACTCCTGGAACATTGAGCATCTTCGTAAGTTTTACCCGTAGGGCGCGGTTGCCGGAACCTGTTCCGGCAACCACCTTTTGTACAAGTCTTGCCGATGTTGCATGTAATCCTTTGTACAAAGCCGGGCGCAGACCCCGTGCATAAGTAAAGCTCATGTGCCCCGCACATCTTGTCGATTTCATGCTTTCTACTACTTTTTGCATGCGTTATCTGACACTTTGTGCAGCACCTACCCCCGGTAAGCAATAACGAGCCATAGGGCTCCATATCTTTATTTTCTCTTCTTTCTCTTTCTCAAGGAAAGGAAGGATCCCTCGCCCACAAGTTTGCCGGGGGGAAAGGAGAAGATAATGGTGTGGACCAGGCGTCGTTCGAGGGAGTTTCGCCTTACCGGGAAGCAAACGACAGAAAAGCTAAGTTGCCAAAGTTTGAGCAATCATTTTTAAATTTTTTAAGTTATCTTCCTCAAACGACCGTGCTTTGTATGGAAAACCTGTGCGCGGAGGAACCAACTCGTAGCTAGTTGCGCCCTTACTTTGTTTCGAGTCCGCTCAACAACTTAAGTGAGCTGCGACTAGTTGCAACAAGGTTTCTTGTTGGTAGCGGCACCGCCAGCAGGCTGCTGACATTCCGCACTCAGCGCTCGCGGCTAAGGTACCTGCACCGACAAGTTCCCTAAAAGCGTAGGGCAAAAACATACAAAGGAAGGAATCAAGTAAAGGAAATAACACAGCAATCTCTACCCAAAATAGAGTTGTATTACAAGATAACTTGTCGCAACTCTAACAGAATGTTCTCATGACATGACCAGCGGCGACAAAGAAAAAGAAAAGACGGGCGGCCTAATCCACGCGTTCGCCCTCAACCCTCTTGATCTCGCTCACCTTGTCCACAGTGGGTGCGACAAGGGCCTTGAGCGCTTCCAGATCAGCATCCGGCGGCAAGGACCTGAGGACGTTGGTGAGGTTGAGGCCTGGGTTGCGGAAGGCCACCTTCACCAGCACCTTCTGAAGAGCCCCCGCGCAGATCCTGCGTGACTCATCGGCCAGCTGCTTTGGGATCTTCTCCCGGAGTCGCTGGAGGGCCGTCGCCATGCCTTTGAAGAACAGGCTGAGCTTGGCGCTGGGTTGGAGGTGCTCACCAGAGGAGTACCCGAGATCCTCCATCCCCAGCTGCGCCAACTCAACGTCGATGGCTGCGGCAAGATCCACTAGACCCTCGGTCCAGTGTTCCACAGTCTCCCTGAAAGCGTCGTGGGCGGCAGCAGCATTCACCAGCAGCGCCTCGTCGGTCTTGATCTTCTCCTTCAAGGCCACCTCCTGCTCCCTGGCGCGGTCCAGCATCTTGGTCAAGGTGGCCAGCTTCAATTCGAGATCCGCATTGGAGTCCTTGGCGGCGCTAAGCTCTTTGCTCCTCTCAGCGAGACGACCCTGCAGCTCACCATGAGCAGCGGGGTCCTTCTCACGCTCACGCTTGAGCACAGCAAGCTCCTCGCCGCTCGCCTTGAGATCAGCCTCCAGCTGCGCCATCTTCGTCTCCAGCTCCTTCTTGGCGGCCTCGGCAGCTGCGGCAGCATCCTTTGCTTCCTTGAGAGCCCCGCCAATCGCTTGCTCGCGCGCGGCAAGCTTCTCCTCGTGGCTGTCAAGGTTGACGTTGCGCTGCGCTAATTCACCTTCCTGCGCAGACAACTTCTCGGCAGCGAGCCGCTGCTGCTCTTCAACCTCAGCCTTCCCGAGGAGGAAGGCTTTCCGCTCCTCGGCGAGTTGCTCCCACTCCTCTGCTAAGGATCGGAGAGCTTCCTGCCTGAGACCCCGGAGCTCCTCCGCGCGCTTCTCGATGTCCACTCCCGCCTTCGCGACAAGCGCCTCTCGGGATGCCAGCTTGGCTTGTCGGGCGCGGTAGAGCAACAACAACTTCCGCAGCAACCGCTCCTCCTCAGGCTCGTCGCTGCAGCTTGGCGTGTCGACCAGCGTCAGCCCAGCAGAGGCGAGAACCTCTCCATCCAAGATTTCTCCTTCGACCAGCACCCTGGAACTTGACGCCCAGGGGAGCTTGATGAAGATGCCATCGCCGGCCTTCAATTAGGCGCCGGGATGGGGCTCATCGGAGCCTGGCGCTGCAGCAGCGGCGGAGGGATCGGCGGTTGGCGTAGCGCCTGGCGCTCCTGCGGCCTCGGGGCCATCAGTGCGATCGCCGGATCCCTCGCCAGCTTCTGCGGCGGCAGCTTTGGCGGCCTCTTCGCCGGCGGGATCATCAGCGCCGGCCTCTTCTTTGGTGGCAGGGGTGACTCGCAGGCGCCGGCCTCGATGGCGTCGTTGTTGTTGCCATGCGCGTTCTCCTCGCCGGCGACCTCGGTTTCCATTGGATCTGCGGCAGATGGATCTGACGACCGAGAAGGGGAGAAAAGTCAAGCAAAACTTCAAAAAGAAAATCAGAAGAAGAAGAACCCAAGGGAAGTTCTCAAGCAAGAGGATTACCTGGATCTACAGCCGCGGTCTCCGCCACCGGGGGGTCGCTGGTGCTATCCCTTGCCGGAGAACTGTCCCTTGCCGGAGAATTCTCCCTTGCCGGAGAACGCTCCCTTGCCGGGGAATCCTCCCTTGGCGGTGTAGTCGAAGAAGATGGCATTTCGGGAGCGACTTCTAGGCACTCCTGGTGAGGCTGCTCTGCTCCTACACAAACCAACAATCAGATATCAGCGAAGAAAGAGCACCAATGCGCGCCTGACAGCAAGAAGTAAAATATACACTTACGCTCGGGGCTGCGCTGGAGGCTGCTTTGGGGAATAGTTGCCGGGTCCGGCAAGGTGGTTTCAGGCGCGTCCCCTGTTGCCATGGTGGGTTCGTCCTCAATGACAATCACCGGGACCTTGGCTCTCTTCGCCGCTCTCTGGGCCAGAGTCCTGAAAAGGAATGAGTTCGGAGTAAAGCAAATCAGAGACAAGACAAAACAACAAAGATTGAAGAACTACAAGTACAACAAGGAATCTTACTCTTCTTCTTCCTCATCGGAGCTGAGCGCGGAGAGATCGAAGTCTGGCTCGCCTCCGGTGCGACGAGGCAGAGGAGTAGGCTCCCTTGTCCGCTTGGCAGGAGCAGTGGCGGTGGACCGGGAAGACCCCGCTCCAGTTGCGGCAGCGGCGTGAGGCGCTCCCGCGGCAATAGTGCTTGCCGCGGTCGAGCGCGTCGCGTGGTGCGGCGGCTGTTGACCCGTCTGCCGCCCCGCTACATCCCCGGCGTTGCGGAGACGCCTTCTTGGTGGAGCTGGGGGCTCCGCTTGCGGCGAGCTGGCTGAAGGTGGGGAGGAGGAGGAGCCGATCCTCAACGGGTCGCTCGCGCCCTCGGCGGGCTCGCTCGACTCAGATTCAGGCCCAACAAGTTCTTCCTCACCGACAAGCTCTTCTCGCTCGGCAAGGCTTGCCGCCTCTGCTGCCTCTGCCTCCTCCACGGTGAATCCAAATTCGCCCGCGGCAGCTGCTGCCACTGCCTCTTCCAGCCTAGTGGCGATGCGCTGCATCTCCGCATCGGTGGTGTCGCGAGTGAGGCTCTTCTGTTCATCGACGCGGACCGGCACTTCTACCAAGCTGTCGAAGAACTCCTGCACGACGTCGTCTGCAGGCTCTTGCCAAGTTGGGACGATTCCATGCGAATCACACAGCGGCATCATTGCACGGATGCGGTCGAGCGAGGAATTGTTGCACAGCGGAACGACACTCCTCGGCAGCATGAATGGATGTTGAGGATCGCGCTTGAACAGCTCCAGAAGCATCGCATCCAGCTCCAAGACAGTGAAGTTGAAGTTGAGGCCCGGGCGCAGCCTCATGATATCCGCCGAGTTCTGGAACTCCCAAGCGGGTCTCCTCCTCTCCTGAAGGGGGGCGATGCGGCGGCGAAGGAAATCTGCGCCAACGGCGCCTACGGTGAGCCCGGCAAGCCTGAGGCGTAAGATCCGGGTGACGGCAATCTTCAGCCTATCATCTTCCGAGGCCACGTTGCTCCAATCGTTGCCGCGTACAATTGGGGTTTGGTGCCGGGCGGTGAATGGCTGCGGGTTCTCCTCGACGATCCAGCACCACTCTGCTCTCCATTCTTCCCATTTGCTGCGGAGCTCTCCCTCCAGATAAGCATCCTTCTTGCCAGTTCTCGAGATCCAGGCGATTCCACCGGCAAGGGGCTCTCCTCTCTCGACTCGGGGCATAAAGAAGTGGCGAAAAAGGGCTACATTGGGATGGACTCCGACAAAGTTTTCGCAGAGATGTGCGAAAACTGCCATGGTCAGAACGGCATTGGGGGTGAAATCAAGGAGGCGGAACCCGTAGGTGTTCATGATATCACAGAAGAATTCAGAGAAGGGCGGGCAGAGCCCGCAGTAGAAGAATATCGCGAAGAAGGGGTACCCGTTCGGAGCCAGTTTCGAAGCGGCAGCTGAGAGTACCCTCGTGCGCGGATGCGCTCGCGTCTCCGTCGACCAGAAGAGGTAGTAGTACTCCCTCAGCTCCTTCGCGTCAAGCTGAGGGGGAAAGATTGCCCGCTCCTTTCGCAGCGCCGCGAGCCGCTGTGCCTCCGCTGACTCCACGCCCTTCCCCTTGTCGGCTTTCGGAGCCATGGCGGAGGCGGTGGGGGAGATCGACGGCGTCGGTGGTGCCGGTGGCAATGGGGGGCGGAGCGCTGCTCTCTTTCGACTTTGGGAAGAAGGGGGGGAGCGGCGGAGATTTCTGAGATTGGAGTAGTAACCGGCGAGATGGGCGAACTGCCCCTGTTTCCCCTGCTTATAAAGAGGGAGGGGGCAGACATTCCGCCTTTATGAATAAAGAAACCACCCACGATCTCTCCCACGACGCCGCATTCGACGCGTGCTGTTGGGGGAGGGCGCGGTGGATACGGAGTGAGATACGGCGTGACCCAAGCCGCGCGTGCCCGTGCCTTGCTTTGCACCTGGCCCAACAGCGCTCGGCACCGTGTGTGGCCCAGGCCCGGGGGCTCCTGTCGGTGTACTAAAGTAGGGGTACCTTAGTATCCCGAACTTGTGCACGGGCAGTTGCAGCACCCCACGGCAAGGCTTGCCGGGCGACCGTCAAGATCCTCCGTGGTTCCTTTGGAGCCATTCAAGAACAAAGTATTCAAGCCAAGGAGACAAGGCCCCGGCAAGAGGAGCTTGCCGGGAAGGCTAGCCAAGGCATCTCAAGGAACTTGCCGCGACGCGCCACGCGTCCCGGCAAGGCCCGGTGAGCGACAAGCTTCCGGACGCGACAAGACAACGACCGCGGCAAGGTGCTTGCCGCGACAAGCTACCACCCTGTACCCACGCTCTAGCACATCTACCAACATGTTGCCCTGGGGCCTTTCCAGGTGCGCGTGGCAAGAGGCTGTGCAGCCAGCGGTGCGAGGTGGCAAGCAACGGTGACAAGATTGCCATCGTGGCGAACGGTGGCGTCCCTGAGGGTCCTTACCTGCACTGTTTGGGCGACACAGACGGGCATTTAATGCCTTTGTCCCCTTCCGTCAGGGTTAGGTAGGATACATTGTACAGGTAGTTGTACCAACCGCAACTCCTTTTACGTTTTTATCCTTGTCTACGTTGCCACCTGTCGGTGACCCCTTTAGCATATAAAAGGAGGCCCACGTGCAACGTAGAGGGGGTTCGGTTCGGGCCGAAGCCAGAAAAACACTCACGCTCGGTCTCGTTAGCAGCTAGAGTGCGCCATAGCACTCAGCGCTCCCGAGCAAGAACATAGTACACTAAAACATGCAGCAGTAGGAGTGTTATCTCTCCGGAGAGCTCCGAAGCTGGGTAAACTGCTCGTGTGCTTCGCCTCGATCCGCTCTTCGTGCGACCTCCGCCCCCCGCCGAACCGAAAGGGGCTCGGTCCGGCGGTCCCATAGGTGTTCATGGATCAACTTCCCCGACAATAATTGTTCTTTAGAAGATTGTATTTCCTTGTTGCAATCCGTTGTGAATTCTCCTCATGCTTATAGTCAAAATAAAGCTTTTACCAAACGTATTGTTGATGCCTTGATGCAATCTTTTGATGAAAAACTTAATTTGGAAGTTTCTATACCTAGAAAACTTAACGATGAGTGGGAACCTACTATAAAGATTAAAATTAAAGATCATGAGTGTTATGCTTTGTGTGATTTGGGTGCTAGTGTTTCCACGATTCCAAAAACTTTATGCATTATTCTAGGTTTCCATGATCTTGATGATTGCTCTTTAAATTTGCACCTTGCGGATTCCACCATTAAAAAGCCAGTGGGAAGGATCAATGATGTTCTCATTGTTGCAAATAGGAATTTGGTGCCCGTAGATTTTATCGTTCTTGACATAGATTGCAATCTTTCTTGTCCTATTATTCTTGGTAGACCTTTCCTTAGAACAATTGGTGCGATTATTGATATGAAGGAAGGTAATATTAGATTCCAATTTCCATTAAGGAAAGGCATGGAGCACTTTCCAAGAAAGAAAGTCAAATTACCTTATGAATCTATCATGCGAGCTACTTATGAATTGAGTGCCAAAGATGGCACTACTTAGATCTATCCTCGCTTTTATGCCAAGCTAGGGGCGTCAAACGATAGCGCTAGTTGGGAGGCAACCCAATTTTATTTGTGTTTTTTGTTTTTGCTTCTGTTTAGTAATAAATTTTGCATCTACCTCCTGTTTAGATGTGTTTTTTATGTTTCAATTAGTGTTTATGCCATGTAGAACCTATAGGATAACCTATGGTGATAGTTAATTTGATTCTACTGAAAAACAGAAACTTTGCACACACGGAAATAATTTTAGTAATTCACAGAAACGTGATTTTGCGTTGATTCTTTTTTCTGTAGATCAATAGACAAATTTCCCAGGACTTCCTATTTTGGTAGGATTTGTAGAGTTCCATAAGTATTCGAGAGTTACAGATTGCTACAGACTGTTCTGTTTTTGACAGATTCTGTTTTTCGTGTGTTGTTTGCTTGTTTTGATGCATCTATGGCTAGTATGTAAGGGTATGAACCACAGAGAACTTGGAATACAGTAGGTTTAACACCAATATAAATAAAGAATGAGTTAATTACAGTGCCTTATGTGGTGGTTTTTCTTTCTTGCACGAACAGAGCTTATGAGATTTCCTGTTGAGTTTTGTGTTGTGAAGTTTTCAAGTTTTGGGTAAAGATTTGATGGACTATGGAATAAGGAGTGGCAAGATACTAAGCTTGGGTATGCCCATGGCACCCCAAGATATTCAAGAATAGCCAAAAGCCTAAGCTTGGGGATGCCCTGGAAGGCATCCCATCTTTCGTCTTTGTCTATCGGTAACTTTACTTGGAGCTATATTTTTATTCGCCACATGATATGTGTTTTGCTTGGAGCGTCTTGTATGATATTAGTCTTTGCTTTTTAGTTTACCACAATCATCCTTGCTGTACACACCTTTTGGGAGAAACCCACTTGATTGGAATTTATTAGAATACTCTATGTGCTTCACTTATATCTTTTGAGCTTGATAGTTTTTGCTTTAGTGCTTCACTTATATCTTTTAGAGCACGATGGTGTTTTAATTTTGTAGAAATTGTTGATCTCTCATGCTTCACTTATATTATTTTGAGAGTCTCTTAGAACAACATGGTATTTTCTATGGTTATAAAATTGGTCCTAGAATGATGAGCATCCAAGTTGGGTATAATAAAAGCTATCATAGAAAGTGAATTGGATGCTATGATCAATTTGATACTTGATAATTGTTTTGAGATATAGAGGTGGTAATATTAAAGTCATGCTAGTTGGGTGATTATGAATTTAAAGAATACTTGTGTTGAAGTTTGTGATTCCCGTAGCATGCACGTATGGTGAACCGCTTTGTGATGAAGTTGGAGCACAATTTTATTTATGGATTGTCTTCCTTATGAGTGGCGGTCGGGGACGAGCGATTGTCTTTTCCTACCAATCTATCCCCCTAGGAGCATGCACATAGTACTTTGTTTTCAATGACTTGTAGATTTTTTCAATAAGTTCATGAATTCTTATGACTAATGTTGAGTCCATGGATTATACGCACTCTCACCCTTCCACCATTGCTAGCCTCTCTTGTGCCCCGCAACTTTCATTGGTACCATACACCCACCATATACCTTCCTCAAAACAACCACCATGCCTACCTATTATGGCATTTCCATAGCCATTTCGAGATATATTGCCATTCAACTTTCCACCATTTCGTTTATATGACACGCATCATCATTGTCATATTGCTCTTTGCATGATCATGTAGTTGACATCGTATTTGTGGCAAGGCCACGTTCATAATTTTCATACATGTCACTCTTGATACATTGCATATCCCGGTACACTGCCGGAGGCATTCATATAGAGTCATATCTTGTTCTAAGTATTGAGTTGTAATCTTGAGTTGTAAGTAAATAAAAGTGTGATGATCTTCATTATTAGAGCATTGTCCCAGTGAGGAAAGGATGATGGAGACTATGATTCCCCCACAAGTCGTGATGAGACTTCGTACCTTACAAAAAAAAGAAGAGAAAGGCCAAATAAAAAAAAGAGAAAGGCCAAAGAAAAAAAGAGAGAAAAAGAGAGAAGGGACAATGGAACTATCCTTTTTACCACACTTGTGCTTAAAAGTAGCACCATGATCTTCATGATAGTGAGTCTCTTATGTTGGCACTTTCATATACTAGTGGGAATTTTTCATTGCAGAACTTGGCTTGTATATTCCAATGATGGGCTTCCTCAAAATGCCCTTGGTCTTCGTGAGCAAGCGAGTTGGATGCACACCCACTTAGTTTCTTTTGTTGAGCATTCATGCATTTATAGCTCTAGTGCATCCATTGCATGACAATCCCTAATCACTCACATTGATACCTATTAATGGGCATCTCCATAATCCGTTGATACGCCTAGTTGATGTGAGACTATCTTCCTCCTTTTTTGTCTTCTCCACAACCACCATTCTATTCCACATATAGTGCTATGTCCATGGCTCACGCTCATGTATTGCGTGAAAGTTGAAAAAGTTTGAGATTACTAAAGTATGAAACAATTGCTTGGCTTGTCATCGGGGTTGTGCATGATTAAATACTTTGTGTGATGACGATAGAGCAACAACCAGACTATATGATTTTGTAGGGATAACTTTCTTTAGCCATGTTATTTTGAGAAGACATGATTGCTTGCTTAGTATGCTTGAAGTATTATTATTTCTTATGTCAATATGAACTTTTATTTTGAATCATTTGGATCTGAACATTCATGCCACAATAAAGAAAATTACATTGAGAATTATGCTAGGTAGCATTCCACATTGTCGTTGTCAAAACCGGCGGATCTCGGGTAGGGGGTCCCAAGCAGTGCGTCTTAGGATCAATGGTAACAGGAGGCAAGGGACACAATGTTTACCCAGGTTCGGGACCTCTCGGTGGAGGTAAAACCCTAATCCTGCTTGATTGATATTGATGATATGGGTATTACAAGATTCGATCTACCACGAGATCAGAGAGGCCAAACCCTAGAAGCTAGCCCATGGTATGATTGTTGTTGTATATGTCTATCGACTAGCCTGGCCCCGGTTTATATAATGCACCAGAGGCCTAGGATAACAAGAGTCCTAGCCGAATACGCCGGTGGGGGAGGAGTCCTTGTCTTGATCGCCAAGTCTTGTGGATTCTTCCTTGTATGCGGCAGCTGTCCGGACTGGCCCATGAGTATACGGCCATGGGGGTCCTCGGCCCAATCCAACTGATCGGGAGACGACGCGTTGAGTACCCCCTAGTCCAGGACACCGTCAGTAGCCCCCTGAACCGGTCTTCAAGTTAGGGACGCTCCTCGATTCTTCCGAACTGTTCTTCATCTTCGGTTGCCGGTCTTGAAAATTGGTTCAACAAATCTTCTCATCTTCTATCTTGAGGATCGCCGAAATGCATTCGACGAGTTTACACGTCTGGTATCTGAGGAGCCCCTTTAAGTTTCCGACCTTTATCAATGTGTTGTTATTTTTATGCCACACCTTGGGTTCGGAGTTGTTCCCGGGAGGCAGTGTCCTCTTGCATCCGAGCTCTAACACCGGACTGCATTCAAGGTATCTCTTGCAGCCGAGCACCAATGCCAGACTGCTTCCCGGCTCTAACGTCGGAATGTATCCGAGCTTCAACACCAGACTATGTATCCGAGCTCCAACGCCGGACTATATTGAGCTCCAATGTCGGACTATGTATCCGAGCTCCAAAGCCGGACTATATCCGAGGTGTCGTAAATCACCTTGGTTCAAAGAAGTTTGAAGGAGTTTAGCCGAGCTTAATGCCGGAAATGCCCTTTATGGAGCCAGCCACTAGCGCCCGAGCTTTATGCCGGACTGCTTCCGAGGTGGTGCACCTCCCGAATGTGGGCCAATTTTTGTCAATATTTTTGATTAGTGCAATTTATTCTCTGCCGAGATACATAGCCAGTAGCCCTCAAGGTGGGTATCAGTCTAAAACCCGAGATGCACATGAAGGATGACATAAGACCGCTGATCCCTGTAGCCACTGGGACTCAGGTTGATTTGCAAAATCGGTCTGAGGATCAAGTCCTAGCTCGGCAGAATACTTCGGGACACAAAAAGCGGCGTGCTCAGTCCTCGAGACTCAGGTTGGGTGCGGCCGACCAACCTGAGGATCAAAATCTCCTCGGAAACTGTATTGCACTTAAAATTTTCTGCATTGAACAGGCAATGCAGTAGCCCCCAAGACACTAGTCGGGTGGCAACACCAGATCACGGGATCGATGTGCCCCTTTAATATTTGTAAATAGTAAGCCCGAAGCCCAGTAGCCCCCGAGCCTTAATTCGGGCACGGGAGGCCGAATTAAGGATCGATATCCATAGTAAAATCACAAATTATGTGTAATGACTCTATGTATCCAAGTACTTTACGTCATTAATGCTCGGATCCTCATTGTACAAAAATTTGTTGACCGACCATCGGCTTCCACCTCCTCGGCCAATAGCCGAGGAGTGTTGGTCCTACTTTATAAAGCCTTTATGAGGGCAAAGATTTACAACAAACAAGGCAATCTGGCCATGCGGTTTTATAAACAAAGGTACACGGAGAGACATGTTATATTACTGTTTAATAGAAGAAATGTCTTCCAAAGAAAATAGTCCCGCTATCGGTTCCTTTCTTTGGGTTGTCATGCTAAGCACGATCATGAAACCTCAGCTCCAATGTAAGAGCAAAATATCGAGGATTTAGTTTGGGAGGCCAGTTAATAGCCCCCGGTAGTGTTCAGCGACAGTCGAGGTCAAGCCGTAAACACTTCGGCCATTGTTATGAATGGCCCGTCGTTTAACGCTGTCATCGGATCACCGACCAATTTTCGCTTATTGTGACAGTTAGTTTTTGGCTTTCTCCACTGAGGTGCTTAACCATGTGAGCTGGAAGCACAATCGCAGTGGTTCTCCCTTTGCACACCTAGCCGAACAAAGCGGACCATAGGAGGCAAGTGCAGGAGCCGGGCAACCCAACTATTGACCGAAGACACAATTCGAAACCGATGCATATATAGCAATATCCGAGAATGCTTTTGCCGAATCTCTAAAGGTGTCCGGCGTTGCACTGCGAGACTTGTGCTGAAAACACACAAATAGTTTAAAAGTGCCATGGGCTTGAAAAGCCAAAAAACTTATTCAAAAGGTTAATGTCCAAACTAGATCAAGTGTTCGGTGCCAATCCGAAAATTGGACTTTAGAAAAAAAAGGTGCTTCTGCCGTGCTTTAACATGACACATCCTATCTCAAAACTTCAAGCAGGTCAGCCTACGGCTTCAACCTCCTATGCCGAAGGCGGAGTACTTCTTACTAGGCCAGTTTAGAAAACTAAACTCTAGCGGCTTTGAGAGAGAAATTAGGCTCCCCGGCTAGCGACCGCACACTTGTGTCAAAAAAAGGAGTGATAAATAATAATAAAAACTTTGCAACGACTAAGAAGAAAAAAACACTTATGATAAAACGGCTCATATAAATTTAAGAGCCCCCAAGTAACTTGGGTAAAAGAATGATTGCATGTACCGAAGTACTTATATCATATCTATGTTCAACCGAACTTTAAACGCGTCTTAACCGACCGTCGGCTTCTCCCTCTTCGGTCAAGGACCGAAAAGTGTTATGTACTCCATCTGTCAAGAATATCGACGGTGTTTCCAATAACCAGGCAATCAGGCCATAAGGCTGTAATAGACAAAGCGCGCTCAGGGAACTTATGCTATATTACTGCGAAGAGTAAGAAGCATCTTCGAACAAAATAGTACCCCACCGATACCTTTCTTCGGTGCTCATTGTTATTATGACACTTGTGCAATAGATTTTTTGTACTCATGAGTTCGTTGTGTGCCGACCATGATTGAAAACAATAAGAGCGCTAGCTTTCGGCTTCACCCAGTCTAAGGTTCGGCTCGGTTGACCCGATGACAATCGCAGAGGTGCTCCCTTTACTCCCTAGCCGAACAATCGGGAACGTAGGGGTAAGCACAGGAGCCAGGCAACCCAGCTTGCAAATCGCTTAAGTCAATATGGTGCATATTGTGGCGTAATACACGAACAAGGAACAAAGCCATACAAGTATAACCATATGCAAGAGGAAAAAGCTTCATGAAGGAAGCTCCCAAGTAAACGGGGTATTTGAATTTGCGCGTCACAAACAAAGTTTGGACAAGGAAATTTTTACAAGCGACTTTTTTCCAAAAAAGTATAATGCTTGGCTGAGCCGAACACAAGTTAAAAATTTAAAACTTTGAGCATGAAGACAACTTAGCTGGTTAATGTGTTCGGTATTGATGACGCGGTCCGAGCTTGACGCGGGACAAGGTTCCATCCCCGAGCCGGTCCCGAGGTGGCAGAGCAAAGAGCTCGGCACTCCGAAGTGGTGACATAGCACGGTCAATGCAGGACGGCAGGGTGATGCCAAAGTCCCCGACATGGGGTAATGAAGTGTTAACGAAGCCCCCTGTCTAGCCGAGGTGACGCCAAAGGATATAGTCCGGCTGGATCATTTTCCTGTGCACAAAAAATAGTGCAAACCGGAGATAATAGTAATAATAATAAAAAAAATCGTTGCATAACAAATAATTTATGCAAAGTGAGTAATAAAAGAAATATGGCCTGGCACCGAAGTCAATGTCGATGCAGGGCAGCGGCGTGATGCGGTAAAGGCATGGCAAGGCCTGAATTCACAAGTCGGTTCGAGTTCCGGATGCGGTGTTCGCGGGACTATGTACGGAAACTGACCGAACCACCATGCGACCGTTGTTAATGCGGCCACCATTTGATAGACCTACGTACATATGACGGACAAACCACAATAATAATTCATTGGGAAAAATGAACCCTAAGTAGCAAAAAATACTAGGATTAATAGCACCTGGCTTATTTGTTGTAGCAATCCGAAGAAAGGTGATTCCCAAAATTGGGACTCGATCCGCACACCTATCACCTGCTGGGCGATAAAGCAACGGCATGGCGATGCTAGCAAAGATTGGCTCGCCGAGGCAAAGCCCTCGGTCCAGCTAACGTGACGGAGCTGGTCGGCCAGCAACGCTGAAGTCTCCGGAGTAGGTTGATGAAGAGATGATGAAGCCCCCGGTCCAGCGATGCAGGTCATGACGTGGTCGATGCCGGCTTGATGAAGTGGTCGTGTGGCGATGCAGGTGCGCCCGCTCCGTGTAATCCATGGGGCGGCGATGTTGGTGACGATTTATCCTTCGCGATGCCGAACTATTGTTCGGCTGGCCGAGATGATGATCTGAAGAAATTGAGCTCGGCTCAACAAAGCGACGATGTGTCTAACGCAGGTCGGCCGCCGTGGAGTGATGTTGTTGGGCTGGTTTAACACCGGCGCGATGGTGAAGTTCGTATTCCAAGAATACTTTTAATACTACTGGGATGTGTTTGAGAATAAAACACAGCACCCCATATGAAAACTTCCTTCAAAAAGGATGTCCGAGATCCCGTTTATAAAGAAGATGAATTCGGGTTGGATTCGTTCTCGCGCAGAAAACAGATCCAAAAGTGACGCACTAATCGGAAGTTTCCTGGAGTTTGGACGGTCGGATCAAGCTGAATTTTTGGCAGGTGGTAGATATAGGAATTCCTCAGCAAATCAACGGTTGGATCCTCCAAAGGACATCCAAGCTAGATGCTGGATACCACGCCCTAAACTCGTCCAGATTCTCGTCCAGATTCAACAGGGCTCCGGTATGTCGGAGATTGCCGGAGATTCCTCCATCGGAACTCGACGAAATTTTTGCAGGGTTGTTGTAGACTTAATTACGCATAATTCCACCAAAGTAATCGTTTAAGAGACACTCGAGGAGGCGGTGGCGGCGGATACAAGTTTGCTGTCCAGAAAAACAGCACGGTCGCCTGAGGGCAATGTTGACATTGAGCCCCCGAGCTCCATGGATGAATCCTCCATGATCTTGATAGAGATCGGAGTTGGCGTTGATGAAGGCCTTCGTCGGAACATGATGATCAGAGGTAGGGCGCAGTCCTCGGTCAAGCCAAGGTGACCAGTCGAGCTGGTGACGAAGAAGCCGACGTCGTAGTTGACCTGCAGTCGAGCCATTGATCGTTTCGCCGATCACACAGCGGAACTCTCAATGAAAGCACCAATGTTGGTGTCAAAACCGGCGGATCTCGGGTAGGGGGTCCCAAGCAGTGCGTCTTAGGATCAATGGTAACAGGAGGCAAGGGACACAATGTTTACCCAGGTTCGGGCCCTCTCGGTGGAGGTAAAACTCTACTCCTGCTTGATTGATATTGATGATATGGGTATTACAAGAGTTGATCTACCACGAGATCGGAGAGGCCAAACCCTAGAAGCTAGCCTATGGTATGATTGTTGTTGTATATGTCTATCGACTAGCCTGGCCCCGGTTTATATAATGCACCAGAGGCATAGGATAACAAGAGTCCTAGCCGAATACGCCGGTGGGGGAGGAGTCCTTGTCTTGATCGCCAAGTCTTGTGGATTCTTCCTTGTATGCGACAGCTGTCCGGACTGGCCCATGAGTATACGGCCATGGGGGTCCTCGGTCCTATCCAACTGATCGAGAGATGACGCGTTGAGTACCCCCTAGTCCAGGACACCGTCACACATCGAAAATTCTGTTTTTATCATTTACCTACTCAAGGACGAGCAGGAATTAAGCTTGGGGATGCTTGATACGTCTCCAACGTATCTATAATTTTTTATTGTTCCATGCTATTATATTACCCATTTTGGATGTTTATGGGCTTTACTTTACACATTTATATCATTTTTGGGACTAACCTACCAACCGGAGGCCCAACCCATATTGCTGTTTTTGCCCATTTCAGTGTTTCGAAGAAAAGAAATATCAAATGGAGTCCAACCGGAATGAAACCTTCGGGAGCGTGATTTTTGGAACGAACATGATCCAGAGGACTTGGAGTGGAAGTCAAGCACCAACCTAGGCAGCCACGAGGGTGGAGGGCGCGCCCCCCCTACTGGGCGCGCCCCCTATCTCATGGGCCCCTCGCGCGTCCACCGACCTACTTCTTCCTCCTATATATACCCATGTAGCCCGAAAATATCAGATGAGCCCACGAAAACCTAATTCTACCGCCGTAACCTTCTATATCCGCGAGATCCCATCTTGGAGCCTTCGCCGGTGCTTCGCTGGAGGGGGAATCGACCACGGAGGGCCTCTACATCATCTCCAAGGTCTCTCCGATGAGTTGTGAGTAGTTTACCACAGACCTTCGGGTCCATAGTTATTAGCTAGATGGCTTCTTCTCTCTCTTTGTATCTCAATACCATGTTCTCCTTGATCTTCTTGGAGATCTATTCGATGTAACTCTTTTTGCAGTGTGTTTGTCGAGATCCATCGAATTGTGGGTTTATGATCAAGTTTATCTATGAGAAATATTTGAATCTCCTCTGAATTCTTTTATGTGTGATTAAGTGACCTTTGAAGTCTGTTCGAATTATCAGTTTGGTTTGGCCTACTAGATTGATCTTTCTTGCAATGGGAGAAGTGCTTAGCTTTGGGTTCAATCTTGCGGTGTCCTTTCCCAGTGACAGCAGGGGCAGTAAGGCACGTATTATATTGTTGCCATCGAGGATAAAAAGATGGGGTTTATATCATATTGCATGAGTTTATCCCTCTACATCATGTCATCTTTCTTAATGCGTTACTCTGTTTTTATGAACTTAATACTCTAGATGCATGCTGGATAGCGGGATGTGTGGAGTAATAGTAGTAGATGCAGGCAAGAGTCGGTCTACTTGTCACGGACGTGATGCCTATTGTCGGGGAAGCTGATCCACAAACACCTATGGGACCGGCGGACCGAGCCCCTTTCGGTTCGGCAGGGGGCGGAGGTCGCACGAAGAGTGGATCGAGGCGGAGCACACGAGCAGTTTACCCAGCTTCGGAGCTCTCAGGAGAGATAATACTCCTACTGCTGCTTGTTTGATTGTATTCTGTTCTTGCTCGAGAGAGCTAAGTGTGTTTCTGGCTTCCGAATGAATCAAACCTTCGAACCCCCTTCTACGTTGCACGTGGGCCTCCTTTTATACGCTAAAGGGGTCACCGACAGGTGGCAACGTAGACAAGGGTAACAACGTAAAAAGAGTTGCGGTTGGTACAACTACCTGCACAGTGTATTCTACCTAACCCTGACGACAGGGGACAAGGGCATTAAATGCCCGTCTGTGTCGCCCGAACAGTGCAGAAAAGGACCGTTAGGGACACCACCGCTCGCCACGATGGCGATCTTGTCAGCGTCGCATGCCACCACACACCGCTGGCAGCACAGCCTCTCACCACGCGCGCCTGTGAAGGCCCCAGGGCGACACGTTGGTGGATGTGCTGGAGCGTAGGTACAGGGTGGTTTCTTGCCGCGGCAAGCGCCTTGCCGCGGTCGTTGCCTTGTCACGCCCAGAAGCTTGTCGTTCACCGGGCCTTGCCGGGACGCGTGGCGCGTCGCGGCAAGTTCCTTGAGATACCTTGGTTGGCCTTCCCAGCAAGCTCCTCTTGCCGGGGTCTTGTCTCTTCGCTCGAATACTTTGTTCTTGAATGGCTCCAAAGGAGCCACGGAGGATCTTGGCGGTCGCCCGGCAAGCCTTGCCGCGGGGTGCTGCAACTGCCCGTGCACAAGTTCGGGATACTAGGGTACCCCTACTCTAGTACACCGACAGGAGCCCTCGGGCCTGGGCCACACATGGTGCCGAGCGCTGTTGGGCCAGGCACATAACAGGGCACGGGCACATGCGGCCTGGGTTACGCCAAACCTTACTCCGCATCCACCGCGCCCTCCCCAACAGCACGCGTCGAATGCGGCATCGTGGGAGAGATCGTGGGTGGTTTCTTTATTCAGAAGGGCGAAACATACGCCCCCTCCCTCTTTATAAGCAGGGGAAATAGGGGCAGTTCGTCCTCCTCGCCGATTACTGCTCCAGTCTTCAGAAATCTCCGCTGCTCCCCCCTTCTTCCCAAAGCCGAAAGAGAGCAGCACTCCGCCCCCCATTGCCACCAGCGCCACCGACGCCGCCGATCTTCCCCGCCACCTCCGCCATGGCTCCAAAAGCCGACAAGGGGAAGGGCGTGAAGTCAGCCGAGGTGCAGCGGCTTGCGGCGCTGCGAAAGGAGCGGGCCATCTTCCCCCCTTAGCTCGACACGAAGGAGCTGAGGGAGTACTACTACCTCTTCTGGTCGACGGAGACGCGCGCACATCCGCGCACGAGGGTACTCTCCGCCGCCGCTTCGAGATTGGCTCCGAACGGGTACCCATTCTTCGCGTTGTTCTTCTACCGCGGGCTCTGCCCGCCTTTCTCCGAATTCTTTTGCGACATCATGAACACCTACGGGTTCCGCCTCCTTGATTTCACCCCCAACGCCGTTCTGACCATGGCAGTTTTCGCACATCTGTGCGAAAACTTTGTCGGAGTCCACCCCAATGTTGCCCTCTTCCACCACTTCTTTATCCCCCGAGTCGAGAGAGGAGAGCCCCTTGCCGGCGGAATCGCCTGGATCTCGAGGGTCGGCAAGAAGGAAGCCTATCTGGAGGGAGAACTCCGCAGCAAGTGGGAGGAGTGGAGAGCAGATTGGTGCTGGATCGTCGAGGAGAACCCGCAGCCATTCACCGCCCGGCGCCAAACCCCAATAGTACGCGGCAACGATTGGAGCAACGTGGCCCCGGAGGATGACATGCTGAAGATTGCCGTCACCCGAATCTTTCGCCTTAGGCTTGCCGGGCTCACCGTAGGCGCTGTTGGCGCAGATTTCCTCCGCCGTCGCATCGCCTCCCTGCAAGAGAGGGGGAGGCCCGCCTGGGAGTTCCAGAACTCGGCAGATATCATGAGGCTGCGCCCAGGCCTCAACTTCAATTTCACTGTCTTGGAACTCAACGCGATGCTATTGGAGCTGTTCAAGCGCGATCCCCAACACCCATTTATGTTGCCGCGGAATGTCGTTCCGTTGTGCAACAATTCTTCGCTTGACCGCATCCGTGCAATGATGCCACTGTGCGACTCGCATGGGATCGTCCCAACTTGGCAAGAGCCCGCAGACGACGTCGTGCAGGAGTTCTTCGACAGCTTGGTCGAAGTGCCGGTCCGCTCCGACGAGCAGAAGAGCCTCACCCGCGACACCACCGACGCGGAGATGCAGCGCATCGCCTCTAGGCTGGAGGAGGCGACGGCAGCAGCTGCCGCGGGTCAATTTGGATTCGCATTGGAGGAGGCGGAGGCAGCAGAGGCGGCAAGCCTTGCTGAGTGAGAAGAGCTTGTCGGCGAGGAAGAACTTGTCGGGCCTGAATCAGAGTCGAGCGAGCCCGCCGAGGGCGCGGGCGACCCATTGCAGATCGGCTCTTCCTCCTCCCCACCTTCAGCCAGCTCGCCGCAAGCGGAGCCCCCAGTTCCACCAAGAAGGCGTCTCCGCAGGGCCGGGGACGTGGCGGGGCGGCAGACGAGCCAACAGCCGTCGCAACGCACGACGCGCTCGACCGCGGCAAGCATTGTTACCGCGGGAGCACCTCACGCTGCTGCGGCAACTGGAGCGGGGCCTTCCCGATCCACCGCCACTGCCCCTGCCAAGCGGACAAGGGAGCCTTCTCCTCCGCCTCGTCGCACTGGAGGTGAGTCGGACTTCGATCTCTCCACGCTCAGCTCTGACGAAGAAGAAGAAGAGTAAGTTTATTTGTTGTACTTGTAATCCTTCATTTCTTGAGGTGCATCTTGTATCTGATCTGCTTCGTTTCGGACTCATCTCTTTGCAGGACTCTGGCCCAGAGGGCGGCGAAGAGAGCCAAGGTCCCGGTGATTGTCATCGAGGACGAACCCACTGCGGCAACAGGGGACGCGCCTGAGACCTCCTTGCCGGACCCGACAACTACTCGCCAAAGTAGCCCCCAGCGCAGCCCCCAGTGTAAGTGTATAATTTACTTCTTGCTGTCAAACGCGCATGGGTGTTCTTCTATTGCTGATGTCTGTCTGTTGGTTTGCGTAGGAGCAGAGCAGCCTCACCAGGAGGGCCCGAAGGCCGCTCCCGAGGCGCCATCTTCTTCGACTACACCGCCGAGGGAGGATTCCACGGCAAGGGAGCATTCTCCGGCAAGGGAGAATTCTCCGGCAATGGGGTAGTTCTCCGGCAAGGGACAGCGCCAGTGATCCTCCGGAGGTGGAGACCACGACCGCGGATCCTAGCATAGGTAACCCTTTTGCCTAAAAACTCCCCTTGGATTCTTCTTCTTCTGATTTTCTTCTTGAGCATTTACTTGACTTTTCTCCCTTCTTCGGTCGTCAGACCCACCTGCCGCGGATCCCATGGAAACCGAGGCCACCGGCGAGGAGGCGCACGCGGCAACAATGATGACGCCGCCGCCACCGAAGAAAGGGCCGGTGCTGATGATCCCACTGGCGAAGGGGCCGCCAGGGCTGCCACCGCAGAAGCAGGCGAGGAAACCGGCGATCGCACTGACGGCCCAGAGGCCGTAGGAGCGCCAGGCGCTGCACCAACCGTCGATCCCTCTACTGCTGCCGCGTTGCGAGGCTCCGAAGAGCCCCAGCCCGACGCCTACTTGTAGGCCGGCGATGGCGTCTTCATCAAGCTCCCCTGGGCGTCGAGCTCCAGTGCGCCGGTCGAAGGAGAAACCTTTGACGAAGAGGTGCTCGCCTCTGCTGGGCTGGCGCTTGTCGACGTGCCAAGCAGCAGCAGCGACGAGCCTGAGGAGGAGGGCTGCTGCGGAAGCTGCTGTCCCTTTACCGCGCCCGACAAGCTAAGCTGGCTTCCCGAGAAGCACTTGTTGCGAAGGCGGGGGTGGATATCGAGAAGCGCGCAGAGGAGCTCCGGGGTTTTAGGAAGGAGGCTCTCCGGTCTCTGGCGGAGAAGCGGGAGCAACTTCTCGAGGAGCGGAAAGCCTTCCTCCTCGAGAAGGCTGAAGCCGAAGAGAAGCAACGGCTTGTCGCCGAGGATCTATTTGCGCAAGAAGGAGAGTTGGCGCAGCGCAAGGTGAACCTTGAAAGCCACGAGGAGGAGCTTGTCTCGCGGGAGCAAGCCATTGGCGGGGCTCTCAAGGAGGCAAAGGATGTTGCCGCAGCTGCCGAGGCCGCCAAGAAGGAGCTGGAGACAAAGGTGGCGCAGCTGGAAGCAGATCTCAGGGCGAGCGGTGAGGAGCTTGCCGCGCTCAAGCGTGAGCGTGAGAAGGATGCTGCCCCTCATGGTGAGCTGCAGGGTCTTCTCGCTGAGAGGAGCAAGGAGCTCAGCGCTGCCAAGGATTCCAACGCAGATCTCGAGCTGAAGCTGGCCACTCTGACTCAGACGCTGGACGGCGCCAAGGAGCGGGAGGCGTCCTTGTCAGAGAAGATCAAGGCCGACGAGGCGCTGTTGACGAATGCTGCTGCCGCCCACGATGCTTTCAGGGAGAGTGTGGAGCATTGGACTGAGGGTCTTGTGGATGCTGCCGCAGCCATCGACGGGGAGTTGGCGCAGCTGGGGATGGAGGATTTTGGGTATCCTTCCGATGAGCATCTCCAACCCAGCGCCAATCTCAGCCTGTTCTTCAAGGGCGTGGTGACGGCTCTCCAGCGACTCCGGGAAAAGATTCCAAAGCAGCTGGCCGACGAGTCGCGCAGGATCTGCGCGGGGGCTCTCCAGAAGGTGCTGATGAAGGTGGCCTTCCGCAACCCAGGCCTCAACTTCACCAACGTCCTCAAATCCTTGCCGCCGGATGCTGACGTGGAAGCGCTCAAGGCCCTTGTCGCACCCATTATGGACAAGGTGAGCGGGATCAAGAGGGTCGAGGGTGATCGCGTAGACTAGGCCGCCCGTTTTCTCTTTCTCTTTGTCGCTGCTGGTCATGTTACGAGAACATCAATTAGAACTGCGACAAGTTATCTTGTAATATAACTCTATTTTGGGTAGAGATTGCTATGTTATTTCCTTTACTTGATCCCTTCCTTTGTATGTTTTTGCCCTACGCTTTTAGGGAACTTGCCGGCGCAGGCTCCTTAGCCGCGAGCACTGAGTGCGGAACATCAGCAGCCTGCTGGCGGTGCCGCTTCCGACAAGAAACCTTGTCGCAACTAGTCGCAGCCCACTTAAATTGTTGAGCGGACTCGAAACAAAGTAAGGGCGCAACTAGCTACGAGTTGGTTCCTCTGCGCACAGGTTTTCCATACAAAGTACGGTCGTTTGAGGAGAATAACTTCAAAATTTAAAAACTGATTGCTCAAACTTTGGCAGCTTAGCTTTTCTGTCGTTTGCTTCCCGGCAAGGCAAAATTTCCTCGAGCGACGCTTGGTCCACACCATTATCTTCTCCTTTCCCCCTGGCAAACTTGTGTGCGAGGGAACCTTCCCTTTTGAGAAAAAGAAAGGAGAGAAAATAGAGATATGGAGCCTTATGGCTCGTTATTGCTTACCGGGGGTAGGTGCTGCACAAAGTGTCAGATAATGCATGAAAATATAAAGTAAAAAGCATGAAATTGACAAGATGTGCGGAGCACATGAGCTTTACTTATGCACGGGGTCTGCGCCCGGCTTTGTACAAAGGATTACATGCAACATTGGCAAGACTTGTACAAAAGGTGGTTGCCAGAACGGGTTCCGGCAACCGCGCCCTACGGTAAAACTTACGAAGATGCTCGGTGTTCCAGGAGTTGCTCACCGGAATGCCATCCTCGGTCTCAAGGCGGAAAGCGCCAGGCCTAGTGACTCGTTTCACCCGTTAAGGGCCTTCCCACTTCGGCGTCAACTTGTTGGAATTCTTGGCAGACTGAACGCGCCGAAGAACAAGGTCGCCTTCCTCGAAACTTTTGGCATTAACTTTGCGGCTATGGTAGCGGCGCAAAGCTTGCTGGTATCAAGCAGCTCGTACAGCAGCCTGAAGACGGTCCTCCTCAAGGATCAACGCGTCATCTTGTCGCAGCTGCTCTTGCTCGAGCTCATCATAAGCGAGCACTCGAGGTGACCCGTATAGGAGTTCCGTGGGGAGAACTGCCTCTGCTCCATATACTAGAGCGAAAGGTGTCTGACCAGTGGCTCGATTTGGTGTCGTTCTGATCGACCAAAGAACCACCGGTAGCTCCTCAATCCAGTTCCTTCCGCACTTGCGCAGCCTGTCGAAAGTCCTGGTCTTGAGCCCGCGCAGCACTTCAGCATTCGCCCTCTCCGCTTGACCATTGCTTCTCGGATGAGCAACAGAAGCGAAGCAGACCTTGGCGCCAAGATCTTGGATGTACTGCATGAAGGTGCAGCTCGTGAATTGTGTGCCGTTGTCGGTGATGATCCTGTTAGGGATCCCGAAACGGCAAACAATCGACCTGAAGAACTTGACTGCTGACTGTGCTGTCACCTTCCTCACTGCTTCCACTTCCGGCCACTTTGTGAACTTGTCAATTGCAACGTACAAGTACTCAAAGCCCCCAACTGCTCGGGGAAAGGGGCCGAGGATGTCGAGCCCCCAGACCGAAAATGGCCAGGATAAAGGGATCGTCTGGAGAGCTTGAGCAGGCTCGTGAATCTTCCTGGAATGGAACTGGCACGCTTCACACTTGGTTACTTGTGCAGTTGCATCCTGGAGGGCTGTCGGCCAAAAGAATCCTTGTCGGAACGCTTTGCCGGCAAGTGCTCTTAAGCCAATGTGGTGGCCACATATGTCTCCATGTATCTCTGCCAATAGCTTTTGTCCCTCTTCCCGTTGAATACACTTCAATTTCACACCGTTGAGTCTTCTTCTGTACAGTATGTTGTCAACAAACTGGTACATACTTGACTACCGGGCTACTCTTTCCGCTTCTTCTTGCTCTTCGAGAAGTTCTCCTGTCTGAAGGAAACGGACAATCTGTTGCGCCCATGTTGGAGCTTGCGGCTCGACAACAAGGACTAAAGGCACATCTGCTGCTGCAGGAACATCCGCTTCTACGGCGAGAACCTGCGGTTTAGCCGGAGCTTGATGTTCCCCGGCAAGCTTGCCGGAGCAAAACTTGTCGGGAGTGTCTTCTTCAATGGAACAAACCCTAGGGCTTGTTGGAGTAGACTGCTCCTCAGCATCTTTGGTGTTGATCTTGGGGACCTTCTTGGCGGCGGCTTCGGGGAGCTCTGCCGGAAAGTAGTCACCAGAAATCAACTTCCTCTTCTTGCTCTGTCCAGTTGATGGTGTTACGGATGGTTGAGTCAGCTTGAGCACAAAGATCCATGGTTCCACAGGTAACTTTAGTGCGGCGCACTTCGACAGGCCATCGGCAATGTTGTTCTGAGCTCTCGGAACATGTTCCATTTGCAGGCCGTCAAAGTGCTCTTCTAGCTTCCTCACTTCATCAACGTAAGCTTCCATCAACGGACTCTGATAATTCTTGTTCACTTGGCGGACGACGAGCTGCGAGTCACCCCTGACAATGAGCTTCTTGATCCCAAGGTCTGTTGCGATCCTGAGACCGGCAAGCAAACCTTCATACTCTGCAGTATTGTTTGTTGCTTGCTCCTTGGGAAAGTGCATATGGACTACGTACTTGAGGTGCTCTCCGGTGGGTGCAACAAGTAGCACGCCGGCACCGGCGCCTTGCAGCGAGAAGGCACCATCAAAGTACATCAGCCACTCTTTGCTTGCTTCCTTGACGGGGATGCTCGTTTCTGGACTTTCCTCATCTGGTGTTGGCGTCCACTCTGCTATGAACTCTACCAATGCCCTGCTTTGGATAGTTGAAGTGCTTTCAAACTTGAGGCCAAAGCTTGATAGTTCCAGTGCCTACTCGACAATCCTGCCTGTCGCTTCCGGATTCTGCAGTATCCTCTTCAGCGGAAAGCGAGTGACGACTGTGATCTCGTGTGCTTGGAAGTAATGGCGCAGCTTTCTCGAGGCCATGAGGAGGCCAAAAAGCTATTTCTGCACACCAGAGTACCTTGACCTAGCCCCCTGCAGAAGGGAACTGACAAAGTAAACTGGGCGCTGCACCGTTCTCTTCTGCATCTCTTCCCGCGTCTACGTAGATCCATCTTTGTCGGGACCAGAGCTTGCCGGCGAAGTCCCTTGCTTGTCGCTGGATGTACTTGTCGTGGTTGCTGGCTCATCATCCGCCTCCCTCTCTGCTACTAACACAGCACTAACCACTTGATTGGTTGCCGCTATATACAGCAGCAACTTCTCTTGTGGCTTAGGTGCGACAAGTATTGGAGTGGAGGACAGGTATTTCTTCAAGTCCTGCAGCGCAGCCTCCGCTTACGGAGTCCATTTTATTGGACCTGCCTTTTTCAATATTTTGAAAAATGGCAAGGCGCGCTCAGCAGACATAGAAATAAACCTGCTGAGAGCAGCCACACAACCGGCAAGTCTTCGTACATCCTTGACGCGCTTTGGTGCTTCAATCTGCTCAATGGCCTTGATCTTATCGGGATTGGCTTCAATTCCCCGCTGAGACACAAAGAATCCGAGAAGCTTGCCGGAGGGGACTCCAAACACGCACTTCTCGGGGTTAAGCTTGAGGTTGATCTTGCGCAGATTTGTAAAGGTTCCGTCTAAATCTTGGATTAGAGTTGCCCTGTTCTTGCTCTTGACCACTATGTCATCCATGTAGGCTTCCACATTTCTGTGCATTTGCGGTTCAAAAGCATCATGGACTACTCTTGCAAATGTTGAACCGGCATTCTTCAAACCAAAAGGCATCCGTACGAAACAGTATGTGCCACATGGGGTGATGAATGCGGTCTTCTCCTCATCCTCTTCTGCCATGAAGATCTGATGATATCCTGAGTATGCGTCAAGAAATGAAAGAAAGTCACATCCGGCCGTGGAGTCAACAATTTGGTCTATGCGTGGCAAGGGAAATGGGTCTTTGGGACAAGCTTTATTAACATCGGTAAAATCGATACAAAGCCTCCACTTCCCGTTTGCCTTGCGCATGACTACAGGGTTGGCCAACCACGTAGGATGGAGCACTCCTCTGACAAGGCCTGCTGCTTCCAGTTTCTTGATTTCTTCAGCGATAAATTCTTGGCGCTCCACTGCCTGTTTCCTGACTTTCTGCTTGACGGGCCGCGCGTGAGGACAGACAGCAAGATGGTGCTCAATCACTTTCCTGGGAACACCGGGGATGCCAGACGGTTGCCATGCAAACACGTCGACATTCGCCCGTAGGAAAGCAACGAGCGCGCTTTCCTATTTAGGGTCGAGAGTGGCACTGATGGTGAAGGTACCACCAGTGCCGTCCTCCTTGGCGGTCACCTTCTTGGTCTCTGGGGGAGCCACCATTGTCTTCTTACACTTGCCGGTGGAGCTCGATGGTGCGTCCTCGACGGTAGCGCGGCACTCCGAAGAGGTGCGCTTGCCGGAGTGGGTATCAGAGCTCTTGCCGGACTTGGTCTTCTTCTTTCCCCCGGGAGCTTCAACGGCAAGTAATCTGCGATCTGTTGCGGCTGCTGCTTCCCGGTAGATCTTGTCGGTGCAGATAAGGGCATCCTTCTTGTTGCCAGGGACAGAGATGACACTTATCGGGCCTGGCATCTTCAGTACGTTGTATGCATAGTGAGAGGCCGCCATGAATTTGGCGAGTGCTGGACGGCCGAGTATCCCATTGTAGGGCAATGGAAAGTCAGCAACGTCAAAAGTGACCCTCTCAGTCCTGAAGTTCAGCTCGCTGCCAAATGTTACCAACAACGTGATCTTTCCCTTCAGCTTGCTCCTTCCCGGATTGATTCCTTGGAATGTGCCGGTCTCTTCGAGCTCGCTGTCAGGGATCTGGAGTTTCTGGAGTACCGCGAAGGAGATCAGGTTCAAGCCGGCCCCGCCGTCAACTAGCATCTTAGTAACCTTGAGGTTGCGGATAGTTGGTGAAACCAACAGCGGCAAGCACCCGACCGCAGTTATGCGATCAGGGTGGTCCTCAATATCAAAGATGATAGGCGTGCTGGACCATTTCAGTGGCCTGCGTGACTCGACTGGTGGTTCTGACGCATTGACTTCCCGCACCCATTGCTTGAGTTGGCGGTGTGAAGTATGCAGAGAAGCACCGCCGTCAACGCACAGGACCTTTGTGGCTTTCTGAAACTCCTGCTCATCGGCCTCGTCATCATCCATATCTTCATCGTCGTCGTCATCTTCATCCTTGTCGCGGCCGCGGGGAGGTCTGTCTCCTTGCCGCTGCTTGGCCTTGCCGCAGCGCCCTCCTCGGCCGGGGCGTTTCTTGCCGGATCCTCCAGCACCTTCCTGGCCCTTCTCCTTGTCGCGCCGCTCGTATTCAGCCTTCTGCTGCTCAACAAGCTGCTCGACCTTCTTGTAGCTCTGGAGGTCATGGCCCTTAGTGCGGTGGATCTTGCAGTACTGCCTGTTGGTGCTGTCCTGCTTGTCGGCAACCGCCACAGCCTGATGGGTGGTGCCTGCGGCAACCTGCTTGCCGGAGCTACCAGCTTTGGCTTCCTTGCCGGACTGTTCAACGACTAGCACCTCTTTGCCCTTCTTTTTCCTGTTGTTCCGCCGTCGGTTTTTCTTTGCCGGGGCAGCGTCCTCGCTATCAGATCCTCCTGCTCCTGTGGTTTCTCCGGGGAGTTTCCTCCCTTCTTCAGCACGTGCACACTTGTCGGCCAGGGCATAGAGCTCATTGACGTCTCTGATCTTGCACATCGCCATCTCTTCCCGCATCCTGCGGTTTCGCACATTCTGGTGGAACGTGCTGGTTACCGCGGCAGGGTAGACATCTGGGATGTTGTGCTGCACGCGGCTGAATCTCTGAATGTACTTGCGCAGGGGCTCTCCTTCCTTCTGGGCGAGCAAATCAAGATCGCTCTCTTGGCCATGAGGCTTGTGGCCGCCTGTAAAGGCGCCGACAAACTGATGACACAAGTCAGCCCAGGAGGATATGGAGTTGTCCGGCAAGTGCATGAGCCAGGATCTGACATTGGGCTTGAGCACCAGCGAGAAGTAGTTGGCAAGGATCTTGTCATCCCGTCCCCCGGCAGCCTGCACCGCGATGGTGTAGATGCTGAGGAACTCCGACGGATGCGTCTTGCCGTCATACTTCTCTGGCACATCTGGTCTAAAATTCTTCGTGCTGGGCCACTGGACTTGCCGCAGCTCACGAGTGAACGCAGGGCAACCTACCGCGTACAGCAAGTCGCCTGGTTCCCCTGGCGCATGCATGTCGACAGAGGGCCCAGCACACTTGTCGGATTGATGTCGCGCTTCTCTTTGGCGCTCGATGCGAGTACGAGCATCTTCTTGCTATCGTTCATGAAGAACTTGGCGTTGATCGCGACGAGCTCGTGGATCCGATGACGCGGTGGAGTCGCTGTCGATGTGGACCCGGCGAGCTGGCGATCTTGGCCTTTGAGGTGGAGAAAGCATGGTGGTTGCATCTCCACCAGTTTCGTCACCACCGGCCCGTGCCTGGTGGTCTTGTCACGGCAGCAACGTATTCGGCTGCCGCGGAGTGTCTCCGTTGGCGAAGCCGATGAGACTCTGAATAGTGGCCCTCCATTGGTCGATCTTTTCTTCCGCTGGAGGGTAATCCAGGAGCAGTTGAGCTCGTGCCAAAGCTTCTGCTGGAGTTGTGGGTGGCAGTGGCGAACGGTGCGAGGAGCGGGATATGCTCGGACTTCTAACTACGTTAGAAGGAGCAGTATCCTGTCCAGGCGACCGTGCCTCGCTCGTGCCAGCACGTTGGCGTGCATGCTGGTCTTGAGCACCCCGAGATCCACCAGCTTGATCTTGGTCCAACAAGCGTATGGTACTGCGAATACCGTGACGCTGTTGGTCCTGCGCCTCCTGAGATGGGCGCGGTGCATGTACGGACGCCGAGGTTTGCGCAGCCTTGTCCTTGGACCTGGTAGCACTGTGAGCTCCCTCGTCGATGTCCGTTCTTCCGCCATCATCGTCCCCACCACCCGCTTGCTCTGGTGGTGGTAGGATCGACGTGGACGGAGCAGTTGCCACCGAAGTCTTCTTCTTCGGTGGCATGTCGATGAAGAAGATGAAGATCTAGCCCGTGTGAACGCCGGATCGGATTCACACAATCTCGACGCCCCCTACCTGGCGCGCCAAAGGTGTCGGGGAAGCTGATCCACGAACACCTATGGGACCGGCGGACCGAGCCCCTTTCGGTTCGGCGGGGGGCGGAGCTCGCACGAAGAGCGGATCGAGGCGGAGCACATGAGCAGTTTACCCAGCTTCGAAGCTCTCTGGAGAGATAATACTCCTACTGCTACTTGTTTGATTGTATTCTGTTCTTGCTCCAGAGAGCTAAATGTGTTTCTGGCTTCCGAATGAATCGAACCTTCGAACCCCCTTCTATGTTGCACGTGGGCCTCCTTTTATACGCTAAAGGGGTCACCGACAGGTGGCAACGTAGACAAGGGTAAAAACGTAAAAAGAGTTGCGGTTGGTACAGCTACCTGCACAGTGTATTCTACCTAACCCTGACGGCAGGGGACAAGGGCATTAAATGCCCGTCTGTGTCGCCCGAACAGTGCAGAAAAGGACCGTTAGGGACACCACCGCTCGCCACGATGGCGATCTTGTCAGCGTTGCATGCCACCACACACCGCTGGCAGCACAGCCTCTCGCCACGCGCGCCTGTGAAGGCCCCAGGGCGACACGTTGGTGGATGTGCTGGAGCGTAGGTATAGGGTGGTTTCTTGCCGCGGCAAGCGCCTTGCCGCGGTCGTTGCCTTGTCGCACCTAGAAGCTTGTCGTTCACCGGGCCTTGCCGGGACGCGTGGCGCGTCGTGGCAAGTTCCTTGAGATGCCTTGGTTGGCCTTCCCGGCAAGCTCCTCTTGTCGGGGTCTTGTCTCTTGGCTCGAATACTTTGTTCTTGAATGGCTCCAAAGGAGCCACAGAGGATCTTGGCGGTCGCCCGGCAAGCCTTGTCGCGGGGTGCTGCAACTGCCCGTGCACAAGTTCGGGTACTAGGGTACCCCTACTCTAGTACACCGACACCTATATACATGATCATGCCTAGATAATCTCATAATTATTCACTTTTCTATCAATTGCTCGATAGTAATTTGTTCACCCACCATAATACTTATGCTATCTTGAGAGAAGCCACTAGTGAAACCTATGGCCCCCGGGTCTATCTTTTATCATATAAGCTTTCAATCTAATTTTATTTGCATCTTTACTTTTCCAATCTATATTATAAAATACCAAAAATATATTTATCTTGTCATATTATCTCTATCAGATCTCACTTTCGCAAGTGGACTTGAAGGGATTGACAACCCCTTTATTGCGTTGGTTGCGACTTCTTGTTTGTTTGTGTAGGTGCGTGGGACTTTTGAGGAGCCTCCTACTGGATTGATACCTTGGTTCTCAGAAACTGAGGGAAATACTTACGCTACTATTGCTGCATCACCCTTTCCTCTTGAAGTAAAACCAACGCAAGCTCAAGACGTAGCACCTTGCTGCCCCTGCTGTCACTGGGAAAGGACACCACAAGATTGAATCCAAAGCTAAGCACTTCTCCCATTGCAAGAAAGATCAATCTAGTAGGCCAAACCAAAATGATAATTCAAAGAGACTTGCAAAGATAACCAATCATACATAAAAGAATTCAGAGAAGATTCAATTATTTCTCATAGATAAACTTGATCATAAACCCACAATTCATCGGTTCTCGACAAACACACCACAAAAAGAGTTACATCGAACAGATCTCCAAGAAGATCGAGGAGAACTTTGTATTGAGATTCAAAGAGAGAGAAGAAGCCATCTAGCTAATAACTATGGACCCAAAGGTGTGTGGTAAACTACTCACAACTCATCGGAGAGGCCTTGGAGATGATGTAGAGGCCCTCCATGGTTGATTCCCCCTCTGGCGGAGCGCTGGCAAAGGCTCCAAGATGGGATCTCACGGATACAGAAGGTTGCGGCGGTGGAATTAGGTTTTCGTGGTGCTCTTGATGTTCTCGGGGTACATGGATATATATATATAGGAGAATGAAGTAGGTCGGTGGAGCCATGAGGGGCCCACAAGGGTGGGGGGCACGCCCACCCCCCTAGGGTGCCTCGTTTACTTTTTAGTGTCCACTCCAAGTCTCCTGGTTTGCATTTGTTCCAAAAAGAACGCTCCCGAAGGTTTCATCCCGTTTGGACTCCGTTTGATATTCCTTTTCTTTGAAACACTGAAATAGGTAAAAAAACAACAATTCGGGTTGGGCCTCCGGTTAGTAGGTTAGTCCCAAAAATGATATATAAGTGTATAGTAAAGCCTATAAACATCCAAAACAGGTCATATAATAGCATGGAACAATCCAAAATTATAGATACATTGGAGACGTATCACAATCCCTTCATGGTCACTTGCAAAAGTGAGATCTAATAGAGATAATAAAGTAAATATTTTTGGTATTTTTGTTGTATAGATTGGAAAGTAAAGATTGCAAAATAGTAAACGAGATGTTATGTATATAAAAGAGATGTAATATAATAGGAAAGAGACCCGGGGGCCATAGGTGTCACTAGTGGCTTCTCTCAAGATAGCATGTATTACGGTGGGTGAACAAATTACTGCCGAGCAATTGATAGAAGAGCGCATAATTATGAAGTCATCTAAGGCAATGATCATGAACATAGGCATCACGTCCGTGTCAAGTAGACCGAAACGATTCTGCATATACTACTACTACTACTCCACACATCGACCGCTATCCAACATGCATCTAGAGTATTAAGTTCATAAGAATGGGGCAACACATTAAGCAAGATTACATGATGTAGAGGGATAAGCTCAAGCAATATGATATAAACCCCATCTTTTTATCCTCGATGGCAACAATACAATATGTGCCTTGTTGGCCCTACTGTCATTGGGAAAGGACACCGCAAGATTGAACCGAAAGCTAAGCACTTCTCCCATTGCAAGAAAGATCAATCTAGTAGGCCAAACTAAACCAATAATTCGAAGAGACTTGCAAAGATATCAAATCATGCATATAAGAATTCAGAGAAGAACGAAATAATATTCAGAGATAATCTTATTCATAAATCCACAATTCATCGGATCTCGTCAAACACATCACAAAAGAATTACATCGTATAGATCTCCAAGAACATCAAGGAGAACTTTGTATTGATAATCAAAGAGAGAGAAGAAGCCATCTAGCTAATAACTATGGACCCGAAGGTCTATGGTAAACTACTCACGCTTCATTGGAGAGGCAATGGTGTTGATATAGAAGCCCTCCGTGATCGATTCCCCCTCCGGCAGATCACCAGAAAAGCCCCCAAGATGGGATCTCACGGGTACAGAAGGTTGCGGCGGTGGAAAAGTGGTTTCGTGGCTCCCCCTGATGTTTTTAGGGTATAAGAGTATATATAGGCGAAAGAAGAACGTAGGTGGAGCTACGAGGGGGGCACGAGGGTGGGGGGCGCGCCCTCCTTCCTCGTGGCCTCCTTGTAGAGTCCCAGACTTCAACTCCAAGTCTTCTGGATTGCTTTTGGTCCAAGAAAGATCCTCACGAAGGTTTCATTCTGTTTGGACTCCGTTTGGTATTCCTTTTCTGCAAAACTCTAAAATTGGCAAAAAACAGAAACTCGCACTAGGCCTCCGGTTAATAGGTTAGTCCCAAAAATAATATAAAAGAGCATATTAAAGCCCGTTAAACACCCAAAACAGATAATATAATAGCATGGAACAATAAAAAATTATAGATACGCTGGAGATGTATGAAGCATCCCCAAGCTTAATTCATGTTCGTCCTCGAGTAGGTAAATGATAAAAACAGAATTTTTGATGTGGAATGCTACCTAGCATATTTATCAATGTAATTTTCTTTATTGTGGCATGAATGTTCAGATCCAAAAGATTCAAGACAAAATATTAATATTGTCAACAAATAATAATACTTCAAGCATACTAACAAGGTAATCATGTCTTCTCAAAATACATGAGCGTGACCCATGGACATGGCACTATAGGTGGAATATAATGGTGGTTGTGGAGAGGACAAAAAGGAGAAGATAGTCTCACATCAACTAGGCATATCAACGGGCTATGGATATGCCCATCAATAGATATCAATGTGAGTGAGTAGGGATTGCCATGCAATGGATTCACTAGAGCTATAAGTTTATGAAAGCTCAACAAAAGAAACTAAGTGGGTGTGCATCCAACTTGCTTGCTCACGAAGACCTAGGGCACTTTTGAGGAAGCCCATCATTGGAATATACTGTCACATCCCTAGCTTCTGGCATTGCTCTAGGTTAGCTTCATGTGTGCATCATGTCTATATTTTTGAAAACTTGAATTGAGGAATATTGGAAGCCTCAAAACCCTAAATAAAAGAAGGGCAAGCACCCTTTAAAATTGCATTCTGTGAATCCAAAATGCCCTAAAAATAGTTTTGTGAATTTTGGCAAGAGTTATATATCAAACCAAAATTCTGGAATATTTTTAAGGAATTATTTGGTCTCTGAATTTAAATCAATAATCTATTTGAATTTGGGGATATATTCATAATATATAATGAATATATTTGCAAATGCTTTGAAATGTTTTATGTACTTTTGGAATAGTCCAGAGAGGTAACATAAAATATTTCAGAATGTTTTGGCACTGTAAGAAATTATTTTGAATTTGAAAACAGTGGCAAAATAAAATAAAAAGGGAAACAGAACAGGAAAAAATAAAAAGAGAGAAGGAAGTACCTGGCCTCACCCGTGCAGCCCAGCCGGCCCAGCTCCTCCAGCGGCCCAGCCCACCTGGCCCCCTTCTCCTGTCTTCTTCCCGTGCCAGCGCACGAAGCAGCTGCATGCTGGACGCACGCGCGCCGACGCCGGCCACCTCCTGCTTCGCCGTGGCAGCCTCCCCGACCCCCTCGCGACGCCACGGAGACGGCCTCGACCCCCCTCGACCGCCTCTCTCTCTCTGGACCCCCTCCTCCTCCTCTGTTCTCCCTCCCTCTCGTCACCGAACGCACCTGGGAGCGCCGCTCGCCGTAGCCATGACCACGGCCACCCCCTCCCCTCTCCGACGTGCTCCCGAGCTCCTGCACCTCGTCGCCAACCCCCTCACCGAGCCACGTGACCGGAAGGGCCCCGAGCAGCCGCCATCGTCATCATCTCCGAGCTTCGGCCCCGGTGCCGTCTCCGTCGGATTCGGCCACTCCGGCGCGCCCCCGAGCCCACTGACCCTCCCTACAGCTCCGCGGTGAGCCTCCGTGCAGAACCCCTCTCTCTCCCCTCGCGTTTGCGAGCTCTAGGCCATAGCCCCGTCGCGGCCGAACTCCGGCCGCCGCTGACCATGTCGCCGCCGTGGCCTGAGCTCGAACGGGTCACGCCCGTGCATCTCACCGAGCTCGTGGTGACTCCAGGAGGCTGCGCAGTGCTTTACCTCACTCGCCCGTGCTCCACAACGCCGTTTTCGCCGAGGTCCGAACTCCGGCGCCGCCTCGGGCTCCATTCCGGAGAACCCCGGCCACCCCGCACCTCCCGTTGGCCCCCCTAGATGCGCACGGGCACGGGCTACCTTCTGGTGCCCTTCGCGCGTCCAGCCGCCGCCCGTAGCGCAACCCCGGTGAACTTCCGCCGCGTTTCGGGTCGCCGCCGGCCGAACTCCGGTGGCCAGTGACGTGGCGCTGTCATTAGCACTAATGGCCCTGTTAAACTAACCCCGTGACACTGACAGTGGGCCCCGTAGCGGGTCAAAGCCCGGGTCAACGCGGGATTAGCCCCTGTGTCACTGACGTGTGGACCCCCACACGTCAGGTTTGACCTGGACCGCCCGTTGACCTGCTGAGGTCAGCATGAGGTCATGCTGACGCCATAATTCATTTTCTGGAATTATTTTAATTCTAAATATTCAGGAAATTCCAGAAAATGCCTAAAACTTCAATAAATCATAGAAAATTAACCGTAACTCCAAATTAAATAATTTATATATGAAAAATTATCAGAAAAATTCAAGGAATCCATCTGTACCATTTTCATGCATGTTAGAACAACTTATCACTACTGTTTAGGACAAATGAAGTGAATGACATTTAAATAATCACATATGGAGTTTGAATTTGAATCTTGTATTCAAACCAACCCCATTTAATCTGTTGCTAGTTGCATTAGCCCAAAACACATTCATTTTGCCATGTCATGATCATGCATCATATTGTGCATTGCATTGATTGTGTTCCCTTCTGTGTTGCCGGTATTTGTCCCCTCTCGATAGACGCGATACCGATGATGTGATCGTTGACACTGATGAAGACTCAATGTTATCTTCAGAAGTGCCGGACAAGCAAAACCCCCTTGTTCATTCCGATACAATCCCACTCTCTCGCTCCTGCTCTCTTTTACTGCATTAGGACAACACCGTTTCAACTGTTACATGCTGCGGTAGTTGAACCCCTTTTATCCTCTGCATGACCTGTCATTGCCACAGTAAATAGATGAAACCCACTAGCATGAGTAGGAGTTGTTTGAGCCCTGTTGTGCCTACTCATTCATGTTTGTTTGTCATGCCTGCTACTGCTTAGAGTTGAGTCAGGTCTGATTCATCGGGGATGAATCAGAGGTGTGTGAACATGTCCTACGGTGTGTGAGGTAAGCGTGTGAACACGATTTGGTAAAGGTAGCGTTGAGAGGCCATGTAGGAGTACATGGTGGGTTGTCTCATTGCAGCCGTCCTCAGGAACTGAGTTCTGTGTTTGTGATCCATGATTCAGCTACTACCACACATTGGGCCCGAAACCAATGGACCCTCTCGGCTTCTTAATCACCCTTGTCCTCTGTCCAGGAGTTGCAAGTAGTTTCTGGTGTTTGTAGTATGCTGGAGGCCGTGCGCAGCGCTGACCGTAGGGGTGGGCTGTGATGCGGTAGGCACGTGGCACGGTGTACCGGGCGCCCGTTTGGTGTATCGGGAACCCTGTTCACATCGTTTGGGGCTGTGACCGAAACTCCGGCCGGATCTCCTCATGGATGGAACCCGAATAGGCGATAAACCTGGACTAGAGACTTGAGTGTTTAGGTAGGCCGTGGCCGACACCCACGTTGGGCTTCCGCTTGAAGGTTGCCGAGTACATGTCGTGTAAACGGCGGTAAGTGGTGAGAGCGTGTGTGAAGAAGTACACCCCTGCAGGGTTAATATGATCTATTCGAATAGCCGTGTCCGCGGTAAAGGACTTCTGGGTTGCTTATATCAGTTCATAGACAAGTGAAAGTGGATACTCTAAAATACACAAGATAAGCGTGAGTGCTATGGATGGCATTCTCGTAGGGAGACGGGAGCGGTTCCATAGTGGTGTATTGGTTGGTGAATATGTGGACTCGTGTGCGCCACCTCAAAAGAGTTACTTGCAGTCGTAGTTCAGGATAGCCACCGAGTCAAAGCTGGCTTGCTGCAGTTAAACCCCACCATCCCTTTGTTGATAATGATGCATATGAAGATAGTTCTGATGTAAGTCTTGCTGGGTACATTTGTACTCACGTTTGCCTATTTTATGTTTTTGCAGAGAGACTTCGGTCTCGCTAGTAGTTCCACGTGGACTTCGACGTTTAGCTTGATACCTCAGCTACGATCTTGTGCCCCGGCAGGATCTGGTAGATAGTCAGGCTTCTCAGCCTTTTTCATTTATAGATGTCTGTACTCAGACATGATAGCTTCCGCTTGTGCTTTGACTTGTATGCTCTGATTGTTGGGTCATGAGACCCATGTTTGTAATATCTCGCTCCTCGGAGCCTATTGATTAAAATACTTGATTTATAGAGTCATGTTGTGATGCCATGTTGTATTTGCACATATCGAGCATATTGTGTGTATGTTATTGAAATGCTTGGTATGTGTGGGATCTGACCATCTAGTTGTTTATCTTTAGTAGCCTCTCTTATGGGGAAATGTCTCCTAGTGTTTCCACCGAGCCATGGTAGCTTGCTACTTCTCTGGAACACTTAGGCTGGCCGGCATGTGTCCTTCTTCGTTCCTGTGTCTGTCCCTTCGGGAAAATGTCACGCGGTGAATACCGGAGTCCTGTTAGCCCGCTACAGCCCGGTTCACCGGAGTCCTGCTAGCCCAGTGCTACAGCCTGGATTCACTCGCTGATGACCGACACGTTCGATGCTGGGTCATGGATGCCTGTCCCTGTAAGTCTGTGCCGCTTTGGGTTTACGACTAGCCATGTCAGCCCGGGCTCCTTATCATATGGATGCTAGCGACACTGTCATATACGTGTGCCAAAAGGCGCAAACGGTCCCGGGCAAAGGTAAGGCGACACCCGTGGGAATACCGTGCGTGAGGCCGCAAAGTGATATGAGGTGTTACATGCTAGATCGATGTGGCATTGAGTCGGGGTCCTGACAGCGTTGGTATCAGAGCTTGACTGCCTGTAGGATTACCAAGCCAAACTGGTCGAAGTTGAGTCTAGAAATTCTTTAGTTATGTAAGGGAATTGATTGTGGGATGGAACGTAAGGCTCTTTTTACTCCTTTACCTCATGCCCTTCTGATCTGAGTCATCATCTTCTCTTCTACGGGGATTAAGAACTAGGCTATCCCTTCTTTCTATTAGGATCACGTGTTACTAATCAGTGGACTTATAAGATTGTTGGATTTAAGTCTCAGTTCAGTTCCTACTACTTCCGTATGTTAATTGTTGATCTCGAAACCTTGATATTGTGCTTCTGAGTGGTTATGCCACCATTTTTGTGAATGTCTCAAATCTTTTCTGAGCATTTACAGCCGTTATGCTGTCCGAGTCATTCCAGGTTTCTAAATAGTCTGATGCATTTGCAAAATCCTTTCCCTCTAGTTTCGATGTTCCTTTATGCCAGCTCAATCACACTAATTGTTGAGTTGAGGTATTCTATTGCCTTGACATTATGTTGGAGTTACTATTATGACCCTAGGTGTCTCAGGGGATCATCTAGTAGTCCAGCCATGATTTATGTTCCAGTGTGATGACTCTGGCCGTCATTATCGAAAGCATCCCGTGATGCCATTTAGTAGTAGGTATTCTATCCCTAGGTTTGAACCCGAGATTCACCCTACTTACTTCATGTTGATAGTTTTGCTCGTTCCTTTAGGATATTAGCAACCTTTGCGATAGTCCTTGAAGTCCGTGGTATCTTCTTCTTCCAAATACCATGAACTACTTATGGCAGAAGTTCCTCGTTGAACTGAAATATCACAACAGGATTATTCTTGAGGAGTTCTCCATTCATAAATCGTGACTCTGCCAGTTCTACCTTTCTGCATGGGTTATCCGGAAGAATTATGTTGAACTCGGTTCGACATACTAATTTATGCATCCACAACTCAGAAAGTTATATGTTCCTTTGAGTTGTCCCTCTTTAGTTGTCTACTGACCTTCGTCTATCAATTGATAGTCAAGAGTATGCGTGCATTCATTCATCGATGCCTGTTACTCTTGTGGTCCGTCAAGCCATTCTGTCCTGAATGACTTGGAGAAACAAACTCCAGTACCTCATCCATATCTAGGATTGGGTCAAAGTAGTTGTATTCCGCAGATCAAATGCCAATCCAGCTTTTGGTTCTGTTCTACCCTGAAGTATTACCTTCTTTATGACAGGAATTTCATGAGAATTGCACCACCTTTTGTGAATTCTTGACATAGTGATACTTCTCGCCATCCTTTTTCATTCCTCGGTTCCGTGTTGTTGCAGCCGGAGCGCCGACAGGTGAATTGTGATGTGTGAAATCAATACTCCCAGCAACCTCGTTGCTTGGTAGTTAAAGGGTAATAATTTCAATCTTAGCATGTTGGGTTTTAAATCATCCCTCTAAGACTGATCGTGCTACCTAGTCCTTATTTCGGTGCACCCCTCGATTGATGAGATAGGATTTGCTAAGTCCTCACTCATTTGATCATATCGTCTTGCCCTCAAAAGCGAGATTGTTCTCGAGCTTAGTAACATACCGGTGGTTCGTGATTTTCCAAATATCTTCTCGAAAGTATCACCAGGCTGTCACCTGACTGTTATGTTGAGCTCGTGATCAAGTTGGTTTCTTGTGAACCACCTTCTCTCCAAGAATCGGTGTTAGATATCCCTGAGCTAGTTGGTTAAGCTAGACAACAACTTGGAGAGTTGGAAGATAAAAGCTTGCCGACTTAGTTCGTTCCAAAGGGATATTCTTGTGTAGTGTGTGTTGAAGAAAGATGATATCTTCATCGATTGGTCCTTGTGATCAGTTGCTGGACCTATTGCCTTATCAATCCTTTGATTTGAGTGTGGGCTATCGTCAAATCAAATCAGTACCAACGATGCTCGTAATGTTGTCCTACTCGTGGTTGATCCCTCGAGCATACACCATTACATCTTTGGTCTGACCAATGCTATCACCGTGTTCACATGATGGTGGAAGTCCAGTGATATGGAAATTCCGATGAGTTGCTGTTGAGCCCATCAGTAGCATTTTGTCTGCCCCCATGAATCATGTTGAACATCAACCTAGTGTTGGAAACTTGTGTAAGCATTTCTTCGTGTTTCGTTCATGAAGCATATGTTTGAATGAAAGTAGTGATTTTCCCTAATTCATGTGCATATGATGCAAGTTGCCGCCATGAATTTGAGGAAGATTGTTTTGTTTCCCTGGAATCATTCCAAATTAGTCATGCACACGTGCGAAGTATTCTGTGGTCTGGAGACTTGCAACCTTCATTCCATATGTGTCCCGAGCACACCAAGCCACTGATTGATTTGTTCAAGGGGAAGAAGTTCCTTCATAAGAGCTAATCATATGACTTATGCAAGGACTTCGTTATCCACGGTGATGGTTCCCAACCAGAACTCGGTAGTGTTTTATTGTAAGACTACCACGTGGTCATGCTTGTCCGGGACAACGTGTTCACATGTTTGTAGCAGAACCAGCTCATGTTTTGGAGCTTACTATCGTAGTTCATTTCCCGAGAATCTCGCAACGTCATCTCGTCGATTTGTGTTGCAAACTTTCATTTTTCTTTCTAGACTTGATGAGTCTGGGATATCCTGACACGAACCAGATCTGAATCTCAGGCAGATATGATGGTTGGAACATTCTCCAAGAACTATAATATTGGTCCCTCGATAACCGGTAAAGTGGATGTCGTGGCCAACACACCCAGCCGGAAGACCTGTTATTATAATATCTTGATTGAGGAAGTTGGCCACCTCCCCATAGGGATTTCGTAGGATTTACTCCCTAGTTGCCCCTATGGATTTTGAGATCCCGAAGTCCGACCTTTTACTTGATGTCCTAGATACTAGACCATTTCTATGAATGGGTTACACTAGCACATCAAGGAGAACATTAGAAGCAGAGTGCTAAATGTTTCTCGGTCGATCATCCAGATTTTGTTTCCTTGGCCTCGCTAAGATGAAATCTGAGAAGGTGTTATCTTTCTTTGCATCTACATCCTCCATCATCATTCATCATGGTAGCAAGTTGTGTTGCCGGACCCTTGACACGGATGTTGGTAAAACCTTGATGAATATGGAAATGCTCAAGTTCTTGAGAGCACGCACAAGCGTTACGTGTTATCATCGGCTCTAACTGGGATTACTCTCAGTTTCCTCGGCAATGCTATGACCTCTTCAAACAGTGAATTCACTCCCTATTGTTGGGTTCTTCCCCAGTTACCAGAATCATTCCTAGCATTTGCATTTTGTTCCTAGCTTGCACCGCCAATGTGCCATTCTACCATGGGTCTCTTCCATTTCCGGTGATAAGCAAATTCATCCATTACGTTGTCTTCAACAAGGTAATCCACATCATCCAAGTCCGAGTATGCCATTCTACCGACCCCCTCCAAACGATCGCTCGAGAATTGCCTTAGGCTGGTTTAAAGAGTTTCAATGATCTCTGAATCAAAAGTAATTCTTTTTGCCACTTAAGGGGATATCTCTACGAGTCACCTTCCGTAAGGTGTATCGTTATGGTATCATGGCAACTCAACTCCTCGCTACGTTGACAATCGTTTACCACCTTCTTAGGTATAAAATTGTTGTCTACCTAGTGAACCTTCGTCATCCGTTTCTTCCACCCCTATTGATGTGTATCTCGTGTCTCAACCCGAAAGATGGTTCTATGTCTCATTCCGTAAGTTAATCTTGAGTTGTTCGATCTTCGAGGAGATCGACCCTTCTAGAGTCTCCTTCTTCCCCCCCCTGTCATGTTGACAGGATTTCTCAGAGCAAGACGACAAGACAAAGATGGTGTTCAAATCAACGTTCATTTGAAGTGCACCCTGGATCGTGAACATTATACTAGTTGTGTTTCCCCTTCACCTTACCCTACGCTTGAATCTCGAGACGAGATTCTTGTTTAGTGGGGGTGAGTTGTCACATCCCTAGCTTCTGGCATTGCTCTAGGTTAGCTTCATGTGTGCATCATGTCTATATTTTTGAAAACTTGAATTGAGGAATATTGGAAGCCTCAAAACCCTAAATAAAAGAAGGGCAAGCACCCTTTAAAATTGCATTCTGTGAATCCAAAATGCCCTAAAAATAGTTTTGTGAATTTTGGCAAGAGTTATATATCAAACCAAAATTCTGGAATATTTTTAAGGAATTATTTGGTCTCTGAATTTAAATCAATAATCTATTTGAATTTGGGGATATATTCATAATATATAATGAATATATTTGCAAATGCTTTGAAATGTTTTATGTACTTTTGGAATAGTCCAGAGAGGTAACATAAAATATTTCAGAATGTTTTGGCACTGTAAGAAATTATTTTGAATTTGAAAACAGTGGCAAAATAAAATAAAAAGGGAAACAGAACAGGAAATAATAAAAAGAGAGAAGGAAGTACCTGGCCTCACCCGTGCAGCCCAGCCGGCCCAGCTCCTCCAGCGGCCCAGCCCACCTGGCCCCCTTCTCCTGTCTTCTTCCCGTGCCAGCGCACGAAGCAGCTGCGTGCTGGACGCACGCGCGCCGACGCCGGCCACCTCCTGCTTCGCCGTGGCAGCCTCCCCGACCCCCTCGCGACGCCACGGAGACGGCCTCGACCCCCCCTCGACCGCCTCTCTCTCTCTGGACCCCCTCCTCCTCCTCTGTTCTCCCTCCCTCTCGTCACCGAACGCACCTGGGAGCGCCGCTCGCCGTAGCCATGACCACGGCCACCCCCTCCCCTCTCCGACGTGCTCCCGAGCTCCTGCACCTCGTCGCCAACCCCCTCACCGAGCCACGTGACCGGAAGGGCCCCGAGCAGCCGCCATCGTCATCATCTCTGAGCTTCGGCCCCGGTGCCGTCTCCGTCGAATTCGGCCACTCCGACGCGCCCCCGAGCCCACTGACCCTCCCTACAGCTCCGCGGTGAGCCTCCGTGCAGAACCCCTCTCTCTCCCCTCGCGTTTGCGAGCTCTAGGCCATAGCCCCGTCGCGGCCGAACTCCGGCCGCCGCTGACCATGTCGCCGTCGTGGCCTGAGCTCGAACGGGTCACGCCCGTGCATCTCACCGAGCTCGTGGTGACTCCAGGAGGCTGCGCAGTGCTTTACCTCACTCGCCCGTGCTCCACAACGCCGTTTTCGCCGAGGTCCGAACTCCGGCACCGCCTCGGGCTCCATTCCGGCGAACCCCAGCCACCCCGCACCTCCCGTTGGCCCCCCTAGATGCGCACGGGCACGGGCTACCTTCTGGTGCCCTTCGCGCGTCCAGCCGCCGCCCGTAGCGCAACCCCGGTGAACTTCCGCCGCGTTTCTGGTCGCCGCCGGCCGAACTCCGGTGGCCAGTGACGTGGCGCTGTCATTAGCACTAATGACCCTGTTAAACTAACCCCGTGACACTGACAGTGGGCCCCGTAGCGGGTCAAAGCCCGGGTCAATGCAGGATTAGCCCCTGTGTCACTGACGTGTGGACCCCCACACGTCAGGTTTGACCTGGACCGCCCGTTGACCTGCTGAGGTCAGCATGAGGTCATGCTGACGCCATAATTCATTTTCTGGAATTATTTTAATTCTAAATATTCAGGAAATTCCAGAAAATGCCTAAAACTTCAATAAATCATAGAAAATTAACCGTAACTCCAAATTAAATAATTTATATATGAAAAATTATCAGAAAAATTCAAGGAATCCATCTGTACCATTTTCATGCATGTTAGAACAACTTATCACTACTGTTTAGGACAAATGAAGTGAATGACATTTAAATAATCACATATGGAGTTTGAATTTGAATCTTGTATTCAAACCAACCCCATTTAATCTGTTGCTAGTTGCATTAGCCCAAAACACATTCATTTTGCCATGTCATGATCATGCATCATATTGTGCATTGCATTGATTGTGTTCCCTTCTGTGTTGCCGGTATTTGTCCCCTCTTGATAGACGCGATACCGATGATGTGATCGTTGACACTGATGAAGACTCAATGTTATCTTCAGAAGTGCCAGGCAAGCAAAACCCCCTTGTTCATTCCGATACAATCCCACTCTCTCGCTCCTGCTCTCTTTTACTGCATTAGGACAACACCGTTTCAACTGTTACATGCTGCGGTAGTTGAACCCCTTTTATCCTCTACATGACCTGTCATTGCCACAGTAAATAGGTGAAACCCACTAGCATGAGTAGGAGTTGTTTGAGCCCTGTTGTGCCTACTCATTGATGTTTGTTTGTCATGCCTGCTACTGCTTAGAGTTGAGTCAGGTCTGATTCATCAGGGATGAATCAGAGGTGTGTGAACATGTCCTACGGTGTGTGAGCTAAGCGTGTGAACACGATTTGGTAAAGGTAGTGGTGAGAGGCCATGTAGGAGTACATGGTGGGTTGTCTCATTGCAGCCGTCCTCAGGAACTGAGTTCTGTGTTTGTGATCCATGATTCAGCTACTACCACGCATTGGGCCCGAAACCAATGGACCCTCTCGGCTTCTTAATCACCCTTGTCCTCTGTCCAGGAGTTGCAAGTAGTTTCTGGTGTTTGTAGTATGCTGGAGGCCGTGCGCAGCACTGACCGTAGGGGTGGGCTGTGATGCGGTAGGCACGTGGCACGGTGTACCGGGCGCCCGTTTGGTGTCTCGGGAACCCTGTTCACATCGTTTGGGGCTGTGAGCGAAACTCCGGCCGAATCTCCTCATGGATGGAACCCGAATAGGCGATAAACCTGGACTAGAGACTTGAGTGTTTAGGTAGGCCATGGCCGACACCCACGTTGGGCTTCCGCTTGAAGGTTGCTGAGTACATGTCGTGTAAACGGCGGTAAGTGGTGAGAGCGTGTGTGAAGAAGTACACCCCTGCAGGGTTAATATGATCTATTCGAATAGCCGTGTCCGCGGTAAAGGACTTCTGGGTTGCTTATATCAGTTCATAGACAAGTGAAAGTGGATACTCTAAAATACGCAAGATAAGCGTGAGTGCTATGGATGGCGTTCTCGTAGGGAGACGGGAGCGGTTCCATAGTGGTGTATTGGTTGGTGAATATGTGGACTCGTGTGCGCCACCTCAAAAGAGTTACTTGCAGTCGTAGTTCAGGATAGCCACCGAGTCAAAGATGGCTTGCTGCAGTTAAACCCCACCATCCCTTTGTTGATAATGATGCATATGAAGATAGTTCTGATGTAAGTCTTGCTGGGTACATTTGTACTCACGTTTGCCTATTTTATGTTTTTGCAGAGAGACTTCGGTCTCGCTAGTAGTTCCACGTGGACTTCGATGTTTAGCTTGATACCTCAGCTACGATCTTGTGCCCCGGCAGGATCTGGTAGATAGTCAGGCTTCTCAGCCTTTTTCATTTATAGATGTCTGTACTCAGACATGATAGCTTCCGCTTGTGCTTTGACTTGTATGCTCTGATTGTTGGGTCATGAGACCCATGTTTGTAATATCTCGCTCCTCGGAGCCTATTGATTAAAATACTTGATTTATAGAGTCATGTTGTGATGCCATGTTGTATTTGCACATATCGAGCATATTGTGTGTATGTTATTGAAATGCTTGGTATGTGTGGGATCTGACCATCTAGTTGTTTATCTTTAGTAGCCTCTCTTACGGGGAAATGTCTCCTAGTGTTTCCACCGAGCCATGGTAGCTTGCTACTGCTCCGGAACACTTAGGCTGGCCGGCATGTGTCCTTCTTCGTTCCTGTGTCTGTCCCTTCGGGAAAATGTCACGCGGTGAATACCGGAGTCCTGTTAGCCCGCTACAGCCCGGTTCACCGGAGTCCTGCTAGCCCAGTGCTACAGCCTGGATTCACTCGCTGATGACCGACACGTTCGATGCTGGGTCATGGATGCCTGTCCCTGTAAGTCTGTGCCGCTTTGGGTTTACGACTAGCCATGTCAGCCCGGGCTCCTTATCATATGGATGCTAGCGACACTGTCATATACGTGTGCCAAAAGGCGCAAACGGTCCCGGGCAAAGGTAAGGCGACACCCATGGGAATACCGTGCGTGAGGCCGCAAAGTGATATGAGGTGTTACATGCTAGATCGATGTGGCATTGAGTCGGGGTCCTGACATATACAAGCCAAGTTCTATAATGAAAAATTCCCACTAGTATATGAAAGTGACAACATAGGAGACTCTCTATCATGAGGATCATGGTGCTAGTTTGAAGCACAAGTGTGGTAAAAGGATAGTAGCATTGTCCCTTCTCTCTTTTTCTCTAATTTTTTATTTGGGGCATTTTCTCTTTTTATGGCCTCTTTTTTTAGTCTGGAGTCTCATCCCGACTTTTGGGGGAATCATAGTCTCCATCATCCTTTCCTCACATGGGACAATGCTCTAATAATGAAGATCATCACACTTTTATTTACTTACAACTCAAGAATTACAACTCAATACTTAGAACAAAATATGACTCTATGTGAATGCCTCCGGTGGTGTATCGGGATGTGCAATGATTCAAGGGTGATATGTATGAAAACATTATGAGTAGTGGCTTTGCCACAAATACGATGTCAACTACATGATCATACAAGGCAATATGACAATGATGGAGCGTGTCATAATAAACGGAACAGTGGAAAGTTGCATGGCAATATATCTTGAAATGGCTTTGGAAATGCCATAATAGGTAGGTATGGTGGCTGTTTTGAGGAAGGTATATGGTGGGTGTATGGTACTGGCGAGAGTTGCGCGGTACTAGAGAGGCTAGCAATGATGGAAGGGTGAGAGTGCGTATAATCCATGGACTCAACATTAGTCATAAAGAACTCACATACTTATTGCAAAAATCTACAAGTCATCAAAACAAAGTACTACATGCATGCTCCTAGGGGAAGGGTTGGTAGGAGTTAACCATCGCGTGATCCCAACCTCCACACATAAGGAAGGCAATCAATAAATAAATCATGCTCCAACTTCATCACATAACGGTTCACCATACGTGCATGCTACGGGAATCACAAACTTTATCACAAGTATTCTTTAAATTCACAATTACTAAACTAGCATGTCTCTAATATCACCATCCTCATATCTCAAAACAATCATCAAGCATCAAACTTCTCATAGTATTCAACACACTTTATGTGAAAGTTTTTAATTATACCCATCTTGGATGCCCATCATATTAGGACTAATTTTATAACCAAAGCAAATTACCATGCTTTTCTAAAAGACTCTCAAAATAATATAAGTGAAGCATGAGAGGTTAATAATTTATATAAAATAAAACCACCGCCGTGCTCTAAAAAGATATAAGCGAAGCACTAGAGCAAAATTGTCTAGCTCAAAAGATATAAGTGAAGCACATAGAGTATTCTAATAAATTCTGATTCATGCGTATCTCTCTCAAAAGGTGTGTACAGCAAGGATTATTGTGGTAAACTAAAAGCAAAGACTCAAATCATACAATACGCTCCAAGCAAAACACATATCATGTGGTGAATAAAAATATAGCCTCAAGTAAAGTTACCGATAGATGAAGACGAAAGAGGGGATGCCTTCCGGGGCATCCCCAAGCTTAGGCTTTTGGTTGTCCTTGAATTACCTTGGGGTGCCTTGGGCATCCCCAAGCTTAGGCTCTTGCCACTCCTTATTCCAAAATCCATCAAATTTACCAAAAACGTGAAAACTTCACAACACAAAACTTCGACAGAAAATCTGATGAGCTCCGTTAGTATAAGACAATAAACCACCACTTTAAGGTACTGTAATGAACTCATTCTTTATTTATATTGGTGTTAAACCTACTTTATTCCAACTTCTCTATGGTTCATACCTCCGATACTACTCATAGATTCATCAAAATAAGCAAACAACACATGAAAAACAGAATCTGTAAAAAACAGAAAAGTATGTAGCAATCTATAACTTTTAAATACTTCTGTAACTCTAAAAATTCTGAAATAACTTGGTGGACGTGAGGAATTTGTCTATTAATCATCTTAGAAAAGAATCAACCTAAAATCACTCTCCAGTAAAAAATGACAGCTATTCTCGTGAGCGCAAAAGTTTCTATTTTTTAAAGCAAGATCGCAGAGACTTTACCCAAGTCTTCCCAAAGGTTCTATTTGGCAGAAACACTAATTAAAACACAAAAACACATCTAAACAGAAGGTACATGAAATATTTATTACTAAAAAGGAGCAAAAAGTAAATAACAAAAATAAAATTGGGTTGCCTCCCAACAAGCGCTATCGTTTAACGCCCCTAGCTAGGTATAAAAACAAGAATTGATCTAGGTATTGCCATCTTTGGCATGCAATCTATGAGTGGATCTCATAATAGGTTCATAAGGCAATTTAATTTTCTTCCTAGTAAAGTGTTCCATGCCCATGTAGATTCATAAATGGCTCTCATAATAGATTCAAGGCAATTATTGATATTCCAATTTCCTAGTAAAGAACAATTATCATAATTAAATCCCTTGAAATCCAAAATAGTGGGTTCATTGCTATGTAAAGTTTTGACCTCTTCAATCCCACTTTTATCAATTTTTGCATCTAGATCTAAGAACTCCGAATCATTGGGATGCCCTTTAACTAAAGTTGACTCATCTCCAGTCCCATCTTTATCAAGATTCATGTTGGAAAACAAAGATTTAATAAGAGTCACATCAGTCACTTTTAGATCTTTATTATTATTATCATGAACACTAGAAGAACACGCTTTCATAAAGCAATCTTTTTTAGCACGCATCCTAATGGTTCTTTCTTTGCACTCATCAATGGAAATTCTCATGGATTTGAGAGACTCATTGATATCATGCTTAGGTGGAATAGATCTAAGTTTCAAAGAATCAACATCAAGAGAAATTATATCCATGTTTCTAGCCAACTCATCAATCTTAAGCAATTTTTCTTCAATCAAAGCATTGAAATTCTTTTGCGAACTCATAAATTCTTTAACACTATTCTCAAAATCAGAGGGCATCTTATTAAAATTTCCATAAGATTTTTTGTAAGAATTACCATAATTATTAGAGGAATTACTAGGAAACGACCTAGGATTAAAATTGCCTCTATACGCGTTGTTACCAAAATTGTTCTTACGAACAAAATTCACATCCATAGATTCATTATTATTCTCAATCAAAGTGGACAAAGGCATATCATTAGGATCAGAAGAAACACTTTTATTAGCAAACAATTTCATAAGTGCATCCATCTTTCCACTCAAAACATTAATCTCTTCAATCGCATGAACCTTTTTACTAGTGGATCTTTCGGTGTGCCATTGAGAATAATTAACCATAATATTGTCTAGGAGTTTAGTAGCTTCTCCTAAAGTGATTTCCATAAAAGTGCCTCATGCGTCCGAATCTAAAAGATTTCTAAAAGCAAAATTCAATCCGGCATATTCTTTTTGTATAATCATCCACAAATTCAAACCATGTGTAGGGCAATTATGTATCATTAATTTCATACTCTCCCAAGCTTGTGCAACATGCTCATGATCAATTTGCTTAAAATTCATAATATCGTTCCTAAGAGAGATGATCTTAGCGGGAGGAAAATACTTAGAGATAAAAGCATCTTTGCACTTATTCCATGAATCGATATTATTTTAGGCAAAGAAGAGAACCAAGTTTTAGCATGATCTCTAAGAGAAAATGGAAATAGCTTCAATTTAACAATATCATTGTCCACATCTTTCTTCTTTTGCATATCACACAAATCAACGAAGTTGTTTAGATGGGTTGCAACATCTTCACTAGGAAGGCCAGAAAATTGATCTTTCATAACAAGATTCAACAAAGCGGTATTAATTTCACAAGACTCAGCATCGGTAGTAGGAGCAATTGGAGTGCTAATAAAATTATTGTTGTTGGTATTGGAAAAGTCACATAATTTAGTATCATCTTGAGCCATCGTGACAAACAATCAATCCAACACACAAGCACACAAGAAGCAAGCGAAAAGAAACGAACGAAATAGGGGCGACGAAAAGGCAAGGGTTTTCAAAAATCGTTTTAGAAGTGGGGGAGAGGAAAACGAGAGGTGAATGGCAAATAATGTAATGCAAGGGAGAAGAGTTTATTATGGGTACTTGGTATGTCTTGACTTGTCATAGATCTCCCCGACAACGGTGCCAGAAATCTTTCTTGCTACCTCTTGAGCATGCGTTGGTTTTCCCTTAAGAGGAAAGGGTGATGCAGCAAAGTAGCGTAAGTATTTCCCTCAGTTTTGAGAACCAAGGTATCAATCCAGTAGGAGACGACACACAAATCACCTAGTACCTGCACAAACAATCAAGAACCTTGCAACCAACGCGATAAAGGGGTTGTCAATCCCTTCACGGTCACTCACAAAAGTGAGATCTAATAGATATAATAAAGTAAATATTTCTGGTATTTTTGTTGTATAGATTGGAAAGTAAAGATTGCAAAATAGTAAACGAGATGCGATGTAAATAAAAGAGATGTAATATAATAGGAAAGAGACCCGGTGGCCATAGGTTTCACTAGTGGCTTCTCTCAAGATAGCATGTATTACGGTGGGTGAACAAATTACTGCCGAGCAATTGATAGAAGAGCGCATAATTATGAAGACATCAAAGGTAATAATCACGAACATAGGCATCACGTCCGTGTCAAGTAGACTGAAACGATTCTGCATCTACTACTATTACTCCACACATCGACCGCTATCTAGAATGCATCTAGAGTATTAAGTTCAGAAGAACGAAGTAACGCATTAAGCAAGATGACATGATGTAGAGGGATAAACTCAAGCAATATGATATAAACCCCATCTTTTTATCTTTGATGACAACAATACAATACGTGCCTTGCTGCCCCTACTGTCACTGGGAAAGGACGCCGCAAGATTGAACCCAAAGCTAAGAACTTCTCCCATTGGAAGTAAGATCAATCTAGTAGGCCAAACTAAATCGATAATTCGAAGAGACTTGCAAAGATATCGAATCATGCATATAAGAATTTAGAGAAGAACCAAATAATATTCATAGATAATCTTATTCATAAATCCACTATTCATCGGATCTCGACAAACACACCGCAAAATAATTACATCGAATAGATCTCCAAGAACATTGAGATGAACTTTGCATTGAGAATCAAAGAGAGAGAAGAATCCATCTAGCTAATAACTATGGACCCGAAGGTCTGTGGTAAACTACTCACGCTTCAATGGAGAGGTAATGGTGTTGATGTAGAAGCCCTCCATGACCGATTGCCCCTCCGGCAGATTGCCGAAAAAGGCCCCAAGATGGGATCTCACGGGTACAGAAGGTTGCGGTGGTGGAAACGTGGTTTCGTGGCCCCCCTGATATTTTTAGTGTATAAGAGTATATATAGGCGAAAGAAGTACATTGGTGGAGCTACGAGGGGTGGTGCACTTCTCGTAAAAATGTTTCTTTTAGAGGGGTGGTGCACTTTTGAGAGGACGACTTCTTCTTGCTTGTGCTTGGGTCAAACCAGAGCCCCTCTTTGGCAAACACCTCATTGTGTTGGCTCAACACCTCATTAAGGTTCTTTTGTCCTTGAGCACATGTCATGAGACCTTTCTCGATTTGAACTTTGAGAAAGCGATTCTCCTCAAGAATAGATGCTAGATCACTACTAGAGTTAGTAGTACAAGCATCAACATTGATAATAGGAGAAGAGTAAGCTTTGGCTAGAGTTTCAAGATAAGTAAGTTTGAGCGTCTTAAAACTCTTTGTAAGAAGGGTGAGATCTTCTTCCTTAGTCTTGAGGGACACGGATAGAAGCTCACAATCCTGAGAGAGAGAAGCATGAGACTTCACAAGCTTACTTTTATCATTCATCAACTCTTCACAAGATTCATTAGCCTTTTTCAAGGAGGCAAGATCTTTAGCATGAACATCAATGTTTGAACCAATTTTCAAGCATAGTTCATCATTTCGTGCTTTCTCATATTGGTCTTTCCGCTCAAGGATTTCATATTTTTCCTTTTCCTCGGTGACGAGGGTTTCGAGTTCCTTAATGGTGATGGTGTGCTTACTCACCATCCCCATAAGCATATGAAACATAGTGAGCTTCTTTCCTTTGAGGGAGCACATGAACTTATTAAGTTTAGCAAGCATAGGATCATCTATATCATTATCCTTATAACTATCCTCCGCATCAAGATACTCATCACTAGGAGTAGAAGGAGTGAAAAGAGGAGGATTTGATCATGGGGTTACCTTGACCTTGTCAGGAGAGCTTTGGTCCTCTCCATCTTCTACCACGGCCTTTGCCATTAGGCACTTGTGAGTGTTGCCATTGGAGTCTTTCATGTAGTTGTAGGTGACCACATCACCATTCTTGTTCACTAGCCTCAAAGTGTTTTGAGAATCTTGAGCAACTCCGGCAACACCACTAACATCATCTGGATCGGATTCTTCATGAGCAACCATTGCTTTCCCATCTCTCCTCTTGAGCTTGGAGTTCAAAGGATTTGGCAAATTCTTCTTGGGAAAGGTCTTGGGAAACCTTGGTTTATCTTCTCTCTTCTCATAAGGTCACTCGTTGGAGAAGTGGTTGGTTTCTTCACAGTTGTAGCATTTCCTCACTTTCTTCCTCTGGAACCTTCCCTTGAATTTTCCCGCGCTAAACTTCTTGACAAAGAGAGCAATGTCTTCATATGACGGGCTCTCATTTGAGTCAATCTCATCACCATCCTCCTCCTCCTCATCATCATCATCTTCTTCTTCTTCTTCTTCACTTTTCTCTTCTTCACATACATGCTTGGCCTTCAATGCAAGGTTGATCTTTGATGTTGAGGTACCATGCATGGCAAGATGTTTTGTGGTATTTGCCTTTGACTCTTCAAATAGTTGGAAAGTGGATATCATGTCATCTGGAGTCATTTCCTTGAATCCATGGTGTTGTCTTATGTCCCACACCATTTGGTGATGATATGGAGCAAGAGCATGAAGCAACTTATCCACGAGAAATCGCTTAGTCAAGTTGAATCCATCTTGAGTCTTGTCACATTCACATGACTCAATGTCGGCGGTGAGAGTCATGAGACGCTCAAGTAGTTGCTTGGGAGATTCACCTTTCTCCATACAAAAGTTTTGCAATTGACCCAAGACGGAGAGTGGAAGTACCGGTCTTGGTCCTCACAATGCTATCCCGTAATTCCTTGGCACTTGTGATATGTATGTATGGTCTCCTTTGCTTGTCAGTCATACCTCTTCTTATGTACATGGTTGCTGTGTCGTTGAGATTCTTGTCATAAACCTCTCTTGGAGTAAGATTCTTCGGGTCAATAGCTTGGTAGCCATACTCCAAGATCTCCAACATCTCATCATTTCCATATCGAAGATGATCCTGCATAGCAACTCTCCACAAAGCAAAATCGGTAGTGTCATCAAGTAAAGGAGGCTTGCCTTGAGGGTTATACTTAGGTTTCTCTATTTGAGGTCTTGCATAAAGCCAAGGAACACCGGAGTGTTCATTACAAGGAGGTTATTGGACAAGTGAGGAAGTAGGCACAACTGGCCTCGAGGTCGCACCACCAGAAAGTGGTGCAAGCATCGTGGTTAGTGTGGCTATACTCATTTGGACCAAGGCCTCAAGAGAGGCATCATGCTCCTCCTTTTGCTTAGCAAGAGCTCGTTCCAGATCCTCTGAAGTGAAGGACTTGGTTTTCGTGGAAGCCGCGCCCGTACTCTTCAGATCTGCAACAAGGGGAGTCCCATCAGGGTTCATCTCGCTCTAGGGAAGTTACGCCACAAGAATAGAGCACGAGGCTCTGATACCAATTGAAAGGATCGAGATGGACCTAGAGGGGGGGTGAATAGGTACAATTACAAATTTTAATTGTTACTTAGAAATTTTAGTCAGTAATGCGGAATATGAAGTTGAGCCTAACAATTGCAAGTGTGAAGCTATGAGCTAAGCAAGGTAAACAAGTAACTCAAGTAGGAGAGTAAGCAAGCACAATATGATATAAGTAAAGACTAAGAGACAAGTAACCACAAGTAGGGAGTTAGTGTTATGGATAACCGCAACTCCAAGAGACGAGGATGTATGCCGATGTTCACTTCCTTGGAGGGAAGTTACGTCACCATTAGAGAAGTGGGTGTTACCACGAAGGCACACCAACGCCACGAAGGCTCACCCTATTGTCCCTTCAAGACAACACCATGAAGGCTTTTTTCAACCACTAGTGAAAGAACATGAGGTGCCCCCATGTTTGGTTTTGGTAATTGATGACAATCTCTATGGACTAATGGTTGCCTTGAGTTATATTTGAAGGTTTTGTCCATAGGCTTTTCTTGGAGTACATGTGTTGGTTTCAAGGAGAGTTTGTGTCGACCAAGGTGCTATTCAAGGAATTACGTAAAATATTGGTCTTGTGAGAGGTTGATCAAGACTAAGTCAAAGAGTGAATCAAGTTGATCAACACACAAAGTGTAGAAGATGTACCGAGAAGGATCAAGTGATCCCATGGTATGGTAAGCATTGTCAATTACTCTTTGTGTACTATCCCATGGTCTCGTGAGAGTTCTTTATGGGGTTAGGATGCGGTGTGCAAGTTCAAGTGATGCATCACGAAGAGATCAAGTGCTTGAAGCTTGCTGTCCATTGTGGTGACAATGGACTTGTGAAGATGAGCCGAAGATTGGCTCACCCATAGTGGACTATGGGGAGCAATCATCTAGTCTTCATCGAGCCAACGCAATCAAGAAAGGCGGTCCAACTTGAGGGAGTCAAGATCATCATCATCTAGCTCAAGTGGACCATGTGCAAGGCAAAGGTTTGCCCTCGATAGGTTTTCTATTTTACCGATCTCATGGTCGTAGTTGGAAGACTGGGTTATAGGATCGTTTGCCGTACTATCAAGGTGGACTCTCAAGTTGGTAGCTTGATTGTATCATTAGTAGAGAGATCAAACCATTGCATAAATGCATCATATTTCTGAGTTCTTGTTTGGTTCTCTTTGTGAGTCTTAGAGCTTATGGTCATCTTGATGCGAAGCTTGAGTTCATCGAAAATGGAGTTCGCATGCGTCTTCTATGATGTTTTCGGTGTTGGAGGTTTTACCGGTCTTATCCGAGGAAGGGTTCTCACCATTTTCTTATGGGTCTTTTCTCATTTGCTTATTATTGATATGTCTATCCAGATTGTGTTAGCCCATGTCGTTAGCTTTCCAAAAAACTTGGTTTCGTTGAATTCGGAGTCCGTTTGCAAAAGTTGTGGCTGTTTTGGTAAAGACTGCAGCGGTACTATCGCGACTAGAGCGGACATAAATTTTTACTACCGCTCCAGAGAGGTACTACCGCGGCTCCTGAGCGGTAGTACCGCTCCAGAGCTGTACTACAGTGGCTCCTGAGCGGTAGTACCACTCCGGACCAAAATCTCATGTTTTGCTTAGCGGAGGTAGGCACGGAAGTATTTTTTTTAATACCGCTCGCAAGCAGTAGTACCGCTACCATTTGTGGTAGTACCGTGACGTCGAGCGCTAGTACCGTGAGGACGAGCGGTAGTACCGCTCCGGCGGTTCTACTGACCTTTTGCCTCCTCGTTGTTGTTTTTCAAAGGGGTTCTACCGCCCTAGCGGTAGTACCACTCCTTGGAGCGGTAGTACCGCTTTGTGCGGGGTGTGAGCATAACGGTTGGATTCTCCCCAACCTATAAAAGGGGGTCTTCTTCCCCATTGAACATTATCTCTTAAGCTCGTGTTCTTCCCCCATTGTTGACCTTCTTCGAGCTTGCTAACACTCAATCCCTCCAATGATTCTTGCTAGTTCTTGAGGGAAAAGAGAGAGGAGATCTAGATCCATGTTTCCACCAATCACTTTCTTCTCTAAGTGAGGGGAATCCCTTGGATCTAGATCTTGGAGTTCTTCATGTTCTTCTTTAATTCTTCCTCTCATTTTCCTCCCTAGCATTAGTTGCTTTGGTGGGATTTGGGAGAGAAGGACTTGGGCACTCCGTGTGCCCTTGCATTGCTTTTGGTGCATCGGTTTGAGTTCTCCACGTGATACGTGGAAGTTACATGTTGAGAAGCTTATTACTCTTGGGTGTTTGGACACCCTAGAGCTTGTTCCTCTTGGGTGCCTTGGCGCCCTAGACGGTTGGTGTTGTTCGAAGCTCAATCATTGTGGTGTAAAGCCCCAGGCAAGCGTCGGGGGTCTCCAATTAGGTTGTGGAGATCGCCCCAAGCAATTTGACGGGTACCGGTGACCGCCCCCAAGGGTTGCCAAAGTGTACGGGTTAGGTGACCTCCCCCAAGGGTTGCCATTTGTATGGGTTCAGTGACCGCCCTCAAGGGTCCCTTAGTGTAATCATGGCATCTTGCATTGTGCGAGGTCATGAGGAGATTACAGTGGCCCTAGTGGCTTCTTGGGGAGCATTGTGCCTCCACACCGCTCCAAACGGAGATTAGCATCCGCAAGGGTGTGAACTTCGGGATACATCATCGTCTCTGAGTGCCTCGGCTATCTCTTACCTGAGCCCTTTACTTATGCACTTTACTTTGTGATAGCCATATTGTTCTTTGTTATATATCTTGCTATCACATAGTTGCTTATCTTGCTTAGCATAAGTTGTTGGTGCACATAGGTGAGCCTAGTTGTTGTAGGTTTTGTGCTTGACAAATTAACCGTTAGGTTTATTCCGCATTTGTTCAAGCCTCTACCGTAATTTTAAAACGCCTATTCACCCCCCTCTAGGCGACATCCATGATCTTTCAATTGGTATCAGAGCCTCATCTCTCTTTGTTAGGCTTAACCGCCTAGAGAGTAAAGATGTCGACTAGGGGATTAGGATTCTTTGACACTCTTAGTTTTGATGGCACAAATTTTGATGTTTGGGTAATTCGCATGCTTAATCTCTTTAGGGTCATGGACCCAAATTTAGAGCGAATTGTAGATATGGGTTTTTCTCCTCCTAAGGATCCCCAAATATTATCTTTAGAGGATGAGAAAAACTCTTATCTCAATGCTCAAGCTTCTAATGTGCTTTTTGATGCTTTGAGCAATGTAGTTATATTTCAACTCATGCCGTTCCGGGATGCTCATGAGTTGTGGACAAAGCTTCAAGATAAATATGGTGTGTCAAAGATTTGTAAGGATGATCATTCTCCCTCCACCTCCAGCCGTGTTGCGTTCTCAACTTCTTCTACTTCACCTACATGTGGTTTGCCACAAGGTAATGACATGGTGAGTAGTGGTGTTCATTGCAATGATGATAGTGGGCTTATTGTTGATAATCCTTCATCACTTTCTTATTGCAATGCTTCATCTTTGGACTTTAGCACTTCGAGCACTCCCAATGTTTCACAGCTTGTGTTGATAGTTCTTGCATATCATGTCGAAATTGCTTGACTAAATCTCATGATGATATGCTAGCTATATCTTGTTGCCATGATAAAAATGCATGTATTTCCTCGAGTTGTTGTGCTAACAATGTAGAGGAAACCCAGCACTCCATGGAACAAGATGTGGTCTTGAATGGTGCTTCAAGGGATCCTACATCATCATCTATTGCTTTTTGCCTTATGGCCAAGGCTTCAAAAGTATCTCCCACTTTGAATCCCAATATATCTTGTGATGATATTGATGATGGCAAGAGTGATGATGATGTCGATTATGATGAAGAGAATGATGATGTTGCCTCCTTAAAAATTAAGGGGAAATGATTTTTAAAACTCTTCTTAAGAATAAAATTGCTCGTTCCAACTTCATGGAAATCATGTCGATTGCTATTGAGAGCAAGAAATATATTGATGAGTTGGAATCTCGTCTTGAGGAGCATGAGGTCACCATTGATAAAATGGAAGGTCATGAGCGTGATTACGCTAATGAGATTGCGGACCTCTCTCAAGCTCTTGAACTTGAACAAACCACCAAGGAATCTCTTGAGGAGACTTTTGCTCTAGAATTATCTAGAGTGAAGGAATCTAATGATAGAGCTCTTGAGGTGGCCAATGTTTTTGAAACTAAAAATGCTAAGCTTGAAGTTGCTCATGCTAGACTCCTTGAGGATTTTGAGCACCTCGAAAATGGCTCAAGGGTCATCAAGGGTGAGCTCATCAAACTCACCGAGTCTCATGCTCAACTTGAAGCTTCTTATTTAAAAGAGCTTTCCAAGTTGCATTCTCATCTTGTTGTTAATGATTATGCTTGTTCTAGTAACTCTATTTCTTGTGAAGCATCCATTTTAAAGGAGAATGTTGAGCTAAGGGCTCAACTTGAGTTGCTATCTAGAAAGTATGGGAAATTGGAAGAAAGTCATGAAAAGCTTTCTAACTCTCATGATGATCTTCTTGTATCCCATAATGTGCTAAAAATAGCTCATGAGGCTATGATTGCTAAGGTAACATATAGTGAGCCTCATGTGGATATTAGCACTACTTTTAGCCAAAATGCTATATTGCCTTGTGTTAGTCCTCGTAATTCGTCTATGCATAACATTGGTACATCTTGTGATGAATTGCTTTCCTTGCCTTGTTGCTCTAATGATGAAGCTTATACTTCCTCTAGTACTTGTGCTGAGACTAACCATGTAGAGGAAACCAAAGAGCTCAAGGCCCAAGTCACTTCTTTGAAGAAAGACTTGGAAAAGAGTCATGAAGGGAGATCCACACTCAACAATATCTTGAGTGTGCAAAAATCCCCCAATGACAAAGGTGGACTTGGATTCAACTCCAACAAGAAGAAGAAGTCCAAGTTGAACAAGAAGAAGGGCCAAGAACAAGTCAAGAATTCAGCCAAGATTATTTGCTTCAAGTGCAAAATTGAAGGGCATCATGTGAGATCTTTCCCATTGAAGAAGAAGGACATTAGTGACAAGCAACAAGGGAAGCGGCCACAAGTTCAATATCATGCTCAACCACAAGTTGAAGAAATGCCTCTTCCCAAGAATACTCAAGATAATGCTTCTCAAATTGAGAAATCAAGTGAGAAGAAAGTGAAGAGTAGATGTTGCTACTTATGTCGTGAGAAAGGTCACGTCGCTTCTTCATGCACTAGTGGTAACTTATCCAACCCAATTATTATTGAAAATATCTATTCTCTTTGGAATGATAAGATTGGCAATGTGTTTTCCAAGTTTGTTGGTACTCAAAGTGGTGTCAAGAAAAGAACCATTTGGGTTGCCAAGACTATTATGACTAACCTCTTAGGACCCAACTTGGTTGGGGACCGACAAGATCAAACTTGATCAATAGGTGTTGTTGGAGGGCATTGGACACTTGGTTACATTATGAAGAATTAAGGGGACTTCATCATTCTTATTGTCTCAAGCCAAGTCAATTGGGTTATCAAGTTTCTATGTTATATCCAATGTTCCTCCTTGCGGTAACTCGTACTTAAGTTGTTTACATTGATAGTTACTTGCCCCTAAGCATGTTGTGGTTTTGTACCTTGCATGTTTTTCTATATGATGTGTTTCCAATGTGCTTAACTTGAGTAATCAAGTATGTGTATGTTGGTTTGCACATCATGTACGTGTGTGTCGTGCGTTGAGCCTTTGTGCATCTTATTTGTTTCTTAGTTGGCTCTTGTGAGAGATTAATGGAATATCCCATTATGGGGGAGTGATGTGCTTTGTGCACCTCACAATCTTATAGATGTGTGTACATGAGGAATACCATCTAGTATTGATATTACAAGAGTATCTAGTCACTATGTGGTATGTCTTCTCATGAGAAATTCAAATTCTAAATAGTCCATTAATCATTTGTTGTTGGATCCTCTTATTGCCTCTTGTTAAGTTTTTATTGGTATCACATTATGGGGGAGTAATATGCTATGTGCATACTACAAGCCTAGAAAATGTGTACATTTGAGATATTGTCACCTAGAATTGATATTGTAAATTATCTTGTTCCTAGGTGGCATGTTAGCTCTACAAGTTGCAATTTGCTTGTGTTTGGTGTGAAGATGATGTCGGATATCCTTGCTATCTACCACCGGGAATTACTTCCAAATACTTCTTGTCTTTTGACAACTGGTACTCACTTATGTGTGGTAGAAATTATTTTTGACTATGAAGACAGTAGGAAAGGTTCCTACTGCATATATATTACCAAAACCTCAGGGGGTATAATTACATGTGTGTGTTACATACATGCGTAGTGGTTGCACCACTCAAAAAAAGCACTAGAGAGTACACAGGCACCTATTGTATGGATTCAAGTATAGCAGTAACAATATGCTCTTTGGAGGGTTTCACTCTATATCTAAGATTAGAGAAGTCCAACTTAAACCTCTGTTTCCAGGCTGTGACAGAGGGTTTGATCTTCCTGAAGTGGTTGTTATTTCGCTCCTTCCAAAGACTCCAGGACGACGTCAAAAAGATATCCATCCACATCTTTCTAGGCTACATGGTTTTTTGATGTTTGATCATATCAAGTCTGTCATGATGTGTGGTCCATGTGAAGCCAAGAGCTCGCTAGCATTCCTGACTGAAAGTGCAAAGAAAGAATAGGTGTTCCACCGTTTCTTCAACGTGATGGCCACACAAGAGGCAATCAATGTTTGTACCAATGTTGTAGTGCCTCCTCTTGAGCATGTTTCTGGTGTTGAGACGATCAACGAGTAGGAACCACCCAAAGGTCTTAATCTTGGGAGTACTTTTTTGCTTTCCACAGCCAGCCGAAAGCTTCATGGGCAATCACATCTTTGAAATAAAATTTGTAGTATGAGGATGTTTTGAAGGTTTGGTCGCCCCATATACATTGCCAGGTGTCATGTTCATCCGTAAGTGTGATCTCGGCCACCTCATATTGGATGGATCGCAGTTCGTCATGTGCTTGAACAGAGAGGGGGAGCTGAAAGGTTTCATGCAGGTCGGTGGACGTCAGGAGTTGTTTGACCGAAATGTCTTCAACAATAGCATAAGAAAAATCCCTGGGGCAACTATCAGCATATATGGACTGGCTCCAATTATCTTTCCAGAACAGAGCAGAAGATCCATCCCCAATTTTTATGCGTGTCACACCTCGATACGTGGGCATTAGCTGAGTTAAATATTTCCACCAGAAGGAGCCACACGAGTCATGAGCATGTGGGATGGTGTCACCATAGTAGGATTTCTAGATTAGATGGACCCAAGGGATATCATGCCTGTTGTAAAACTTGTGGAGAAATTTGAGTAGCAGGGCATCATTCTGAATTTTGAGGTTGACAACACCCAATCAACCATTTTTCTTGGGCGTGCAGACCATGTTCCAAGCGGCAAGAGAGTTGCTCTTAATCCCATCATCGGACCGCTTTTGCCATAGGCAATGCCTTCTGATCTTGTCAAGTTGGGCAACAATTTTTGGTGGGAGGCGAATGGTGCCCATTGTGAACATGATAAGGGAGGTTATCATCGAGTTCATTACAGCAAGTTTCCCCGCGTATGACATTAGAGACATAGAAGTCGTAATATTTCTTTCTGCTTTGCAAACTAGAGGAGCCAAGTCAAGGACGGTCGGGCGAGTGGTGCCTAGGGGTAGGCCAAGGTACGTGAACGACATGGATCCCACAGTGCATCCCAACAAATCAGCTAGTTCTTTGCATTTCTCAGGAGGTGTGTTAATTGGCACTAGCATGGATTTATGGAAGTTGATCTTGAGCCCTACGGACGTGGCATAATCCTCTAGGATTTCCTTAATCTTGGCAAGTTGGCGGTTGCAGGCTGGCAGGATGATGAGCATGTCATCCGCGTATTGAATAACAGGGTAGTCACCATTAGTGTTGCGTCGGATGGGTAATTCCAGGAGGTTATTTCTAAGTGCCTCATTAATTGCAGACTGGAGTAGGTCCGCAGCTATGACAAAAATTAGAGGCGAGAGGGGGTCACCTTTTCGCACACCACATTTGCATTGGAAAGATTTTCCCGAAGTACCATTGAGCAAGACCGAAGATTTACCAGAAGTGAAGATGCATTGCATCCATTGGAGCCACTTGTCATTGAAACCCACTTTTCTCATAATGTGCAGCATAACAGAGTGTTGGATAGTGTCAAAGGCTTTGGCGAAATCTAATTTCAGCAAGATTATCTCTTTTTGCGAGGCTTAACACTGGTGTATATATTCGAAAGCCCACGCCAAACAGTCATGGATGGATCGGCCGCGTAAGAACCCGTACTGATTACGGTGGACTATCTGCAAGATGATTTTTTGAAGACGATTGGCCAGCAGCTTTGTGATAAGTTTGAGAAAACAGTTTAATAATGTGATCGGGCGGAAGTCATTGACCGTCTCTTGTGAGTTCTTAGGGATCAAGGTGATATAGCCATAGTTTAGGCAATCAAGATTCAAATCCCCTCTGTGGAATTCATTGCACAGAATGTAGAAGTCATTTTTAATGATAGGCCAGCATGCTTTCGAGAAGGCGCCATTGAAACCATCCGGGCCTGGTGCTTTGTTCGGGGGCATCTCCTTTATGACAGCATCGATTTCAGCATGTGTCAATGGGGTAGTGAGGCTATCGAAATCAACTTGCTGTCGGAGCAAAGACGAGAGGTTAAACTTCATGTTTGGCTTCGAGCATGAACCCAATCTTTGTTTGAAGGCTTGGAACAGAATAGCTTCTTTGCCAGCATGATCCTCCACAACAATCCCATTTTCAGTTTTTAGTGTAGCAATGCAGTTTCTTCTGAATCTTTCTGTAGCAACAGTTTGGAAAAACTTTGAGTTTTCGTCTCCAAACTTGATCCATCTGATGGTGCATCTTTTCTTCCAGTATTCCTTTTGGTAACTAAGAAGTCGTAGGAGGTGCTTTTTGAGAATGTTTCTGAAGTTATGTTCAGGGAGCGAAAGAGCACGCCGCTCTTCAATACCATCTAGCTCAAGAAGTGCTTTATTGGAATTTTCGATGGCAATTTTTAGGCGGGAAATCTTTTTGCTCCAGTGAGAAAGGGCATAACAGATAGCTTTCAGCTTTTGGCATAGTATAGAAGCTGCATTTTTATCTTTGCCAAATTTGAGGGGCTTATTCCAAGCTTCCTCAATGACATGCAGGAAGCCCAGGTGCGCAATCCAATAGGTTTCAAATCTGAAAATTTTGCTCTTGGGGATTTTGGATTGTATGATCACAAAGTAGGGTATATGGTCAGAGACTGGGCGGCCCAAAGGGTTTACCATAGTGTTAGGAAAAGATGTCGTCCAATTTAGCGAGGTGAAAAACTAGTCAAGTTGTTCGAGCAGAGGATTGAGCTGCATATTAGACTAGGTGAAAGTACGACCTTTAATGGTAAGTTCAGTTAAATCTTGCTGTCGGATGAAGTCATTGAAAGTAAACATATCCTAAGTGTTTCCTCCTAGCAGATTACGATTTTCAGGCGAGCGAACGTAGTTGAAGTCCCCTAGCAGAAGCCAATCTTCAGAAGATGGGATTGAATGGTCAAACAACCATTAAGTGTATGTATTGTGCTGATCCCCTTGACATGGGCCATAGATATTAACTAACGTCCAGTTATGCGCGTTTTGGGTGGAAGTGAAGTTGATGCCTACTGCAAATTGTTCCTCAAAAGTGACCGTACCAGTGAAAAGAGCACTATTCCAGATCGTGACAATTCCTCCCGACGCTCCAACGGACGGAACATACACATAGCTATCAAAACGCTTAGGGCAGAGCAACTTGAGAGTGGCAGCATCAAACGTCTGCATTTTAGTTTCTTGAAGATAGATAATTGCACACCCACTAGACTGGATCGCATTCGATAGAGCTAAGCGTTTTTTGTCTGAATTAAGACCGCGAATATTCCAACATAGGACATTCCACGACTGCAAAAGAACCATTTAACGATGAAGTAAAGAGGAAGATCAAGCTGAGGTTGATGAAGAAATCCCCGCCTGGTCTTCAGTGAGAGCAGCAACCGTGAGCTCCTCCTCCGGGATGGCACATAAGTTTGTGCCAATGGCTTGCATTGTGGAAATATCAGTTGGAGGAGGGATTTCTTCATTGAGCATCTAAGTGGAAGTAGTAGTTGCAGAACCAAGGGAGGCAGCCGAACAAACAGTACGTGGCTTCACCTTGGATTGGAGGCCTTAGCTTTAGAAAGAGAATTTATGCGAAAACTATCATACTTGTTGGTACGGTTGCTGTGACGAAAAGTGGAAGTGTCGATGGGAGCTAACACTTTCCCTTTGCGCTTACGAGCTGAGGAACCAACCGCATTGTTTGCAGTTTCAGAGATGGCACCTGTTGCAATCTGAAGCAGACCAGTCTAAGTTTCAGAGTGATATGCAGCCAGGTCAGATAGATGTGAATCAGCATCCGTGTTAGACCTCAAATGGAGGGAATCAGCCTCAATGCTAGTAGATCCATCATCATCATCAGAGAGTTCATCAACAAAAATTTCCATGGGACCCTGAATCTCCTGCCTGAACTGTCCAACAGAGTTTGGCGGGCTATCAGAAATGTCCTCAATGATCACAGCAGAAGGAGTGACAGCACTGGAGTTATGCTGTGTGAATTGGAGGCCTGTAGGACCAGCCGCCACCTGAACCTCAAGATGCAGAACATCTTGTCTAAACCCAAAACCAGAAGCCCATGGATCCCTTGTAGCAAGCATAGGGCGGATAGAATTGAAAAGTGCATTGTTGAGTTGCTGACGTGGTATAGGATCGGACAGAAGGATTTCCAAGAGGGAGTCACCTTGAGCAGACAAACCAAAACACATACCTTGGTCATGAATATCCACGGAGATGGTAATCACTTCAGCAGCAGTAGTGTGAGTCACCTGGTCGACAAGGGCAACAACATTAAACCCTGGAGAGGTCACTGGTAGAATGAGCAAATCTGATTCAGTGGAAGCAAAATCTTCAGAGGAAGTATATTCAGAAGATGCAGTAACAGCCTCATGCCAAGCTTGCATAGGAATGTTAGCAATATTGTTGTCAGGAACCACGCCATGCATAACAGTAAAACCCCAAGAAGCCTGCCAAGCCTGATAATTCATTAGATGAGGTGGCATAGGAGGATTTGGAGGTTGAGGCCAAGGAGCCCACCCTTAGTTAGGTGCTTCTTCATTGTTGTTGTGAACAGGGTGATTGGGGGCAGCATTCTGCACCATCCAATTGTGAACCTGCTGCTGATAGAGCTGTTCAACAGTAAGTTGAGGCCCAAACTACGGGTGAGGGTTGCCATCCGCAGGAGGTGGTTCTTCGTTAGGAGGCAACACTTCAGGTAACAGCCCATTCCAGTCATTGCTTCTCAAGATAGTAACCTGAACTGTCCAGCAGTCTCTTGCACCTCCAAGCTGCCAGACAGCAAAGCTCTTGGGCACAAGATTCAGACGGATTACACGAGCCTTGATCAGCATATATCTCCTATCTTGGCGGGGATTGTACCAATGAACTAGAGAACCATAGCCCCCTAATGCCTTAGTGATATAGTAATCCGTTTGGTAGTCATATGGAAAGCCGAAAAACATCAACCAAATCTCTGGACCAAAGGAGGTGGTGCGTCTGTTGAGTGCTTCGTTGTTAGGCACAAAAGTGCTAAGCAGATCCTCCTCCTCTAATTCTAAGGGTGTGTTGACAGCCATATCCCTCAAGAAAGAGTTTGCAAAACCAAAGATCCCAACCCCAAGTGGATGATCACTAGCTTCAGTGGTAAAAAGATGGGCTTCATGCAGCAAACCTTCGATAGCAGTTCGAACAGCAGCCCGGCGATGCAGAGGAACATATGCACTTGCTTCCGAATCGCCAGGTAGTCGTGGTTGAGCGGCGCAATCGGGCGACCACCATCCCAGACCTGACCAGGCGGTTCGCCGGACCAGGCTCCACTACAAACCCAGGTGACAAGAAGGGGACGGGGTTGAGCGGATAGTTGGCCATGGCGGAGGGCGAGATGAGTGGAGGCATCAATGGTGAGTGAGGTAGAGTGCTGGCATTGGTGGCATGGGAGGTGTTTTGCAGGCTGGGGCGAGGCGTTTGGGCAATCGAGGTGGAAGGCGGAGCATGAGGGGCAGAATCGGTAAGTCGAGTGGATTTAGGAATCCATTTCCATTTTTGCACCTTCCTTCGCTGGAAGCAATGCCGTTCCAGGTGGCCATAGAAACCACACGATTGGCATCTAATGGTGCCTTTCTTACGCTGATTGATAGGAAGTGGTGGCAGAGCCGCGGGACTAGCGTTGGAGTTGATTTGCTTCCCTAGGCAGTCGCCAATCTGGTCAAAATTATGCATCTGTGAAGCAGATTTGGGGCAATTGATTGCCTTGTGGTCAGGCGCCGAGAAATTAATACAAATTAGGCATGCAAGGCAACTGGTTTTTTTGTGACCCCATTGCAGACATTTGGAGCAGAGTGAGGCCCAATGGGTATTAAGGTCTGTTATATCCTCCAAGGAGTAGTGGGCTTGGGCTAGATCGGCCTTGTGTTGGTTGCTAAGTGTTGGAGGCCAAAACTCATGCGGAGGCGCGTATTTGAACGCAGATGAAAGAAAACATTGGGGTAACGATGGGTATTGGACATGAAGTAAGCATTTAAAGCTGCCCAGGAGAATAAAATCCGCTGGCTGATTGCCCAACAATTGCTCTTGTCGGAGATAATGCTGCATTAATTGAATATGTGAACCCATAGCCTGTGATGTAGGCAAATTACGCTACTGAATCAAGGGATCATCCAAATTCAAATTATGAAGCATCTGACCAGAAGATGAAGCTTCGCAAGAATTTTTGTTTGAAAAAACCATCTTGTCAATTGGAACAATGTTGAATTTGCCAAGGATCTGAGCAGACCGTGATCCTGGTGAGCCCATTGGCGTCTTGAATCTAAGGTTGGACTTGATCGCAACTGGAGACCGAGAAGGAATGTCCAAATTTTCTTGATCCGCATGCCAGGAAGAGGCAGAGACAGGAGCTCTAGCATATCGGCCATTAAAAAGATGGAAGTGACAAACAAAATCTAGCCATACTCGATCTTTCAAACCATATATGAAATGACCAACTTTGTTGCTTGCAACAGAAAAACGGAAGGTGCGATCCTTGATCTTGGTGACATGGAATCCAGAGCTTAGACCCCCAAGACAACATTGCAAAGCAATACCAATAGATTCCACCGAGAGAGGAAAGGAGGCTGAGGAGAAAGTGACCACCATAAAGAATTCCCTAGATCCTTGGGAAGGGGAAAAATGGACTGTCGTGCCAAACCTGTGCCTCACCTGATTTGCAAGGGCTAGGCCCGGAGCAAAGTCCCAATGGAGAAGACCATCCATGATTCCTAGATCTATAGGCCACCATTGTTGGTGGAGGTCAAGGGGAGGGGTGGGAGGTGGGAGGGAGAGGAGAGGGAGAGGAGAGCCATTTCTTTACTAAGTCTATCTTGTGGTGGTAGAAATAATTGATCATCTTCACATTGGCTTTTGCCTTTTTTTGCCTTATCTCTTGCCAAGTTTGTGTCAACTCCCATTGCCTTCTGTGCCACTTGAGGATCTTGGTGTTTTCTTGATATTGTCTAATGTTTTCTTGAAATAGTGAAAGTTGTGATCCTACCTTGTGCATTTTGTATTCAATTGCAAATTCTCTATAATGCACAACTCGTGGGGAGCTATCCTATTTTCTATAAAACACTAATCTTGTGATCGATTTTAAGTGTGTGTTGGTGGACGGAAAGCTGTTTATTTTTGGTATGTGTGCCATCATGAAACTTTGTAGAGAGCTTGGTTTGTTTGGAACCATCCTCTCTTTTGGGAGTTTGATATAATTTTGTGTGTTCCAATGGATATCTCATCCCGTGATGTATCTTTGATATCTTCCAAGTGATGATTTCTCCATTTGGTATCCTTTTCACTTGGTATTTCCTTTTTTTGGTATCAGTTCTTGAAAGTATTAAGCATGCATATTAACTTCATGTAGTTTCTTTGGCATGCTTTCTTTCTTTGACCCAATATATAGGGGAATCTCCACCAAGTCTCAAATCAGATGAGATGTGTATGAAATTCATTTTCATATCTATTTGCACATATTTATGTGGAGATTGTCCTATGTATTGATGTTTCTAACCCTTTTGTCCCAATGAGTTTGGGTACCATTTTGTTTGTGTTGTTGTCCTAGGAACAATTGGAGATGCATTGGATACTCGGCTCATTCAAAAGGAAGGTGTTGTAACCATGTGCTTATTGGAGTCAAGCTGGGATGATCAATGAACTACTTTCTACCTTCAATTGGTTTCTACTACATCCTTCCAATGCTATCTCGGTAACAAGTATCATCATCTACTACATCCACACATTTATTGCATCAACCGTGTGTAGGTTGTATCATGGCATGTTATTCATTCTATCTTGTGATATTTGTTTCCTTTCTCAAAGCATCCCAACAATGATATCTTGTTGCTAGTTGTGATGTCTTTGATGGTTGTGTGGTAGGAATTCATTTATATACAATAAGACCATATCTAGCCATGTGTTATGCTTCCAAGCAAATATTTTATTGGTATATCTATGACTTCCTTTTGGATATCTTGTTCCTTCGTCTTGTAACTATTCCAGGTGTACGTCCTTCTTTGTAGATATATATCATCATGATTTCGTCTACCTAGAATCTTATACACTTGAGAGAAGTTGCATATCTAGATGATATCCTTTCTTTCACGTCCACGTTGTCTTTCTTTTGTTTTTTTGCTTTGGTGGCTCCATGAAAGGTTTTGCCTTGAGTGTATGTCTTATCTCGTTGCGTCTTGATGCACTCTTGTGTGGTGAAGATTATTTTCCTCATGCTTATCTCTATGAGGCTTTTGCCATCTTGGTATCCCTCGTCTTGATGAGGCTTTCATATTCTATCTTCACCATGGGTTGTCACAAGTGTTGGTTATTCTTTTTACATTTTTAGTGTGCTTGTGAACCCTTTTGCTTGGTGTGTGTGGGGAGGACATGTCATGCACCGTGTATCTCATTTACCCAAGGCTATGTTGATGCTTTATGCTCATCCTTATATTAGTCTTCTCAAGTGCTTTGTCATGACTCACACACATTATTTTGGTTGAGCCTATTCTTAAGTTGCCTCTTTTACATGTTGCTCAACCATGTGCTTGTTGCAAGTGCTAGGCTTTGTTTCCTATATGCTCACTTGCACTTGTTGTGAGTTTCTATTGATTTTCGGGGAGTGATGATCCTATTTTGTGCACTTGGTATCCTAATGCAAATATTGTAAGGAGTGCACAAATCATGGAGAGCTTCACTAGTGTCTTTAGAACACTCTGTTGCTCTCTTGCACTTGTCGTGAGGTTCTATTGATCTTGGGGGAGTGACGATCCTATTTTGTGCTCGTTGTATCCAATTACAAAACTAAATTGTGCTCAAATCACGGGGATCTTCTCTAGTTTCTCTAGAACACTCCTTTGCTCATATCATAATTTATTTCATTCATGTGGCACGTAGGATCATTGGTCTAGTTGGCTCAATTGATATCCGTTGATTGCTTGCTTCAATTGGTATCTTTTGATTGCTTAATTGCTTGTTTCTCTCTTTGTTATGTCTTTGTGGCATATCATTCTTTTGCAATCTTTGGGCCTCAATATAGTTTTTCTTCCTCCAAGTATTTACCATTGGACATGTGTATTGCATTCCACTCTCTTGTTGAGAAATACACAATTTATGGAGGAACACTTTTTATATTGGCCTTCTAAGCTTTTTACCCATTTTGGCAATCGATGCCAATGGGGGAGGAGTTTCAGAGAGTTTTGTTCCTAAGCATTTGCATCCCATTCTCATGCATCATTGGTTGTTGCATTGCATGGTGATGCATAATTCCTTATATAAACTCTCTTGAAAGTGATTGTCAGCAATTACCAAAATGGGGGAGATTGAAAGAACATGTGGTGCCACCATGTTTGGTATTGGTTATTGATGACAATCTCTATGGACTAATGGTTTCCTTGAGTTATATTTGAAGGTTTTGTCCATAGGCTTTTCTTGGAGTACATGTGTTGGTTTCAAGGAGAGTTTGTGTCGACCAAGGTGCTATTCAAGGAATTACCTAAAATATTGGTCTTGTGAGAGGTTGATCAAGACTAAGTCAAAGAGTGAATCAAGTTGATCAACACACAAAGCATAGAAGATGTATCGAGAAGGATCAAGTGATCCCATGGTATGGTAAGCATTGTTAATTACCCTTTGTGTACTATCCCATGGTCTTCATGAGAGTTCTTTGTGGGGTTAGGATGCGGTGTGCAATATCAAGTGATGCATCACGAAGAGATCAAGTGCTTGAAGCTTGCCGTCCATTGAGGTGACAATGGACTTGTGAAGATGAGCCGAAGATTGGCTCACCCATAGTGGACTATGGGGGAGCAATCATCTAGTCTTCATATAGCCAACGCAATCAAGAAAGGCGGTCCAACTTGAGGGAGTCAAGATCATCATCATCTAGCTCAAGTGGACCATGTGCAAGGCAAAGGTTTGCCCTCGACAGGTTTTCTATTTTACCAGCCTCATGGTGGTAGTTGGGAGACCGGGTTATAGGGTCGTTTGCCATACTATCAAGGGGTGCTTTGTCAGGCCCAATATGCGACCCTATCCAAAAGGAACTCGAAGGTCCCACCAAGGATAGACCCGCATATTGGAATGCTTTTGCAAGGTGGATATCATTACATCAACATTACATAATAGATAGGGATACATACAAAAGGCATAACGAGCAGGGAAAACTAGCGAGAGGCGAACGAGCAGGGAAAACACTTGAGCCGACGAAAAGAATATAATCACTACCGAAAAAATTAGAATTGAATCCACCGGAGAAGAAAAAGGGATGATGAATGACGAACGAGACGAGAATTCACCGGTTGAAATAATTGAGGGAAGACTGAAGAGGCTCCGTACGAATGTAATTGATGCTCGAAAGAGACTCAGACTCCGGAAAGAAAAAGCGTGGGACGGCGGGAAAACAAAGGGAACTTGGAAGGGGAAAACCAACGAATATCTTGAAGAGAAAACACCGGTTGAAATCATTGAGGAAAGAAAGCAAAGACTTTGCACGAGTAGGATGGATACTTGATTACGGACTCCGGTTCCGAGAAGAAGAAGGGTGGGTGGGTGGGAAAAGAAAACAACTGAGGATTGAACTTGCAAAAACAGAGGGGGTCGAATCACCTTGACGAGAAATGCACTGGATCAAAAGAGCTGAGAACCAACGAACGAAAAACTAACCGCGTGATCCTAAAGAAAAATTTGAAGGGAAGAGGAGTAGTTCAAAACACCTACGTCAAGATTCCTCACCAGAGCAACGAAGGGGCTGAGGAGTAAAAAGAATTCCTACTCTCCGATATAACTAGACTCAGAAAATAGTTTTTTTCTAGACTCAACAATGGCCAAACTACACGATCAATCAAGGGGGCTCCTAGGGTCGGTCGAGGCTCTGATACCAACTTGGCACGCCCAATATGCGACCCTATCCAAAAGGAACTCGAAGGTCCCACCAAGGATAGACCCGCATATTGGAATGCTTTTGCAAGGTGGATATCATTACATCAACATTACATAATAGATAGGGATACGTACAAGAGGCATACAATGCCACATGAATACAACATCAATACATCATACATAAGATCAACATCCGAACTATGGATGAAACACAAACAGAAACTCAAACGACATCCACCCTGCTAGCCCAGGCTGCCGACCTGGAACCTATCCCCTGACCGAAGAACAAGAAGAAGAACTCCAAAACAAGCAACATCGCTCTCGCGTCATGATCATCGCAAAACCTGTACCTGCAACTGTTGTTGTAGTAATCTGTGAGCCACGAGGACTCAGCAATCCCATTACCATGGGTATCAAGACTAGCAAAGCTTAATGGGTAAGGAAGGGGTAAAGTGGTGAGGTTGCAGCAGCGACTAAGCATGATATGGTGGCTAACATACGCCAATAAGAGCGAGAAGAGAGCAAGCAGAACGGTCGTCAACTAGTAATGATCAAGAGGTGATCCTGAACTCCTACTTACGTCAAACATAACCCAAAGACCGTGTTCACTTCACGGACTCCGCCGAGAAGAGACCATCACGGCTTCACGGACTCCATAATTGCAAACAGGGGCATGGATGGATAGCTCATAACCATATGTACAAAACATCCTTACTGAAGTATCTCAAAATAAGCATGGATCTCTCTGTAGCATCAAGTTTACATGGCATAAAAATAACAACAGAACAGGGACTGAAATCAGCAACATCACGAGGCCTAGTTTACATGCTTGTGCTAGTCACCACATTGATCACAAAAATACATGTCATACACCCCTGTAAAGATGGCATGGCATAGTTAAAAACATATGTAGGGCTCAAGTTCATAAGATGCACACATCAATCATGGCAAAAATGACAAATCATCAAGTTATAACAGTTTCAGTAGATTAACAGCAACATGCACTCTTGAAACGATGATTCGGGCATCAAGATGAACTCAAATGAACATGATGCAATGGAATGAAAGGAAGTACTCATTGAGGCGAACAATTTGACATATTACACACACGAAACAGAGCAGTATGCAGCAAGTTATGATGCGTTGAACATGGCACGAAAATGTATGGATTCGGGGACTTAGAGGAAAAATGGACCTCGAGGGGAAAAAGTCAACTCGCCGGAATCTTCGCTGGAGAACGGCCGGAGTAGACAGGGAATACGCCGGAGCTGCGGGGAGAGGTCGGGGAGGACGGATCCGGGGGCGAGGTCGCCGGATCTGGCCGGAGCCGCGCCGAGGAGCGGCGGGGCACGTGCCGGCAGAGCTCCACGGCCGGAGGCGGCCTTCCATGGCGGCGACAGCGGCGGTTGCCGGTAGGGCGCGGGCCCTGGAGGCCACGAGGCGGCGGGGATGGCGCGGACGGCGGGGTCCGGCCAGCCAAGACAGTCGGTGGCGGGACGGAGGGGCCGAGCCACGCGCAGGCGCGGACGGCGGAAAGGTCCAGACGGCGGCGGCGAGCCGGCGGCGGGGTTCGGCGAGCGGCCCGGCGGCAGAGGGAGCCGGGGCTGGCGCGGGCCAGCCGGCGGCGGGGCGGGCCTGCGCGGGCCCGCGATGGGCTCCGCGGGCCGGCGGCGAGGGCTGGAGGCAGGGACCACACAGCGGCGACATGTGGCAGGCCGGGATTGGCCGGAGGCGACGGGCGGACACGTCCGACTCGGGACGGACATGTCCGGCGGCGGAAGGTGGAAGAAGATTAGGGTTAGGGGTGGATTTCGGGGGAGATGCACATATATATAGGTAGAGGGAGCTAGGAGTGTCCAAATGAGGAGTGGTTTTTTGCCACGCAATCGTGATCGAACGGCCGAGATCATGGAGGGGGTTAGGATGAGTTTTGGGCCAGTTTGGAGGGGTGTTGGGCTGCAAAGAGAAAGGGGCTTTTACGGTTACCCGGTTAACTGTTGGAGTATCAAACGACCTCCAAATGGCACGAAACTTGATAGGCGGTCTACCGGTGCTATACCAAGGCCACTTGGCAAGACTTGGTCCATTCCGAGAATGTTTAACACCCGCTCACAATAGGAGACAAAAGGGGGACGCCGGAGGCATAGGAGTGCCGGATTGCAAAACGGACAACGGGGAAAATGCTCGGATGCATGAGACGAACACGTATGCAAAATGAGATGCACATGATGACATGATATGAAATGCAGATGATGACATGGCGAAATGCAACACGCAAGCACATGACATGGCAAAGATGGCGAATAGCTGGCGGACACCTGGCGCATCGAATCCGGGGCGTTACAAGCTCTCAAGTTGGTAGCTTGATTGTATCGTTAGTAAAGAGATCAAACCATTGCATCCTTGCATTATGTTTCTTGATTCTTGTTTGGTTCTCTTTGTGAGTCTTAGAGCTTATGGTCCTCTTGATGACAAGCTTGAGTTCATCAAAAACGGAGTTCGCATGCGTCTTCTATGATGTTTTCGGTGTTGGAGGTTTTACCGGTCTTATCCGAGGAAGGGTTCTCACCATTTTATTATGGGAATTTTCTCATTTTCTTATTGTTTATATTCTATCCAGATTGTGTTATCCCATGTCGTTAGCTTTCCAACAAACTTGGTTTCGTTGAATTCGGAGTCCGTTTGCAAAAGTTGTGGCTGTTTTGGTAAAGGCTGCAGCGGTACTACCGCGACTAGAGCGGATGTAAATTTTTACTACCGCTCCAGAGCTATACTACCGCGGCTCCTGAGCGGTAGTACCGCTTCAGACCAAAATCTCGTGTTTTGCTCTGCGGAGGTAGGCATGGAAGTATTTTTTTAGTACCGCTCGCAAGTAGTAGTACCGCTACCATTTGCGGTAGTACCGTGAGGTCGAGCGCTAGTACCGTGAGGACGAGCGGTAGTACCGCTTCGGTGGTTCTATTGACCTTTTGCCTCCTCGTTGTTGTTTTTCAAAGGGGTTCCACCGCCCTAGCGGTAGTACCACTCCTTGGAGCGGTAGTACCGCTCTGTGCGGGCTGTGAGCATAACGGTTGGATTTTTCCCCACCTATAAAAGGGGGTCTTCGTCCCCATTGAACATTATCTCTTAAGCTCGTGTTCTTCCCCCATTGTTGACCTTCTTCGAGCTTGCTAACTCTCAATCCCTCCAATGATTCTTGCTAGTTCTTGAGGGAAAAGAGAGAGGAGATCTAGATCCATGTTTCCAGCAATTACTTTCTCCTCTAAGTGAGGGGAACCCCTTGGATCTAGATCTTGGAGTTCTTCGTGTTCTTCTTTGGTTCTTCCTCTCATTTCCCTCCATAGTATTAGTTGCTTTGGTTGGATTTGGGAGAGAAGGACTTGGGCACTCCGTGTGCCCTTGCCATTGCTTTTGGTGCATCGGTTTGAGTTCTCCACGTGATACGTGGAAGTTACAAGTTGAGAAGCTTATTACTCTTGGGTGTTTGGACACCCTAGAGCTTGTTCCTCTTGGGTGCCTTGGCGCCCTAGATGGTTGGTGTTGTTCGGAGCTCAATCATTGTGGTGTAAAGCTCCGGCAAGCGTCGGGGTCTCCAATTAGGTTGTGGAGATCGCCCCAAGCAATTTGACGGGTACCGGTGACCGCCCCCAAGGGTTGCCAAAGTGTACGGGTTAGGTGACCGCCCCCAAGGGTTGCCAAAGTGTACGGGTTAGGTGACCGCCCCCAAGGGTTGCCATTTTTACGGGTTCGGTGACCGCCCTCAAGGGTCCCTTAGTGTAATCATGACATCTTGCATTGTGCGAGGGCATGAGAAGATTACGGTGGCCCTAGTGGCTTCTTGGGGAGCATTGTGCCTCCACACCGCTCCAAAGGAGGTTAGCATCTGCAAGGGTGTGAACTTCGGGATACATCATCGTCTCTGAGTGCCTCTGTTATCTCTTACCTGAGCCCTTTACTTATGCACTTTACTTTGTGATAGCCATATTGTTCTTTGTCATATATGTTGCTATCACATAGTTGCTTATCTTGCTTAGCATAAGTTGTTGGTGCACATAGGTAAGCCTAGTTGTTGTAGGTTTTGTGCTTGACAAATTAACCATTAGGTTTATTCCGCATTTGTTCAAGCCTCTACTGTAATTATTTTAAAATGCCTATTCACCCCCCTCTAGGCGACATCCATGATCTTTCAACTAGTGGTAGACCTTGGAGTGGTCTCCAGACCCTCACAAACTTTCCGGGGATAATCACAAAGAACGATTCCTCTCCGAATGACTCCTACCGCCTAGGTGTCTCCAACCTCCAAGATTAACAAGAACAATGGGGAAAAAGCTCAAGACTTGCTCAAATCACGAATTCCTTTGGTGCAAAGAAGGGGAATGAGTGGATTTATCACTTTAGTGGACAACTTCTCTCAAATGCTCTCAAATCCCTTAGGGATCTAAGATTTGGTGTTGGAGTGTGAGAGAGAGAGTGAAGATGTGTTCTTGAGGGTGCTTGAAGTGAACGATCAACCCTCTCACGGGATAGGAGAGAGATATTTATAGTATGCCTCAATAAGTGGCCATTGGAGCCCAAAACAGCACAACAGCGTCGGGCGTCCGATGCACAACGGACGACCGAAGGCTTGACAGACATCGGACGTCCGGCAGGGACCGAACGTCCAATGTTTTGGCACGGTATAGTGGGTATCGGACGATCGGAGGATCCGGACGACCGATGTTTAGGCTCCGTGGAGAAGGTACCGGAGGATCGAAGAATATCAGATGACTGAGGGCTCTGCAGACAACAGACGTCCGACAAGGACCGGACGATCGATGTTTCGGCTCTGTATAGGATTTGCCAAACTTCCTATGCACATCGGACGACCGATGTTTTGGCTCTGTATAGAAGCGGTTGGACGTCCGGTGAGTACTGGTCGTCCGACAGAGATGAAGATCAGACACTAACTTTGAAGTAGATGTTTGAGCAAGACTTTAGCAATAACCCATGTTCCCCTCTTAATAGTGTGGGATCCTATACTCAAGAATAAACATAAAGATAGTGATTCCGAGGGGACTAAAACCTGAGATATACTTGACAAACTTTGTTAGTCCCCTTTGAGTATCTTGTCATCAACATCAAAAAATATTTAGGGCATGATTGGACTTTCAGCACGGTTCTTGGAACAAGACGTGTGCTGACATTGCCTATTGCGGTGCACCAAACACCACGTACGTGGCCGAGAGAATGCGTGCCCATGTTACGCCGTCCAAGAATAGTGTCGCACTTACAAATTATAGAACCATCAATAAATTTTGAGCTTGCATCCCGTCACCTTCCAAACCGCAAAGCTGTTCACACCTATCAAAACCTAAACGGTTTCCCACTTAGGACGTATTAGTACTCGGTTATAAATACTGTACTAGCCAAGATGATTGCACATTCCTTCCTCAACTCCTCATCCACAAAAGCAAACAGATCATTCAACACCATTCTCTTGCGTCTGCCATGGCCAGATTGAGTTCTTGGTCGAGAGATTACCACCACAGAGAGGCGAGCATGGAAATGGAAGCACGAGAGATGTCCCGCTTAGCTGCAAAAGCAGCCGACATGCCCCGCCACGCCGTCGAAGCAGCACAGAGGTCTCGCTGTGCCGCCGAAGCAGCACAGAGGTCGCGCCGCACCGCCAAAGCAGCATGGAGGTCTCGCTGCACCGCCGTAGCACCACGGAGGTCTCTCCATGCCGCCAAAGCAGCACAAAGGTCCCACCGCGCCGTCGATGCAGCAGACTGGTCCGGTCGCGCCACGGAAGCAGTAGAGATGTCTTACCGCGCCGCGAATGCAGCAGAGATGACCTTCCACGCTGCGGCAGCCTGGGAAAATCTCTCGCGGCTAGGCGAGGACTCTTACAGGCGCATGCATGCGATCGTCAATAGCCAGATGGATCAAATCTCCGACTGGATGAAGCCGCAGGACGATTTGAATGCCTCGTTTGAACAACTCCAGGCCGACCGCAACCTGCTAAGGGCGAAGATCACCGGAAGGGCGGAGCAGGAGGAGGAGACGGCAGCCTTGTTGAAGAGGACGGGCATCATCGTCAAGAAACTTATGGACGAGAATGCCATGCTCCGCATCGAGCGTGAAAGGCTGGTGGTGGAATCCCCGGTTGCTTCCGAGCAGCGTGTTAAGGACATGAAACGGATGAAAGAGATCATCGCTGCTTGCCACGAGAACTAGTCTCCATGACCTGAAGCGCATCAAGAAAGTAGAGATCAGGGAGCCAGATTGTTGTATGTGTCTTCCTTCTTCTTTTGCCCTTATGTATTTCGGGCGTAGCCGCATGTGGCTTTTTTAGTTATCTTCCTAGATATGTAAGACAATTATTATGCACTATCATCGTCCTTATATTCATCATGCTTGCTATAAGTCACAGTCGATGCTATATAGGTCTGTCGGATCTTACATCAAGATCTATGCAAAACTTTCTTTTCAGATTTTCACTTTTCTCTCTTAAATCTCAGTCCGGTGAGAAATATCCATGCCGTGAAACAGGGGCTCGGGCGCCATTAATGGAGAGGTTGGGAGGGAGGTGCGCGGCGGATAGAGGCCAAAGGGCTCTCCTCCAGATGAGCATGCGCAAGGGTCTAATTGCATGCCTCCCGTACTCAAATAGCTACCCCGCACGACACCTCCTAGCCAATAAAAAGGCATGTGTGGCGGCACGTAATTGGTAAGTAGAACACCAATAGTTTCAATGATAGTTATGTTTTCACTTTGTAACGTGACAACACTTGTTCGAAAATGACTTTGTTGATTTTTAATGTGTCCACCTATGCAAACCGGACAGAAAAATTACCATAGCATGTTGGTGCCATGTCATGACACCATGCCAAGTTTCATGATTTTCAGGCATGTTTTGGATTTACAGGAATTAAAAAACGAAGTTTCTCAAATTTTCCGGCCCAGCCACGACACCCAGATGTTTGAATTTCATTCTCATTTCTTGCATGGGACCTGGAAATTCACCCCAAGGACACAGATGTGATTTTTCAACCAACTTTGGTGCACTGGAGCATGTGCTTGTAGTTCAAATTTGAATTATGCACATTAAAAGCCCAGCAATTCAATTAATGTATAAAAAGGCCAAACGAACCCGAAATAATTCCAAAATTTAGCACGATACTTCTATTTGGCCTAATCTTCCTGTGTAAACAAATTAAGACAGGAGAAGGCAGTGTACGTATGTTGTTTTGCACACGGAGGTGACACGTTCCCTCTCGGAACCACGGGCCTTCTTTAGATAAGCTCCGGTTTACAATCAGCTTATACCAAAGCTTGTCCCAATTCGGCCAAAAACTTTACCGCAGCATGTTGGTGCCATGTCATGACACCATGCCAAGTTTCATGATTTTCAGGCGTGTTTTGGATTTACATGAATTAAAAAACCAAGTTTCTCAATCTTTCCCGGCCGAGCCACGACGCCCAGATGTTTGAATTTCATTCCCATCTCTTGCATGGGACCTAGAGTTTCACCCAAGGGCACACATGTGATTTTTCAACCAACTTTGGTGCACTGGAGCATGTCCTTGTAGTTCAAATTTGAATTATGCACATTAAATGCCCAGAAATTCAATCAGTGTATAAAAAAGTCCGGAATAATTCCAAAATTTTGCACGATACTTCTAGTTTGTCTAATCTGCCTGTGGAAACAAATTAAGGCGGGAGAAGGCAGTGTACGTATGTTGTTTCGCACACGGAGGTGACAAGTTTCCTTCTCGGAACCACGAGCCTTCTTGAGAGAAGCTCCGGTTTACAATCAGCTTATACCAAAGCTTGTCCGAATTCGGCCAAAAAAATTACTGCAACATATTGGTGCCATGTCATGACACCATGCCAAGTTTCATGATTTTTAGGTGTGTTTTGGATTTACATGAATTAAAAAACCAAGTTTCTCAATCTTTCCGGCCAAGCCACGACGACCAAATGTTTGAATTTCATTCCCATTTCTGGCATGGGACCTAGAAATTCACCCAAGGACACACATGTGATTTTTCAACCAACTTTGGAGCACTAGAGCATGTGCTTGTAGTTCAAATTTGAATTATGCACATTAAATGACCAGAAATTCAATTAATGTATAAAAAAGGCCAAACGAACCCGGAATAAATAAAAAAATTAGCACAATACTTCTATTTGGTCTAATCTTCCTGTATAAAAAATTAAGGCGGGAGAAGACAGTGTACGTATGTCGTTTCGCACACAAAGGTGACACGTTCCTCTCGGAACCACGAGCCTTCTTGAGAGAAGCTCCGGTTTGCAAGAAGCTTATACCAAAGCTTGTCCCAATTCGGCCAAAAAAATTACCGCATCATGTTGGTGCCATGTCATGACACCATGCCAAGTTTCATGATTTCTAGGCGTGTTTTGGATTTACATGAATTAAAAAACCAAGTTTCTCAATCTTTCCGGCCGAGCCACGATGCCCAGATGTTTGAATTTCATTCCCATTTCTTGCATGGGACCTAAAAATTCGCCCAAGGACACACGTGATTTTTCAACCAACTTTGGTGCATTGGAGCATGTGCTTGTAGTTCAAATTTGAATTATGCATATTAACTGACGAGAATTCAATTAATGTATAAGAAATTCCAAACAAACCCGGAATAATTCCAAATTTTAACACGACACTCATATAGCTCTATGTTGCCTCTATAAAACAATAAGGGGGGCGAGGCAGCGTATATCGCTTCGAACACAAAGGTGACACGTCCCCCCTCGGGAACCATGAGTCTTCTCGAGAGAAGCTCCGGTTTGCCAGAAGCTTATAGCAAAAACTTGTCCAAATGCGGCCAACTTTTTTACCACAACATGTTGGTGCCATGACATGACATCATGCCAAGTTTCATGATTTTCAGGCGAGATTTGAATTTCCAGGAATTTAAAAACCAAGTTTCTCAATGTTCTCGACCGAGCCACGACGCCCAGATGTTTGAATTTCATTCCCGTTTCTTGCATGGGACCTATAAATTCACTCAAAGACACACATGTGATTTTTCAACAAAATTTGGGGCACTAGAGCATGTGCTTGTAGTTCAAATTTGAATTATGCACATTAAATGCCGAGAAACTCAATTAATCCATAAAAATGCCAAACGAACATGGAATAATTCCAAATTTAAACACGACACTCATGTAGTTGCATGTTCACTGTACATAAATGTTCTAGAAATTCAAAAACCGTCCTTTCCCTCCGTAGCACCATTTTGTCTTTCAAAACATAATGAAAAAATCAGGTATACCACAAATAGTTTACTAGAAAGAATCGTGTGGGATGCGATATAAAATATCTTGGTGCACCATCTTGTCTGGCTTATGCATGAAGCTTCGTTGTCTACAGTCCACCACCCCCGCTTGAACCACACTTGCGCCAGTTTCTCGCGGCACCGAGCGAATTTTTTTTGCCACCGCAAAAATATCTATCTCCCCGCCCCTCCCTCCCACCAAAAGCCACATTTCCACTGTTCCTCCTTGCTTTACAAGTTCAAACCTTCACTGCTACTTACTGGCAACTCAGCCTCCTCGCCGGCGATCCTTCTTCTTGCAGCGCCGCCTCCTCGCCGGCTACCCTTCTTCTTGCAGCACCGCCTCCTCGCCGGTGACCCTTCATCTTGTAGTGCCGCCTCCTCGCCGGCGACCCTTCTTCTTGCTGTGCGGCCTCCTCGCTGCCGACCCTTCTTCTTGCTGTGCGGCCTCGTCGATATGGTCAGGTAATCCACACCCCACCCACACCATCCTCCTCCTTTCCCATCCCACATGCCCTGACCGATGACGCGACACCTTCTGCCGAAATCATTGTCCCCCTCCTCCAATTAAGTGCCGCCCACAGCTATTTTGCACACAGTATAACATGGAGCTCAATAGAATCTGGCAGCGGAGAAGCAAATCGCGGCCGCACGCGTGCACGAGGTCGCTATGGCTGCCATGCGTGCCGACCGCTAGATCTTGGAGGAGCACCTCATCTTTGAGGCCATCGTCAACACCGATGTCGGTGTCAAAACCGGCGGATCTCGGGTAGGGGGTCCCGAACTCTACGTCTAAGGCTATTGGTAACAGGAGGCAGGGGACACAATGTTTACCCAGGTTCGGGCCCTCTCTATGGAGGAAATACCCTACTTCCTGCTTGGTTGGTCTTGATGAATATGAGTATTACAAGATTTGATCTACCACGAGATCGTAATAGTTAAACCCTAGAAACCTAGCCTATGAGGTTATGATTGTTTTCTACGGACTAAACCCTCTGGTTTATATAGGCACCGGAGGGGGCTAGGGTTACACAAAGTCGGTTATAGAGAAAGGAATCTACATATCCAAATCGCCAAGCTTGCCTTCCATGCCAAGGAGAGTCCTATCCGGACACGAGAAGAAGTTTTTGTCTTGTATCTTCATATCCTAACAGTCTGTCTCATATATATAGTCCGGTTGTCCGAGGACCCCTTAATCCAGGACTCCCTCAATAGCCCCTGAACCAGGCTTCAATGATGATGAGTCCGGCGCGCAGATTGTCTTCGGCATTGCAAGGCGGGTTCCTTCTCTGAATACTTCAAAGTAGATTTCAAACACAAGAATCGTGTCCGGCTCTGAAAAACAAGTTCCACACACAACCGTAGAGAGTATAATATTTCACGAGTCCAATCTACTGACAACTTTTTGTAGCGTGACATTACGCCACTGCCCGGTCATTATTTGAACCATTTTTTAGCTTGTCGCTCCGTATTTCGAGGCGCGGTTCTATTGGCATGTCTTCTCAAAGTAGAGATCATGTCCCCTTATCATGGGATTCTCATCAATACGGGCATGGGTAACCCAACCATGTCACCTGCATGGCGCTTGGGAAATAGGCGAATGTTAAGGCGGGTAGGGAGGCGCATGACTTTGACTTCCTTTATAAAGGGATAAGGATTCACCTTTTTTCACCCACGCCTTCTCCTTCCTCTCCCCATCCATTCTCGAGCTCCAGCACCCAAGCTCTCGCCTTCTCCGCCCAAAAAAGCTCTCCAATCATGTCTGGATTCGGAGCAGGAGGCAAGTGGATGGCCTCCCCCGGTAAGGAGAAGAACATCAAGAAGCTCTAGGAGGCCGGGTACCTAGCCAAGGAAATCGCCCATCGACTTCCGGCCAAGGGACAGATCGTCCCCTCCCCGGAGCCCCAGGAGAGGGTAGTGTTCCTCACACACTTCATTCACGGGCTGGGATTCCCTCTCCACCCGTTTGTCCACGGACTCATGTTCTACTATGGGTTGGACTTCCATGATCTGGCCTCCAATTCCATCCTCAACATATCGGCATTTATTGTCATGTGTGAGGCCTTCCTCCACATCCCACCTCACTTCGGGCTATGGCTGAAAACCTTCAATGTGAAGCCGAAGGTGGTGAGCGTCCAACAAGCAGAGTGTCGAGGCGCCATGGTGGGCAAGATGCCCAATGTCCCCTGGCCCGAAGGCTCCTTCGTGGAGACTGTCAAGGGATGGCAATCGAGGTGGTTCTACATCACCGAGTCGCGCAGCACTAACTGGGCGGCGACTCCTGCATTCCGTTCCGGAGTCCCAATGCGGCTCACCTCCTGACAAGAGAAGGGCCTGACCTGGTCTTTGTTGGATGAGCTGACAACGCTCCAAATGCGTGTTCAGAGCATGATAAACAAGAGAGTCAAGGTCGTCAATGTGATCTAGGTGATGCTCATTCGCCAGATCCTTCCGTGCCAACGCCGGACTTGCTATCTGTGGGAGTTCGATCCGGCCAAGCACCAGACGCTACTGGAGCTCTTCGGCACAACGCACGAAGACATCTGGAAGGTGCTCTTCAAGGCCAACGAGGCGCCACAGCCCACGGACGAGGATCGCGAGCATGACTTGACTCACCCTGCTAAACCGGTAAGTTCTTTCATGTTTTCATGGTATGCTCTTTACTGGCTCACCCGAAGAAGGCATCTAAGCCTCCCTATTGATTTTTTCAGGACTGGACAGAGATGGCGGAGCGGATTAACTGTCCGGCTCCACTGCTCGAAGGCCTAGAAATACCGCTTTTCACGAAGATGCTGATTCCGGCACCTTATCAGATGCCAGAGAAGAAGGCCAAGGGGACCCGAGGTGGTCTCCGTCGCAAGGACAATTCGGACGTGACGTCCGAAGACGCCAAGGCTCACTCCTCCGCCGCCAAAGACGACGAGGAAGAGGAGGAGGAAGAAGAATAAATCCACTCCCCCTGCAGGGGGGAGAAAGAAGAGGATGGCCTCCACACATCCGGAGGCCGAGGCATCCAAGAAGGGGAAAGCTTCCCTTCCGGACAGCTCCACAGCGACCACCGACAGTAGCTGGGAGTGGGAGCCCAAGGAGAAGCCCCTGGCCAAATCGTAAGTGTTCGGACACATGTTTGTATCCGGATTCTTTAGTTCATTGTTTTAATGTGCTAAATTATGCATTTGCAGTCCGGCTCGGTCCAACCTCAAGTGGTCCTTATCTTCAGAGGATTCGCTGGACCCAGCGGCGATGGACAGCAGGACCCTCCCATCGGCCACCTCTCCCCGGGACCTGGATGGCGCTGAGGCATCATCCCGAAGGATCCCGGCCCAGGAGAGAATCCAGAGGCCGTCAGGGAGGCGCCAGAGGGTGAAGCCTCGGTTACCGGACACATGGGGGAGCAAACCCCCATGGATACCAATGATTGGGGCCATATCCAAGTCGGCCCCCAACCGAATATAGTTTCGGAGACACATGCGGCTCCGGAACGAGGCCAGCCGCCCGTTTCTAAAGGAGGCGGTGCGCCTATTCCACCGGTGGCCTCTGTCCATCTAGAGGCACCAGATAATTTGCTGGAAGCGCTGCAAGGTGCTTCCATTGTGGAAGAACATCGTACCCTTATGGGTACGGTGATTGAGAGGATCCAGTCCACGAAAAGCGGATTGACCGAAGCCTGCACTAGCCTTCTAATAGGCTTTGAGGTAAGTAATATAATTGTATAAAAAGAATGTCACAGTATAGATAGTAGCCCCTGATACTCTGTCCGGTGTTCGGAAAGAAAAGCCAAACAGAGGATCAAATAATTTTCATAGGAGTCTAATCTAAAATGTCTATGTGAATAAGCAGGCGTCGCTGCTGGCCGTGACCACTCACACCGCAGAAGTCTCTGGACTGAAGCAGAATCTGGAGCAGGCCGAGGAAGAGCTCGGCCGCGTGAAGAAGCAGCTGGAGGACAGTCAAGGTATGAAGTAACCATGTATATATTCAGGAAGGATGAATGATTCATGCTGACTAAAGTGCCATGAAATTTATTAGGGGCAACGACTGGAGTAGAGGCCCTCAAGAAGGCGCTGGCCAGGGCCGAGGACAAGGCGGCCATGGGGCGGGCCGCACGCCAAAATCACGAGGCCCGGGTCAATGAGGTCCAGCAAGAGCTCCAGGACGCCGTCAAGAAGCGCGACACCTTGGGGCGTGATCTTAAGGAGCAAGGGTTCGAACTTGCCAAGGCCCGCCAGAGCACACACGATGCTCGGGCCGAAGCCCAGGGCGCCCTCCAGGAAATCCGGCAGCAAAGAAGATCACGATGGGTAAGGCTTTCATTATGCAGAGCAGATATGTGAAGGAAAGATTCCTTTTACTTACCCGGATTTAGAGCTCTCCAGGGACGTTTGTGGATCTGTCGCGCAGCATGTCGGATGCTGTGGAATTCTATCGAGCTGAAGAGGGGAGCTCTACGGAGAAGCTGTTCTGGTCGCAATACCTTGGACCAGAACATCCAGTGCCCTTTAGTGATCAGCTGAAAGAACTGGTCGAGTTGCATAGGGTGGCTGAACTAGCCATGAAGGATTTGATAATCCGGCTATGGCCTGCCGAAGCCATTCCCAGCTACTACTTTGGGCTCGTGAAGCGGCTTGTCAGCGCCTGCCCTCGGCTTGAAGCCATCAAGCGGCCGGTCTGTATGGAAGGCGCGTGAATAGCCTTTGCCCGTGCTAAGATGCATTGGGCGAAGATGGACGCCACAAAGCTGATGACCGAGGTGCCGCCCGAGTGCAAGGAGCATCGCAAACCCCAACTGTATTTCGATAGTGTCCTGGAGGGATCCCGCCTTGTGGCAGAGCAATTTGCTAAGGATATCATATTCCCATGAATACGTTCATGTTATCCTGTTCTTGTAACACCCCAAAATTTTAACCTTGTTTTGTTAATTAAATTTTTGCCAAGAAATTAAAACTTTTATTTTCTGGGCTCCCTTTTGATTTTTGAACCTTTTTCTCCCTTGTTATGGAGTTTTCCCCCAAAGTGAAAAAAACCCTTTCAAATATGTTATTGGGCTTGTTTAACCTCTCAAGAAAAACTTTTCTTTTATTAGTAGAACTAATTACATAATTATTTTGCTTGATCTCTATTTTCTTGAAAAATGGTTTTCCAAGATTATATGGCCATATTTGAACTGCAACCATTTGATAAATTCTTTTAAAAACCCCACCAAAAATTGGAGATGTCAGGTGATGTTTTAAAATCACTTTTATGCAAAAATATCTTTTATTCATGATATATTTTGAGCTCTACACCCAATTTTCTTCTCTGGTCCAGAGGACAATTTTGCACTACAACCTATTTATATAATTCTTTAATACTCCTACCAAAATTTTGGGATGTCAACAGGAGTATATTAATCAACTTTTTGCAAAAACCCAGTGATGTTATTTGAAAATTTTGAGTGAATCAACCTCATCTTCATTCTGGTCCAACATGATGGTTTGTACAACATCCATATTCTTGCTTGCTCTTTGGCCCTTGATTCTTTCCCCAACTTGTAGACCACCCTGCAAAACCCCTAAGTCCAGGAGGATGCAACCAGTGGAATACTTTTGGTCCATGAGATGATGCCATTTACCTCCTGTCCAGATTTGAAGTTCTACAAAACTAGCACTAGCAAGTTTGTGCTTTTCACAAACTAACCTCACCACCCTCTTGTTCATCTAAAGAGACTAGGATCTGGAAGTTTTTACCACTCCAAGAAATGCCTAGGTGCCTGTGGCATTTTGTCAAACACCTGGAGTGGATGGACATATTTGGCATGAGTTTTTATTTGCACTATGAACTTGGTCTCCTGACCAAACCACCTTGTCCCTTGATCTTCCCTCTATCACTAACCTTATCCTGTTGCTTGCCAACCTCGCTCGAGCGCTCTGGAGTGCCTTGGCATTTCACCGAGCAGTTGGTGGGCGTGCACTGGGCGCGCCTAGAGCGCGCCAACTGTAGCCACACATCCGAAACTGCCGCGTCGCGCCCCTGGTTTTGCCACTCACTGCAGAGCCACGCCACACACTCTCCCTCTCTCCAGAACACGCCAACCAGCCCCTCGCCACGCCTCCGACGGGCCAAGAGTTCGCCATCACGGCCGCCCGACAGTGCACCCTGCCACGGTCGGCACCGCCGAGCCACCAGTGCTCGCCAGCTGCCCCCTGGAGCGGCTCAAGCTCATCCGCAGCCTCGTCCTCTAGCGCGCGTCGCTGCCACGTCGCCCTATCTACAGAACGGCAGTCGCCGGCAAGCTTATCCACGGCCGCCGCGAACCGACTCGGATGTGCTATAAAAGAAGGCCCCCGAGCTCCTCCGTGCATGGAGGTAGCCTCACACCATCCTTCTCGTGCCCCCTTAGCCGTCAATCAAAGAGAGAAAGTCGTCTTCTTCCTCTCCGGCAACTCCTGCCGCCACCACTGCCCCGGCCATTCCAGCGCCACCAGGACCTCCCCCTCTCCACACTCTTCACCAGAAGCTCTCTATTCCTCCCATGAACCCTTTCCCCTGCTCGATTTTGATCGGGAACCACCACAGCCCCAAAACCACTTTACTCCCGACGCCGCCGGCCACCGCGAAGCTCGTCGCCGACGACTCCCTCCATCCCCATCACTCCCTCGACCACCGGAAGAACCGCCCCAGTCTTGCGGATCCATCCCCACCCTCGGGGGCCCGTGAGGAGCCGCCTAACGCCGGCGACGATCGCCGGAGCCCCCGCCTCTGTTCGGCCAGAGGATGAAGAGGGAAGGGAGAATAGTCAAACCTGACTAGTGGGCCCCCTGGACCCACTGTTCGTGACTCACGCGCGTCCACGCTGGAGTAAGTGGAGGCGTATAGTCAGAATACGTCTTCGACGTGTACGTATATTCGAATCGTTTTCTTTTTATTCTGTTTTTTTTAAATAACAGATTTTTGACCACAGCTTTGACTGCTTATAACTTTTTAATGACAACTCCAAATGAATTGATTCTTTTTCTTGCCTCTCTCAAATTTGACCTAGTTTATTTTTAGATTTATTTGAAAAAATTTCAAAACAACTTTTTGTGCTGTTTTGAATTTGTGTGTTGATTCAAATTTTATTTAAATAGGACTTTGGAGAGAGAGAAGCAAACTTTCAAAAGTTTAGGAGTGCACCCTACCTTTCCACACATTGAAGGCAAGCATCATGAACCCTGGCATAATATTTTGCATGCACGATCATGACACCACCTCATTACATAGGACTCGTTATTTTATGTGGTGATATGGTCATTTGCATGAATGCTTATTGGAAATTCCTTGCTGTTGGAAATGGCCATGCTTGGGATGATGATCATCCTCGTATGCCTTTCGTGCCTACCGAAAGGAAAACGGGAAAGTCTCTGTCTTGGGTAGACCCGAGCTTGTCCCTAGTTCCTCGTCGAGACGAGTGTGTCCGGCATGGCATGAGGGGTATGATGAGTGGTGACTCTGTCTGTTGGATGAAATATATTCGTTATGCTAATCATGCAGGGAATACTTAAACCTCCTGAGTCGACCCTAGATCGAGTCTTGTTCCAGTAACCCCCATACTTGTTTCGTACTACCACTCGTCTCTACAACAAGTAGAGTACGGTTCAGTAAGTTGTCAACCTATTTCTAGTACACACCGTACAGAGAGGCCATGGTGGAAGATACCGGTTGTAGCTGGTAGGCGGGCCACCTGGTCCGGGGCATGGGTGTTACCGGTTGAGACCGAGAGGGGAGGCCACCCCTTAGAGTGCGCAATATAAGTTTGATCCCATGCTACGCGAGGTTGTAGCCTCCCCACTTAGAGTTTGCTTGACAGGTGTTGTGGGTGATTCCAGACACATGTGAGTTAAGCTGGTGTGTGCAAGTTAGGTGTGTTTTCAACAAAAAGGCCGTAGATGGAATTAGTCCCGATGGACTAAAGGAATCCGTTACTCGTGGGTAAAGAGTACATCCTCTGCAGAGATTAAACCTATTCGAATAGCCGTGTCCATGGTTAAGGACTACAGTCTGGGATGGGTCAAGTGTCGGTCTTAGTGTCGGTCTTCGGAGGTGAAACTGTTAAACCAGAACTGGAATCGCGACTTGTGACTTGTGATAATTATGATTATTATTTTCGTTGTGAACTAAACCGTGATATTTTTGGTATTGTTGAATATCCCTGGGGATGGTTCTACCTCCGGGATATTCACTATGATTGTTTCTTTTAAAGCCCTTTATGTGGTGTCGCTGAGACGCCCGACTGTGGCATTTCTTTTATAAGCCCTTTATGTGGTGTCGCTGAGACGCCCGACTGCGGCATTTCTTTTAAAGCCCTTTATGTGGTGTCGCTAAGACGCCCGACTGTGGTATTTATTTTAAAGCCCTTTATGTGGTGTCGCTAAGACGCCCGACTGCGGCATTTCTTTTAAAGCCCTTTATGTGGTGTCGCTAAGACGCCCGACTGTGGCATGCTTGTTATTTATTTCATAATTTTAATACTACTATGTCATTGCATTTTCATAATTAACCTGCTTACATGCATCAGAGATATATTTACCTTTTGTGACTAACGTCATGAGCATAAATATTTCGAAACATCGTTGTTATATTGTACCCGTGTTCATAATGTTTGCGAGTACATTCAAAGTACTCACTGGCTTGTCCCTGGCTATTGTCTTGGCCAGATTTCTTGCACGGAGAGGAGCGACCTTGATGACAGCCCCGGAACCCACGCAATGGTGATAGCAGCCTTGCGAAGATAGGAGTTATCCTGGTCAGCTGTTCCTGTGGGAAGTGGAGTCCCATAGACACTGATGATTCACAACCCGCTTCCGCCATCAACCACTAGAAACCATTTGTTGTACTCACAGACCAGAATGGTCTTGTACTACATATTTTGTGTTTTGCTTGGAATTTCTGTATCAAGTTGGTGCCTCATCAGCTAAAAGTAATCCTGGGGCTGATGAGCACAAGGGCCATTTTCTGGGAATTAATACCCGGAAAACCAGTCGCGACAGTTCTGTACTATGAAAACAGTTCGATTATGCAATATAAAGTCTGTTATTTAAAAAATTTCCTCCCGTGCGGTCGTTTTGTTAAATCTGAGAGTTGGCCAGTCGTTGGCTTCTGCCCCCACGTAGGTAGTACGGGGGTGTTCGGGATAAATCTAAACACTCTTTATCCAAGGTTTTGGTCCTTTAAGGAGGTGTTTAGCGCAACAAACCAGGCAATTGGACTATGCGGCTTTATTACTCTCACTTAGCCATAGGAGTTTGACAAGAAAAATTTAGGCGCAGCCCCTAGTGTTTGGAAGTCTGAACTTGGGGCGCTACACACGTCAGATCGGATAAAAACCGATTCATTGCATAATGCAGAAAAAATCGCTAAAGATTTGCAACCTCTCAAACAACTGACTGGCTCTCACCGCATCATGATAGTCAGTTTTCGGCTTTCTCTACTGAGGTGCTCATCCGGAAGAACCGGGACACAATTGCAGTAGTTCTCCCTTTACTACCCTAGCCGATATAGCGGAACATAAGGTAGTAAGCACAGGAGCCGGGTAACCCAACTATTGACCAAAGACATGATTCGGAGCCGATGCATATAATGCTATAAGTTCGGGTGCCGAAATGTACTATAAAAGTGTTCGAACTTTATTGCCGTATTGTGGGGTATGATGAAGCCCCTGGCGAATTAAGGCGTACTAGAGTGTACGGGCGCAATTGATAAGAATATAAAGAAAAGGAAAAAAATCAAGTAATAAGCTGACGCCGCAAATGTTGACTACGAATTATTTTCCATTGTAATTTTGTTTAATACGTCAAGGCATATTTATACAAGTAATGCAATAAGCAAATAGGGCTATTTGACATGCCACGACCAAGGGCGAGCTGCGTGCGGGTTTTTAAAACAGGTATAATGATCGTTAGCAGAGACCACCTGGGGGTTCCCTTATACGTCAAAGATTCTTGCCTTCTTGGTCTATCCGTCCCTTGATAGGTCCGATGATCAGGTCGCCAGGAAAGGCATCGAGAAGGGAAAAAACCTAAAAAGAAAAAGAAAAAGTGAAGGTATGCTGGTCCAGGAGCGGTTGAGCCGCATTATGGATCACGGTCTAGCTGTGCCTCCGTCCATGCCCATGGTATTTTAAGTGCATAGGTATGTATGCGCGACACAAGTGTCGCCGCTTGATTGGGACTAGGACGGAGGCCGAATTGCTAGTCAAGCTCTGGATGAGCTGGACTGTCCTGCTACAGAGTAGTTCGGACTCGCTTGACGGTGTCCGGGAGCTTTACTACCGAATTGAGGTTCTGCCTCAAAAGGCTGTTCTGTACTTCTGCTCCAAGGGCAGCGGTGTGCTCCTCAATACGGAGGGAGCGTTCCGTGTTTCCATTGACTGTTATGATACCGCGTGGTCCGGGCATTTTGAGCTTGAGGTAGGCGTAGTGCGGCACCGCATTGAATCAAGCAAATGTGGTTCGTCCGAGCAGTGCATAATAGCCACTGCGGAAGGGGACAATATCGAAGATCAACTCTTGGCTTCGAAAATTATCCGGGGATCCGAAGACCACTTCCAGTGTGATTGAGCCTGTACATCGGGCCTCTACACCTAGTATGACACCTTTAAAGGTGGTTTTTGTGGGTTTGATCCTTGAGGGATCGATACCCATTTTGCGCAATGTATCCTGATAGAGCAGGTTCAGGCTGCTGCCACCATCCATGAGGACTCGCGTAAGGTGGAATCCATCAATAATTGGGTCAAGGACCAGTGCGGCTGAACCGCCATGACGGATACTGGTCAGATGGTCCCTGCGATCGAAGGTGATCGGACAGGACGACCATGGGCTGAACTTTGGGGCGACTGGATCCATTGCGTAGACGTCCCCGAGTGCACGCTTGCGCTCCCTCTTGGGGATATGGGTGGCGTATATCATGTTTATCATTTTAACTTGGGGGGGGGGCTTCTTCTGTCCCCCTGTGGTCAGTGGCCGGGGTTCCTCATCATCGTCATCGCTTTGTGACCCTTTCTCCTTGTTCTCGGCATTTAACTTGCCGGCCTGTTTGAAGACCCAACATTCTCTGCTGGTATGATTGGCTGCTTTATCAGGAGTGTCGTGGATTTGGCATGGATGATTGAGTATGCGGTCCAAACTGGACGGGCCCGGATTGTTTCTCTTAAATGTCTTCTTCCACTGACCGGATTTAGAGCCACTGAATCCGGCATTGACCGTCGTGTCTTCGGCGTCATCGCTATTGTTTTGATGCTTGTGTCTGTTGCGTCGGGGCTTGCCATTGCTGTTTCTGGCTTCAGAAGTGCCAGGTTCACCTGTGTTGTTATTGCTACGGGCTAGCCAACTGTCTTCTCCCGCACAAAAGTGGGTCATGAGTGTCGTGAGGGCCACCATGGACTTCGGCTTTTCTTGGCTGAGGAGTCGGGCGAGCCATTCGTCACGGATGCTATGTTTAAAGGCCGCTAGGACTTCAGCATCCGGACAGTTGACGATCTGATTCTTTTTAGTTAGGAACCTAGTCTAGAATTTCCTGGCTGACTCTCCGGGCTATTGAACTATGTGACTTAAGTCGTCGGCATCCGGAGGTTGGACATATGTGCCTTGAAAGTTGTCGAGGAAGGCATCCTCCAAATCCTCCCAGCTGCCAATGGAGTTTTTGGGCAGACTGTTTAACCAGTACTTGGTTGGTCCCTTGAGTTTGAGCGGGGGGTATTTGATGGCGTGAAGACCATCACCGCGGGCCATGTGAATATGGAGAAGAAAATCCTCAATCCATACCGCAGGGTCTGTTGAGCCATCATATGATTCGATGTTCACAGGTTTAAACCCTTCTGGGAATTCATGTTCCATTACTTCGTCAGTGAAGCAAAGGGGGAGTGCGGCGCCTCTATATCAGGCCAAGTCATGACGTAGCTCGGATGGAATTCGTCTGCGGTTTTTGGCCCGGACATGGTTATGTTTGTCACACTCAGCTGGATGGCCATCGTCGTGCATCGGGGCATGCCCCCGCGATCCATAGATTGATCTTGTCTGACCTGCTCTGTTTTCCAAGTCACGCCGTAGGTCATGTGTGTATCCCCGAGCTGTTGTATTTCCGTTTCTACGACGAGGTAGTGCGGGCTGGTGTTTGGCTCGAGGTGCCGCTTTGTCTCGGCCACGTGGTGGCTGGTCAGCTGCATTATATCTTGGTAGGACAGGCTCCATTGTCTCGTCATCGAACTGTGGTAACACTTTGTGTTTCGGGTAGCTTTTCGTTGGGCGCTCGAGGCCATATTCCTCGGCTGCCAGGACATTAGTCCATCTTTCGTTCAGCAGATCTTGATCAGCTTGAAGCTACTACTGCTTTCGTTTTAGGCTCCTTGCAGTGGCTATTAGCCGGCGCTTAAAGCGTTCCTACTCAACGGGCTCCTCAGGCACGATAAAGTCTTTGTCGCTGAGGCTCACGTCATCCTTGGAGAGCAGAAGGTAGTTATTGTCCTCTGCATCTTCATTCGTGGCCTGTTCATTAGGGCTAGCTTGCCCATCTTCCTGTTTGTCCTGTTCGGAGGTTGGCTCAACGGGGTCTTCATTGTCTTCGGCATCGTCCAGAGTATTGTTTTCTCCTGTGACGGTGTTGCTATTTTTACTACAGCATGGCTTAGAGCGGCGCCACTGACGTCGGCGCTTTGGCTGTATCTCAGGAGGTTTATCCTCGACTAGATTTTCATTGTCGCTGTTGTTCTCTTTGGGAGTATCCACCATGTATATGTCATACGAAAAGGTGGTTGTCCAATGCCCTGTAGGCGGTGGTTCCTGTTCTTCTCCGGCATCGTCGGCCATACCGTCGATGTCATCGGAGTCATAATCAAGCATGTCGGTTAACTCATCGACAGTGGCTATAAAGTGGGTGCTGGGTGGGAAAAGAAGTTCTTCGTCGCCCGCTTCCCATTCGAGCCGGACATAGTTCGGCCGAGAGTCCCCCGACAAGGAGAGGGATATCAATGAGTTTAACACATCACCTAGAGGTGAGTGCTAGAAGATGTCCGCGGAGCTGAACTCCAAGATCGGCACCCAATCAGGTTCCATGGACGCGGATGCACGCGATCCGGAACCTATGGCCGGAGACGAGTCCGAGGTTCCGGGGAAGCAAGCCCAGCCCGATGTTGGGCCTGTGTGCGGCTCAAGCACCGTTGAGTCTGCGACTTTCGTGGTGAGGTTAAGCTTCCCGTCTTCGGACGACGCGGTCCGCTTCGGATCTAGGGCCAGAGCGGTTACATGCGCTATCTCCTGAGCGCAGCCATATGACAGATTTAGGTCATGTTCATCATGGTGGCCGGGGACAGCCGTCATGGGCTCGAATCCGTCGAAGATCAAGTCTCCATGGATATCGGCCACAAAATTCAGGCTTCCAAATCTGACCTGATGGCCAGGGGCATAGCTATCGATCTACTCTAGATGGCCAAGCGAGTTGGCCCGCAGTGCAAAGCCACCGAATACGAATATCTGTTCGGGGAGGAAGATCTCCCCCTCGACTGCATTGTTGTAGACGATTGATGGAGCCATCAAGCCTTCTGGTGACGATGTAGTGGAACTCTCAATGAAAGCACCAATGTCGGTGTCAAAACCAGCGGATCTCGGGTAAAGGGTCCCAAATTGTGCGTCTAAGGCTAATGGTAACAGGAGGCGGGGGACACAATGTTTACCTAGGTCCGGGCCCTCTCTATGGAGGTAATACCCTACTTCCTGCTTGATTGATCTTGATGAATATTACAAGAGTTGATCTACCACGAGATCGTAATGGCTAAACCCTAGAAGCCTAGCCTATGAGATTATGATTGTTTACTATGGACTAAACCCTTCAGTTTATATAGGCACCGAAGGGGGCTACGGTTACACAAAGTCAGTTACAGAGAAAGGAATCTACATATCTGAATCGCCAAGCTTGCCTTCCACGCCAAGGAGAGTCCTATCCGGACACGGGAAGAGTCTTCGTCTTGTATCTTCATAGCCCAATAGTCCGGCTCATATATATAGTACGGCTATCCGAAGACCCCTTAATCTAGGACTCCCTCAACCGCCACGTGGTTATCTACCTTAAAATACAATTTGTAATGTTTTCTCGAGGCCACAGCCAATGTCTTCGAGTTATTTGTCCTCTGTAATGTTAATATGCAATCTGATGTTCAGTTAACAGCTTGGTCCTCTAAAATGTAATGTTCAGTTAACAGTTTGGTCCAACAATTGCTACATTCGTAGTAGTGTTCTCAAGCATTCCTTGTTTTGTTAACTGTCTTATCTTCTAGTACATGTTTCTATTCTGCAATGTCGTGCTTAGTTAACTATTTTGGTTCATTTGGTCTTCTTTCCATTTAACTATTTGGTTCAGTTCTGCAATTTGATTTTCATTTGCTGTGGGTACAATTTTGTATTGTTACGCATGTGAAATAAATCAAATTTGGCTATACTCAATTCATATTCTACTGATAGTATGACAACTCTCAGTTAACCTGATCAATCTTCCTTATGTGTGTTGCAGGGAAACAATGGGAGACACTCTGGTTTACATCGAGGTTTGTTCAAGCATGATCCTTTGGCTAATAGCACATTATTGTGCAGTTGCAGGAATCATTCTAATATTTAGGTTTCTTACAATTTGGTTTTGCACATGTAGGTCCTGCTATCAGAGGCTTAGACCCATTGTTCGACCCATTTTGCATATGGGGAAAGGAGATGTCCAGGAATATCAGTCAAGTTAAGAAACTCAGAAAGATTTTTAGGATGAAGAATCTTGCGAAGAATAACAGCAAGATCTTTGTTTGCACAATGAAGAAGGCACCAGTCAACTATAGGATCGTACTAACTCTTTTACCTTGTTTTTACCCCTTGCGCCATCAGTCAACTATATGATGGTACTAACTCTTTTACCTTGTTTGCATATCTTTATTTTCAGTACTTTGCAAAGCAGTTCATCGATGCTTACCTCTCAAACCACCTGCATGGTCAAGAGGCGAGGAAGGTATTCATTCAACACCCACGGTACAATATTGAAGTTTTGCTGAAGAGGACGAAGGTTGGGCGGGCAATTATCCATAGCCACTGGCCTAAAGTTGCAAGGACATTCAAAATCACAGAAGGCTCAACATTTTCCTTCCGCTTCTGTAGTTCCCAAGATGAGATTCATCTATCCATTTATCGTGTATGATGCTACTTTCCAAAGGTTTTTGATGTTGCATGTGAAACTTGGTCCTGTTGTGTAATGGCAGAACTGAGTGTCGAAGCTATCAGATGTAATTCGATTATGAAATCCTGGTTGTTGTTATACGGATATGAAATATCTGGTGTGTTTATATAAGAAATATCAATTTGATTAGTACATGGATTACCAATAATAGGCTAATTACCCTGCTTATTGGGGTTTTCTATTGCAGACGGTTACTCAGACAACACCGTGGGCTATGAACTCAAACACACTCACGGTTTCTAGAAAGTTAGTGTGTTCGATCAACTAATAATCACACACGGCTTATGGCAGGCCACCTTGCACAAACGTTTCCACACAAAAAACTGTGTGTGATATACATACGAGCGAAAATGTTTTTCTAGGATTCACTGTGTGGGATGTACATACGAACGGAAACAATTGGGTTTTGATGCCTCGCCCGATCGCACATAGCCAGCTTGTGTGCCCGGAGGGCCTATCCTTGACGATTTCTGGGTCATGTGGGAAGGACCCCCATATCGCCCACACTCACTTGGCAACGGTTCCAAATGTCGTCGCGGAAAGGGGTTAAAAACCGTTTGTATAGCACGTCGTTGTACCAGTGATACCACCAGATGAGAGGAAGGCATTGCGAGTTCAAACAAACGCAGACCTTGCAACTAAACAGAAAAACCCGTGCGCTAAATGCACCGCAATGCCTTGCCCAGATGCATATCTCTAATGAATCACTGTGCTTTGTTACTGAAGTTTTCATGTGTCGAGTCTATATTTGTCAGTTACTTGTTAATCATGTTTTGCAGAATTTAGTTGTAGATTGCTATTCTATCAGCCCTCTATGGAGGTGAATATTAAATGAAAGTTATACGTATGTACTTGCAGATATAGTGATATGAACATCGAACCATGAATTAATTCCTAGGCATATTCATTTTTGAATTCAGTTTGATTTCTGACTCATTAGCCACAAGATATATTTATGTAGTGATTTTAAAACTAGCACTCTAGAGAATTTTTTATACTTCCACTATAGGAATTAGCTTCTTTGTCGTCTGCCATGGCAGACGACAAAGGTACCAAAAGCGGACGGCAAACCTCTTTGTTGTCTGCCACCAATGGCAAAGCTGCGCGGCAAAGAACCTAACGGTAAACAAGTTCTTTGTTGTCTACTTCCTTAAAGAGGACGTCAAAGAACATTTGTCGTCGGTGGCAGACGGCAATGTGGACGGTAACTAACAGGCGTTAGCCACGTTAGGTGGCTAACGACAGCCTTTGTCGTCCGCCGGCGAACGGCAAACATGCCCTCCCCTTTGTCGTCTGCCACAGACGGCAAAGTAACCAAATGGGTGAGCTCCCAGGTTGCACAGGCTGTTGCCATGTGGCCACTTTGCCGTCCGTGGCAGACGGCAAAGAGCCCTTTGTCGTCTGCCACAGAAGGCAAAGAGCCTGTATTGTTACTGCTATTTCTATTTTCTGTTATATCCCTGCATTCTGTAAAGACATAAATGATATATATATTTCCAATCTCAAACATAGCCCATGTATCAGCCATCTAGCAGTCCATCAACGCAACATAACTTATAGGGTCTTAAAACGTCCAATGCATACATAGTTTCACGGAGTTCATCAACATACATAGTTTCACGGAGTTATTCAACATACATTGTTCATCAACACAAACTCAAAACAGAAACTAAAACTAGCAGTCCATCAAATGCCAGCTTCCATGAAGTGAATCAAATCTGCAAAAATAGGAGTAAGCAAGTTAGAAGAAGAAGAAGGTTTTTACCCTTTTCCTTCTCATTCTTCTTCTTTTATTCTTTCTTTTTCTTCGCTTTCTTCTTCTATTCTTTTTTTCTCCTATTCCTTGTTTTCTTCTTCTTATTCCTTATTTGTGTCATTTTAGAGCTTACATAGGTAATTATGCCATTTTTGAGCTAACTAAGCTTATTATGTCAATTTGGAGGAAAATAAGGTAAGTATAGGTCATTTTTGTGCTAACATAAGTAATTATGCCATTTTTTAGCTAACGTAGGTAAAATGCATCATTTTGGAGCTAACCTAGCTAAAATGGATCATATTGGAGCTAACCTAGGTAAACTTGGTCATTTTGGAGCTAACTTAGGTAAAATAGATCATATTGGAGCTAACTTAGGTAAAATGGGTCATTTTGGAGCTAACCTAGCTAATTATGCCATTTTCGGGTTAACTAAGCATATTATGCCATTTTTTACACAAGTAAGCTAAGTATAGGTCTTTATTGAGCTAACCTAGGTAAGTAAGCATATTAGAGCTAATTTAGCATTTTAGAGATAACTTAGGTCATTTTGGAGCTAACTTAGGTAAAATTGATCATTTTGGAGCTAATTAAGCTTATTATGTCATTTTCGAGGAAAATAAGCTGAGTATATGACATATATGAGGTTACCAAGGTTGTTATGCCATTTCAAACCTAAGTAAGCTAATTATGCCATTTTTAATATAAAGAAGCTAAGTGTATGTCATTATTGAGCGAACCTAGGTAACTAAGCATATTAGAGATAACTTAGCATATAGAGCTAACTTAGGTCATTTTAGAGGAAACAAAGCTAAGTATAGATCATTTTGGAGCTAAGTAAGCTAATTATCTCATTTTGGAGGAAGATAAGTTAAGTCTAGGTCATTATGGTAAGCATTTTGGAGGAAATAAAGCTAAGTCTAGGTCTTTATGCATTTCTTAAGCAAAACACTAGAGAAAACTTACCGTCATCACGGAGGTGAAGCACCGGCGTGGCTCGCGCCGGTACCACCACCTGGAGAAGGATCGTGTGATGCTTGTCTGGAGGTACGTTGCACCAAAGATCATTTGCAATGTCTCGTTAGCATGACGACACTCAAATGTTAATACTAGTAACTAATGACCATTCAAATTAAACTCACCGTGGTCCCCGGAGCAATCTCTAGCATTGGTGGAGGGGTCTGACCGGCCTTTTGGCACACAGATTGCACATTTGGTTTTCACGGTCAATCATACTAGTTAGTAATGAAAAGAACATTACGTGAATGATTTGGCTAATATGCAGAAGAAACTTACCACGAGGAGCTCGTACATGGCCCGGTTCTGCATGTCATTCTGGGCCCTCTCCTCCTCCATCAACCTTGTCGTCTTCTCCTCCAACTCCTGTTGCTTCTCCTCCGCCTGTTGGTCCCTCTCTGCCGGAAGCGCATGGGTTCTATCTCTCTCACTCTGAAGAGCAGCCTGCAACACCACTCCTCATTAGCATTGTAATCATCGATGGCTGCACACACAATGTAATGCTTGAAAGAAATCTGAGTCTGTATAGCTAACCTGGAAGGTGAGCTCGATTGGCTGCGGACGAGGCCTTATCTCAGGATATGAGCATGTTTGGCGCGCCCTGATCTCTGGGAGAGTGCGAGGACAACGAATAAGTCCATCTCCAATGGCTATCGAGCCACGGGACCTCCCACCACTATATATGTCATCACCAGCTCCGGATCAAACGGCCCGCTCGGGTTAAGGTCCTTCCCTTTCCTCGCCTTCCCCTCATCTCTGTACTTGACGAGCTTGTTGTGGGAGGAGATGTTGGTGAAGTTCTCTGGATGATCGAGGTCAGACGCAGAGAATGCCTTGGCCTTCTTGTACGGGGCAGTATGGGCCATGGCATAGAGGTCGAACACCTCTGGCACCGGTGCCATATTGTATCCCGCCTAAAAGAGAGGAACATAGTATTAGTAGTTAAAGGGCTCAAGCTAGCATGACAGAATGAATTGCATCAATCATGAATCTAACCACACACCCAGTTCCTCCTATATTGATATAAGTTGGCGCTGCCTTGATGGTGTGGCACACCTCTCATTTTGGCGTGATTGTCCTTGGCATTTTTGTGGACGGCAAGCCATGCTTCTGAGCACCACTTATCTGCCAACGCCTCCCAACAATCCATCTTATCCGCACACCATCTCAGGGGCACCTAAGTCAGTAAAGAGAAACTTGAGCGCTATGCCTACGTATCAAATCAACGAAACTAAGAACAAGTCCTTAAGAATATAGACAATTACCGTCATGTACTCCTTCTTCAGAAACTTTCCGCGGCACTTCTTCTCGGGCTTCCAAAAACCACGCGAGGCGAACCTAAGCGAATGGATAAGGGAAAGCCCACTATATTATATATAGTAATTGTTGGGGAACGTAGTAATTTCGAAAAAATTCCTACGCACACGCAAGATCATGGTGACGTATAGCAACGAGAGGGGAGAGTGTTGTCTACATACCATTGTAGACCGTAAGCGGAAGCGTTAGCACAACGCGGTTGGTGTAGTCGTACGTCTTCACGGCCCGACCGATCAAGCAACGAAACTACGGCACCTCCGAGTTCTAGCACACGTTCAGCTCGATGATATCCCTCGAACTCCGATCCAGCCGAGTGTCGAGGGAGAGTTCTGTCAGCACGACGATGTGGTGACGATCTTGATGTTCTACCATCACAGGGCTTCGCCTAATCACCGCTACGATATTATCGAGGTGGACTACGGTGGAGGGGGGCACCGCACACGGCTAAGAGATCCAAGGGACCAATTGTTGTGTCTTTGGTGCTAGCCCTGCCCCTCTATTTATATGTTGAGCCCCGGGGTCGAAACTTGGAGCAAAAGCCTCCTCAAAGTCGGTTTTGCCGGAAAGGCAAGAGTCCCACTCGGACTCCAGGACCAAACGCCACAATCCTTGGCGTCTGGCCCAGACGCCATAGGCCTCGGCGTCTGGCCCAGGGCCAGACGCCAGGGTCTCCGGCGTTTGGCCCCCTGGCCTTTGCAAAACTCCTTTTACACCGACCTAAAGCCTCATGGGCTTGACCCCTTGGCCTAACCATATCATCCAATATATGAATCTTTACGTCTCGACTATTTCGAGACTCCTCGTCATGTCCCCGATCTCATCCGGGACTCCGAACTCCTTCGGTACATCAAAACATGTAAACTCATAATATAACTGTCATCGAAACCTTAAGCGTGCGGACCCTACGGGTTCGAAAACAATGTAGACATGACCTAGAACTATTCTCGGTCAATAACCAATAGCGAAACCTGGATGCTCATATTGGCTCCTACATATTCTACGAAGATCTTTATCGGTCAAACCGCATAACAACATACGTTGTTCCCTTTGTCATCGGTATGTTACTTTCCCGAGATTCGATCGTCGGTATCCAATACCTAGTTCAATCTCGTTACTGGCAAGTCTCTTTACTCGTTACTTAATGCATCATTCCGTAACTAACTCATTAGCTACATTGCTTGAAAGGCTTATAGTGATGTGCATTACCGAGAGGGCCCAGAGATACCTCTCCGACAATCGGAGTGACAAAACCTAATCTTGAAATACGCCAACCCAACATGTACCTTTGGAGACACCTGTAGTACTCCTTTATAATCACCCAGTTACGTTGTGACGTTTGGTAGCACCCAAAGTGTTCCTCCGATAAACGGGAGTTGCATAATCTCATAGTTATAAGAACATGTATAAGTCATGAAGAAAGCAATAGCAGAATACTAAACGATCGTGTGCTAAGCTAATGGAATGGGTCATGTCAATCACATCATTCTCCTAATGATGTGATCCCGTTAATCAAATGACAACTCATGTCTATGGTTAGGAAACATAACCATCTTCGATTAACGAGCTAGTCAAGTAGAGGCATACTAGTGACACTCTGTTTATCTATGTATTCACACATGTATTATGTTTCCGGTTAATACAATTCTAGCATGGATAATAAACATTTACCATGATATAAGGAAATAAATAATAACTTTATTATTGCCTCTAGGGCATATTTCCTCCAGTAATCACCTGCCAAAAGGAAAGCCTGACCGATAATAATAATAGTAGTCTCGAATAGCCTGCACCTGTCGGTGAGAAATGATACGGAATCCCTACTACGGTTGCGGGGCGCAGGATCGTGAGAAGAGCGGGACTAGTAGACAGCACAAAGGGGATTTACCCAGGTTCAGGCTGCAAAGGTGCGTAAAACCCAACGATCCTGCTTTGGTGGATGTATTTAGTGTTCTTGAGCTCTTGAACTAGCTTTGGGTGTTGCCAGGTTCGAAAGAACCGAATCCTTCTCCCATGCGCCATGGGTGTCGGTGTCAAAACCGGCGGATCTCGGGTAGGGGGTCCCGATCTGCGCGTCTAAGGCCAATGGTAACAGGAGGCAAGGGACACGATGTTTTACCCAGGTTCAGGCCCTCTCGATGGAGGGAAAACCTTACTTCCTGCTTGATTGATCTTGATGATATGAGTATTACAAGAGTTGATCTACCACGAGATCATACAGGCTAAACCCTAGAAGCTAGCCTATGATGATTATGATTGTCCCCTATGGACTAAACCCTCCGGTTTATATAGACACCGGAGGGGGCTAGGGTTTACACAGAGTCGGTTACAAAGAAGGAGATCTAACATCCAGATCGCCAAACTTGTCTTCCACGCAAAGGAGAGTCCCATCCGGACACGGGGCGAAGTCTTGAGTCTTGTGTCTTCACGGTCCAACAGTGCGGCCAAAGTATATAGTCCGACTGTCCGGATACCCCCTTATCTAGGACACCCTCAGTAGCCCCTGAACTAGGCTTCAATGACGATGAGTCCGACGTGCAGATTGTCTTTGGCATTGCAAGGCGGGTTCCATCTCCAAATACTCCAAAGTACCTATTGTAACGAATAGTGTCCGGCTTCCCATCAATGTTGTACTCCTCGGCTTCTGTGCTTCAATAATGGCCATCTCCACATGTCGAGCGAATACGAGGAGCCGGAGCACTTTTACATTTGCCACCCTGGCCCTGCAGGCAAACCGTCTATTTGAAGAGACAGGGATCCTCAGACCCAAATCTCACTTTCTTCCCTTGAGCTAGCATCCAACAGAGCGCATCCGGAAAAAACCATTCCAACATGGCCGGTCGCCGCAGCTCCTCTTCTCGCTCCCTTAGCTCCAAGCCAGGTGATTGCGAAGAGTGTTCTGTTCCCCATAGCCGTTTATTAGACTTGCAAACCCAAGGGTTTCTTCCACCAGCGTTCATGGTCCCCGTCTGAGCCGGACTTTCCACCTATAATGGCGGGGAGCAAGCGGAGAGATCTCCTAACCCATCTCAGGGGGAGTGAGTATGCCTCATCCCATATTTGCTAAGAGGCGTCGGGTTTCCAATCCACCCATTCCTTCATGAGCTCTTGGAGTTCTATGGCCTCCAGTTGCACAACTTCACCCCAGCCCCCGTGCTGCACATCGCAGGATATGTCGCCCTTTGTGAATTATTTCTGGGCTGCGAGGCTCACTTCAAGTTATGGAAGAAGTTATTCTGCCTCGTCCCTCGCAATCAGGGGAATCCATATGTCAAGTGGGCGGAGCCGAAGTATGGCGCGTCGCCGAGACCGGATACCTGTCCGGTACTCCCAACAAGGCGTTTGAAAACTGGCCCTCGGAGTGGTTTTATGTTGATGACGTTCCCCTTCCGGATCCAATCCGGACGGGCCTCCCTGTGGTTAATAACGCTCCGCTGAAGAAACTCCGAAGTTGGCGTCCTCGGAGCACCCAGGAGGAAGATACCAGAGAAGTCCACTTCTTGATGAGCAGGATAAAGACACTGGCCAAATCAGGACTGACAATAGTCGAGGTTATATCAATATGCATAATGCGGGGGGTGTAGCCACTTCAATATCGGGGGAAGCCCATGTGGCACTTCAACGGGGAAGACGACGCCACCCGCTGTGGTCGTAAAGGTTCGGACTCCGCCACTGCTCTGGCGAGAATACTGTCCGATTTGTATAAAGGAGAAGAAGAATAATTCCTTCGTATTAAACCGCGGGATGGATTTTCCATGTACAACCCCCCAAGATGGGTAAGTCGTAACTCTTTACCCCACTCTATCCATTCTGGCGCCCTTCATCACAATCATTTACCATGATATTTCTGAGCAGGAACTGAGGAGGGCCGTGGAAGGATTCAACAGCCCCTCCCCGCAGCCAGAGGACCCCGGGAGGGCCTTCGATCCAGGACTTAAAGAAGATCCGGATATATCTATGGAGCTTGTCGACGGGACATTTTATCAGGCCAGCTGCGATGGCGCCCCGGTGGCTATTATCGTCAACTATCCCGGACTGCTACCTACGTCGTGTGTAAGTAAAACCGAAGCCTTATCCTCTAAAGAGGACTCCTTTCTTATACCATGCCTTATGCCTAAAATATCGTATTTTTATAGAGACGACCATCGGAATGCGGCGCCGAGCCCCTGGGGGCTCGTCGGCAAAGGGCGTCCGGGCCAGGCAGGCTTAAGAGGAAGGCGGTTAGGGCCGAAATGCTGTTACAGAGGTATAGTTAAAATCTGCTATGTGGTTATCGTATTTGACATGTAACAGCTTCCCTTGTGTCCTCGCAGAAAGAGGAATCACCGGACTATATCCGGAGGTCCTTCCGGTCACGCCTTTACCAGCCGGATTCTAGATCCGACTTCGAGAGAGGAGGCCGATGCGGGGCTGATGCCGGTTTGTCCTCTGACAGAGGATGCGGATATGCTCTCTGCCACTAATTCCGAAGTAGAGAGTGCCATGAATGATCGGCGCCGATGGGCCGTACTTCACAATGGCATCTTTTCTAAAGAGGCATTCAATGCTTTCAATTCGGGAGACACATACATCTGAGCTGCTCAAGGTGGGCTTGCCCGAGAGACGGACCAGTATGCGAAAGATATATGGGTAAGAAAATTTGATAAGTATGTATAGCAGTAGCCCCTAAGACTTGAAACGGTTGGAACAACCGATTTAAGGATCATTTTATGGACAGTTTCTTGTAGAGAAGAATACCCATTTGTCTCAAGAGCTGGAGGAGTGCAAGTCCCAGCTGAGGGCCGCGGTTGCCAAACTAGAGGAATCCCAGAAGCCCTCATCTGGTAACATTTGTCTCAATAGAGAAATTTTAAGGGAATATACCAGTTAGTAATTGGCTTGTTTTATGAGTCTAACAGAAAATTCTGCAGACAATCCCGGGAAGAATCCGGAGATCGTAAGAGATAGCGAGTTTGTGCTTACGTAGGTTAGGCAGGAGAAAAACAATCTCCAAGATGCCAATGTCCGGCTGGGCGTCGAATTAGCAGATGTTCGAGCTCAGCTGGTGGACTCCGTGAAGGAGAACAGGAGGCTTCATCGCGGCATTTATGGTAAGTGCCTAAACGAACTGCAGTACAGTTCGGCGAGGAGGCATTTTTTAAAAGAGATTATATCTGTAGGTATGCTGACGGGCCGTCCTGAAGAGGAGATGCCCGGGTCCGCGGGTGATTTACTACAAGATCTCTCACAACTGCACGAACGAGTTCGATAGGTGATGCAGGGTATTGCCCAGGCCTTGTGGCCATCCACTTCCCTGCCAAAAGGCATGGGAGAGCTCGTGGATATGCTCCAAGGAGCACGGTGGTGCTTCCAGTTGTGGAAGGTATCAGCCTGTCAACAAGGTGCAAGGGAATCCTGGGCCATGGTGAAGACGCGCTACACCAAGCTTGACCCGAACCATATGGCCGAAGTCGGACCGGCAGGGCCAGATGGGCAAGAGATTCCTGTGAGTCTGGTGTATGACCAGGTAGCGCTAGCCACAAAGTATTCCCAACAGGATTGCAAGCTAGATAGCCTGTTGGATGGTATGGAGGAAGAATATAGCCAGTCCAAGTGACTATGTAATTCAATGGACATATGTAGTCCCTAGCCGGATTAAAAATCTTTTGTCATGGTGGACCTTTTCGCTTCAGCCCCCGGATCCGACAGTCCGGGGTGTATCCGAATACCCGCTCAGTTATGCAAAACCGGGGTATGCGTGGAAACCAGGCGTAGGGGTAATAAGTGCTTGAACAGACAAATACCCAACTAGTTATGGTATATTACATGGGTAGTAAGAAACATCTTCTAGGGAGAATAGTTCCGTTAGGGTTTCCTTTCCCTGGGTACACATGCATCGATGTACATGTCTGAACTGCGAACAAAACACAGGATACAAAACATCTGGGGATTCACATTGTAATAAACGAAAGAAACATCTTCTGTTCACCGACTGTCGGCGTTCTGGGAACGGGGGTCCCCATACTTGCCTGCCTGCAGCCTACGGCGTGGCTCAAGTGGGGGCCCAGCGCGGCCCAGCTTCATCAGCTCAAGCTCAAGACCCTCGCGAGGGGCCAAGCCTCGCGGGGCGGACGACGGGAAGCTTCCTCAGGAGCAGCCACCTCAGGCAGGCTTGCGAGGAGGAGGAGAGATCAAGGCACGGTTGCTCATGAGGGTGCCCCATGACGCAAGCCATGACGATCGAGACCAGGCGGGCGCCAGGCGGGCGCCGGCCTACGCACTGTCCTTGTTTCCCCTTCGGTGAAAAGGGGGCAAGCACAGGCCAAGGCATCAGGGAAAGGTTACCGTTTCAGTGCAACAAGACCAAGACCAGCAGAACGACAGGATGCAGGTCATCGTGGAGCCCACGACGGCGTCATCGGCAGAGCCTTTGGCAGCCGAAGACCAACTTTAGTCAGGATAAGTGTACTGGATGTTCCCCTTCAAAATGGCCAACTATTGGCGCCCTTCCTGCTCATTATTTAGGAAGAGGCCCAGGGCCTCCTCCTATAAATAGGACTAGCCACCACAGAGTAGAGGCATCTGGAAGATCGATGAATCAACCAGAGAGAGAGAGAGAGAAGTGACTGAACTCATCCAAGTAGTTCATCGCAGCAGCTCAAGAACAGCCCCTCGCGAGGCTGTTCTCACTTTGTACTGTTCATCATCAGCCCCAGAGGCAATCCACCATGCCACAAACTAGAGTAGGGTATTACACCACAATGGTGGCCCGAACTAGTATAAACCTCGTGTCCCTCGTGTGTTCTTCCTTCTAGCCTAGATTCCTTGCAAGCCTTCGACGCGTGCGCTGGTAGGGGAAAGATCTTCGTGCGCACCCCAGTGTTTGAACCTCAAGGGTTTGCCGGAACCCGAAATCTGACATTTGGCGCGCCAGGTAGGGGTGCGTCGGAGTCTTTCTTCCGTTGGCCGTGTGATCTTCCGTCGTGTCCATGTCTGACGCTCGCCGAGCCAGCGCCGAGCGCCGGGCTGCTCTCGCCGCTCGAGTCGCCCAGACGGCTCCCGTCGGTGGACGCCCCCATTGTTCCCCATCGCCTGCTGCCAACGCCGCCACTGGCCTAGCGGGGAACGAGTAGTAGGCCTCGTTCCTGCATCCCTCAGTGCGGCGAGAAGGCTGCACCGCCACCCCGCCCCTGACTCCAGCCGGCTCGCCGTCCCACGCCCGTCGCGCCCCCACGGACACACACGCCGCGCTGCTCCGGGCGCGTGAGTTCCTGCACTAGCGTCCCGTCGACGACCTCTACAAGGACTGGCTCGCCCGCATCACCGAGCTCGTCAGCACCGCATGGGGCTCTCCCATGTCGTCCCTCTCGCTGCCTCCCCCTCCATCCTGCGCAGGAGGCGTGGACCAAGAGGTGCCTCCACCACCTCCTCCCCAAGAAGGCGCACTGGCTCCAAGGCACGTGGCCCCAGGACGAGACCCTCCGCGTTCCGCGCCTGCGCGACAAGAAAGGAGCTGCCAAGAGATCCCTCGTCCCCAAGAAGGTGCTCGCGTGCTCCCGGCACCGGAGCACCATGGCCGTGCCCCTGTGCCACCACGTCAAGACCCCGCGCTGCTCTAGGCGCCGGTGCATGGGGATCCTCAGGAGTAAGCCCCGCATCAACAGAGAGCTCCGGTGGCCACCACAGGCTGCCACGCCTTCACCGCCGAGCTGCGTAGCGTCGCATGGCCCGGCAAGTTCAAGCCGGACCTGCCTCCTCGCTATGACGGCACTGCAGACCCTGCGGAGTTCCTCCAGCTCTACGAGCTGGGCATCAAAGCCGCCAACGGGAACGAAAAGGTCGTGGCAAACTGGTTTCCCATGGCGCTCAAGGACAGAGCCCGCACCTGGCTCTTGAACCTGGCTCCTGGCACGATCTCCTCCTAGGACGAGATGCGCGCTCGCTTCATCGCCAACTTCCAAGGCACTCGCGACCAGCCCCCGGCCATGAGCGACCTGCGCCGCATCAAGCAGCAGCCAGAAGAGACCCTGCAGAAGTACATCCAGTGCTTCAACAACGCCCTCCTCAAGATCCCCAGGGTGACTGAGGAGGCCATCATCTCAGCCTTCTCCGATGGCGTGTACGACATCAAGATGAAAGAGGAGTTAGCCATCCATGAGGACATGTGCACATCCTTGGAGCTGTTCAACTTGGCGACCAAGTGCGCCAGGGCTAAGGAAGGGCGCCTTTCCCTCCTCGAGCTTCCGGCCGCCGATCCAGAAGAGAATAAGCCCAAGGTCAAGGACGTGAAGCGCAAGGGGGATGTTGTGCTCGCAGCAGAGCTAGACACCAAGCAAGGCAGGGATCAGCCTGAGTCATCCAAAGGCAGCCGGTACTGCGTGTACCACGACCTCCACACCCACAACACCAATGAATGTCAAGAGCTCAGGGCCGTGCGAGATGGGCATATCGGCCAACGTCCCGACCGCAACGACCGGGGCTATGGCCGAGGAGGAGGAAGAGGTGGAGGATGATGGGAAGATCGTGGCCTGCGCCAAGGGTGGCGTGATTGACCTCGCGAGGACTGCTGGCAGGACCAGCCTCAAGAGGGAGGTTGGAGGGATCAGCCTCGTGAAGACCGCCCTCAAGGCAATGCAGGCCTCCCTCCTCTGCCACCACCCCCAAGGAGGAATGAAGACCACCACCAGGACGAGGTGGCTGGGGGCTTCTAGGAGCCACGCATAATCGCTTGCATCTTGGGCGGCGCTCAGGCCCCAGCCTCTCAGTGGATCTTCAAGCAGTTTCCTCGTGAGGTGAATGCAGTCCTTCCCAAGCTTGAATCCACGTGCCCTCTCAGGTGGTTAGCATGCGCTATCACATTCAACTCAGCGGATCATCTCAAGTGCGTAGCAACGGCCGGAGTCCTCCCGATGCTTTGTTCCCGAGTCATCAGCAATGTGCAAGTCACCAGGACCCTCATCGATGGCGGAGCAGGACTCAGTGTCCTGTCCGTCGAAACGTTCAACAATCTCCAAGTGCCATACGATCAGCTTCAGCCGACCAAGCCTTTCTCAGGAGTCACTGATGGTTCCACTGTTCTGATAGGGCAAGTTTGCCTTCCTATCACCTTTGGGCAGCGCAACAACTACCACACCGAGCTCATTGACTTCGACGTCGCCCACATTCGCCTGCCATACAATGCCATCCTCGGGTACCCAGCTCTAGCCAAGTTCATGGCAGTGACTCACCATGGCTACAATGTTCTCAGGATGCCAGGAAGCGGTGGAATCATCATAGTGCCTTGAGAGGAGAGGGACGCAGTGTGTTCTCTTGAGCGTGCCTTCCAGGCTGCGGCAATCGAAGACCCAGATCACAGGAGCGGGAGCCTCCCCGAGGCGGTCCCTAAAAAGAAGAAGGCTTCACCTGGCCGAAACCCTCATGAGGTAGGCATCTCCGGAGGCGTTGCGTCAGGGTCCGCGCCAGTTCAAGGGGCGCCACCCTCTGTCGCATAGGAAGGCGTGCTTGGCGCCCTCCTCGGGCAGGGCTCGGGGGCTCTGTCTTGGAGAGCCACTGACTTTGCCAAGGTCACGAGGGAGGCGCTCGGGCACCACTTGGAGGCGTGCTTCAAGGCACGTTTCCCTCAGGAAGGCATGAGGCAAGGAGGGCCAAACCCTCAGGAGTTCATCGCGAGGAACATTCAGGAGCTACAGGAGTCAAGAGTCATGCGCGACAGTCGCTGCCTGCCCGCAGTAGCCCCACATCCCGGCGAGGATGGTGGGATGCGCGTCTGCATCGATGTACCAGGGCTCAACCGAGCCGCATCTCAGGAGCGCCTCTGGCCTTCACGTGTGGGGCATTGTGAGGGGCCACCTCACAGCTACGTTCGCATGCCCCTCGGCCTGCCGAACGCGGCCGCCGCTCATCAGCACCTGCTGAGGAGCATTCTGGAGGCTCAGGAGGTTAGGCATCACGCGGTCCTGGCGGAGATGGAGATGGTCCTCGGAGATCCACCCGAGCCCTCAGAGCCTCCCGAGGCTCTAGGACCCGGGAGCTCGTGAGGATCGACCTCCTCACCACACGTTGTCTGCTACTTCAGCATAGCTTCATCCCAACGGTATCAGGTGACACCTCTCGAAGTTCCATTTTTAGCTGGGAGCGCCCGCAGGGCTGCATCATTCCCAAGTCGCGTGGGTCTGCCCCTGCGGCATGTATCCATTTTGCTTATGTTCCTTACCTGCCTTGTTGAGGGCGCCCCTCGGGCTGCATTGTCCTCAAGCTGCTCGGGCCAGACCCAATGGCGTTTACTTTTTCCGCATCTATCTAAATAGATTTGCTCCTTCGTGCTTAACATGCTTGACCTAACCGCCTGCTTGATTGACACCTACCTTTGGAGTCGCACGCTCTGGCACGGCACTTGCGCACGGGTCCATCCCTGCAACGCCGATAAATCTGAGTGGCTGAGCTCTGGCCGCGGCAGCCCCGCAAGGCGCCACCTCACCAGGCCCTCAGTGCCCCAATCACTCCCTCGGAGCGACCAATGGTTGGCTGGCAACCGTAACAACAAACCTTGTTTCCCCTCGTGACTGATACGCAGGACCCGCTCTAGGAGTAACGCTGGTGGTGTCGCGAGCCTTCTCTCCTTCTCTCCGGCACGATCCGCTTGCACGTTAAAAGGGGGGCGCCAGAGCATCGTGACTCATGGGCTCCTACTGGCTCTCCAGCCCTCACCCCCCGGCCTTGACCCACGGCATCACGACCTGTCATTCCAGCGGCAGCTGAGCTCACTCGAGGGCCGGGACCTGAGGACGTAGAGCATTAAGGAAAGTGCAGGGGAGAGGGAAGAAGCTCATGAGGACCCAACCCAGCAACACCTCAGCTGCCGCCACGCAGGCGCGACACCTCGTGAAACACTACTCCAAACCTACAAGATAAGTCACGAAAAACTGATTCGACTCAGCGCTAAACCCTCGGCTACTGGAGCTCTGTCACGGCAATGTTTCTTGCCTTTCTTGCCCAGCGGAGGCTGCTTGAACGCTAAAGGGGACATCCTGAGCATCGCGACTCAGGGGCTCTTACTGGACCTCGGGCCGCTCACCTCCTGGCCTTGACCACGGCATCACGACCTGGCATACCAGTGACGGCTGAAGCCTGCGTGGGGATCGGGACCTGTCAGCGTAGAGCACCAAGCCCTCGTGATGAAAGAAAGGGGGAGCTGAGCCGGGAAAGGACAAGCATCACGCCTCGATTCATAATAAGGATGTCATATTCGCAAAAGTCATGGCCAGCGCCTTACGTACCCCCGTGGGGCAGTGCTTCGATTTCTCACAGGGAACAAAAGGTGCTAATCCTAAGGAACGCTAACTAAACGCGCCTCCGCAGGAGACGCCATCATCAACAGTGGGCCGCCAGGCACCGGCGCCAACCCCATCCAGATCAGCAGCGCCGGCGTCCTGAAGCAACCACCCTGCTCCGGGTGCGGCGCGAACTCAGGGGCTCGTAGCTGTCGTCGCTCATCTCCGGAGTCGCGAGAAGCTCAGCAGAGTCGCTGGACCCTCCGCCACCTCCGCTGCCGCCTGAGGAGCTGCTAGGGAAGCGGTTGGTGGGCCAGGTCCTCGCCGCGATGATGCCCCGACCACCTTTCTCGGGGCAGCACTCCAGCTGGCGTCCCTCCGCATCGAAGACCTTGAAGAGCATCAAGGAGGCGCCATCATATTCTAGGTGTATTACGAGGGTACCCCCTGTCCGGCAGATCCAGGCGATCTCGCCCCAGCCTCGGGTCATGTAAACCTTGCCGGGAGCGACAACCTCAACCTCTGCTCCGGTCGCGGGGGTGCTACAGTCAGCGTGCTGCAGCCAGAGCTCCAAAGGCCCCCTCTGCGAGATCTCAAAGGCGAAGGAGGGAGGAAGGTAAATCCAAGATCAAGGAGGCATGGCTGCGTGGAGCACAAGCTCACGAGAGGAGCCCTCGGCGTGGACTCCACGAGGAACGACGCACACCACCGTGACCCGCCGGCATCGACGGTGGCACCGTTGGTGTTGCTTGGCGCCTTCTTCTCGAGAGCCCTCGATGCGGGCATACAAAGGCAGCGAGAACCCTGGCGGCGGCCGCTCGTAACAGGGTCTCGATGCCTCCTACCGAGAGCCCTCATCTCGGCGGCAGAGGGCTAGCCGTTTCTTCGGCGGAAGCGGATCGGGACCCTCTCGAGGGGCCTTTCCCTTCTCTTCTATAGAGAACTGGCGGATTGGTTCCATTGGCGCAAGGTGGAGCGAGGGTGATGAAGAAGAAGAAGAGGAGTAGCAGGAAGGGATGGACTAGAAGGGCTCGCGCCATTCCGTACTTATAGCTGGTGGAGGCCAACCGTCGGCCTCCACGATCGAAGGTAATCGTGACCCGTTTTTATATGCAGGGACTTGTCAAGTCATGCGGTTGCGGAGGCATCATGGGGAAGCGGAGACACCCACGTCCAATCAATCGCCACGTGGCGCCCAAGGCTGCAGGTTGTTAGGGCCCGTGGCGCTTCGCACTTGCTCCTTCGTTTCTTTGCAAAGCCAAGTCCGGGCGCGCCTTGGGCCCGGGGGCTACTGTCGGCATTCTGGGAATGGGGGTCCCCAGACTTGCCTACCTACGGCCTGCAGCGTGGCTCAAGTGGGGGCCCAGCGCAGCCCAGCTTCCTCAGCTCAAGCTCAAGACCCTCGCGAGGGGCCAAGCCTCGCAGGGCGGACGACAGGAAGCTTCCTCAGGAGCAGTCTCCTCAGGCAGGCTCGCGAGGAGGCAGAGAGATCAAGGTAGGGTACCTCACGAGGGTGCCCCATGATGCAAGCCATGACGATCGAGACCAGGCAGGCGCCAGGCGGGCGCCGGCCTGCGCAGTGTCCTTGTTTCCCTTTGGTGCAAAGGGGGCAAGCACAGGCCAAGGCATCAGGCAAAGGTTACCGTTTCGGTGCAACAAGACCAAGACTAGCAGAACGGCAGGATGGAGGTCATCATGGAGCCCAGGACGGCGTCATTGTTAGAGCCTTTGGTAGCCGAAGACCAACTTTAGTCAGGATAAGTGTACTGGATGTTCCCCTTCAAAATGGCCAATTGTTGGCGCCCTTCCCGCTCATTATTTGGGAAGAGGCCCAGGGCCGCCTCCTATGAATAGGACTAGCCACCATAGAGTAGAGGCATCTGGAAGATCGACGAATCAACCAGAGAGAGAGAGAGAGAGAGAGAGAGAGAGAGAGAGAGAAACGACTGAACTCATTCAAGCAGTTCATCGCACCAGCTCAAGAACAGCCCCTCGCGAGGCTGTTCTCCCTTTATACTGTTCATCATCAGCCCCGGAGGCAATCCACCACACCACAAACTAGAGTAGGGTATTACACCACAATGGTGGCCCGAACTAGTATAAACCTCGTGTCCCTCGTGTGTTGTTCCTTCTAGCCTAGATTCCTTGCGAGCCTTCGACGCATGAGCTGGTAGGGGAAAGATCTTCGTGCGCACCCCAGTGTTCGAACCTCAAGGGTCTGCCGGAACTCGAAATCCAACACCGACCGAATATTCCCTTAAGAACGCTAGCTTTCAGCTTCACCCTGTCTGAGGTACACATCCGGCTGAACTGGAAGTAACAATCACAGAGGTGCTCCCCTTATGCCCTAGCCGAATTAACAGGAACGTAGGGCATAAACACAAGAGCCAGGCTACCCAGCATGGCCACATCTTAAGTCATATCTATGCATATAATGGTGAAGAAAAGGCACATATGGAAAAATAATGCATATCTGATATGCAGGAAGCCATAAAAGTAATTATATTTAGCTTCCGTATGGGAAGCCCCCAGGTATGGTGAACACACATAGTGCGGCCGGAGTGATCCGAGCATCCACACTGTATTGAATACTTTGTGTGCAGAAGGGAAAAAGGCGAGAAGGAAAAAGAGGGGGGAACATAATTAAAAGAGCGGGGGTAAGGAGACGAATACTGAGTTCGGCACTAGGCGTAGAATCTCCGGAGTCTGGCCTCGTTCCATGGGTTTGGCTCGAGTCTGTTATCGGATGCATTACGCAGGCGGTACGCTCCTCCGGTGAGAACTTTATCAATAATGAAGGACCCTCCCATTTAGGTTTGAGCTTGTTCTTCTTCTTCTCCGGTAGGCGTAGAACGAGTTCGCCAACATTATAAGTTTTGGCCAGCACTTCTCTGCTTTGATACCTTTGACCCTGCTGCTGATAGAATGCGGAACGGGCTTTTGCGACATTGCGCTCCTCCTCCAGGGCATCTAAGTTGTCCTGCTGATCTAAATCGGCTTCCTTCTCTTCGTACATGCGCACGCGAGGTGAGTCATGGATTATGTCGCAGGGTAGTACTGCCTCTGCGTCGTACACCATAAAAAATGGTGTGTATTCGGTGGTGCGATTCAGCGTGGTCCGCAGCCCCCAGAGTACGGAGTTGAGCTCCTCGACCCAGTGCATGTCCGATTCTGTCAAGGATCGCACTAGTCTGGGTTTGATGCTGCTCATGATGAGACCATTTGCACGTTCGACATGTCCGTTTGTTTGGGGATGGTAGACGGAGGCATAATCGAGCTTAATGCCCATGTTGCCGCACCAAGTTTTCACTTCATCGGCTGTGAAGTTTGAGCCATTGTCAGTGATGATGCTGTGGGGGACGCCGTAACAGTGTACAACCCCTAATATGAAGTCTATCACTGGTCCGGATTCGGCCATTTTAACTGGTTCGGCTTCTATCCATTTGGTGAACTTGTCCACCATGACCAATAAGTATTTTTCTTATGGCTTCCCCCTTTAAGAGGTCTGACCATATCCATCCCCCAGACCGCAAAGGGCCAGGTTATGGGAATTGTTTGGAGAGTGGTAGGGGGCATATGGCTCTGATTGGCAAAGAGCTGGCAACCGACGCAGTGTTGGACAAGGTCCTGTGCATCTGCCCGGGCTGTCGGCCAATAAAAACCTGTACGGAAGGCTTTGCTGACAAGTGCCCGAGCCGTAGCGTGGTGCCCGCCGAGTCCGACATGGATTTCAGCCAATAGCTGCCGCCCTTCCTCTTCGGAGATGCATCTTTGGAGCACTCCGGTGGCACTTTTCTTATAGAGTTCTCCCTTATGGACTTTGTAGGCCTTGGAATGCTGCACAATACAACGTGCTTCATTTTGGTCCTCGGTGAGCTCCTGCCTATTTAGGTAGGCCAAGAATATGTTAGGTGGGACAGGGTCACGTTTAGCGCCGACGCGGGCGAGGATATCCTCCGCTTGATTGTTTTCTCGAGCCACATGGTGGAATTTGAGCCCCTTGAACCGAGATGACATTTTGAGGACGGCATTGCGGTATACCGCCATTTTTGGATCCTTGGCATCAAAATCTCCATTTATTTGTGATATTGCGAGGTTTGAGTCCCCGCGCACTTCCAGACGTTGAATGCCCATAGAGATTGCCATCCGAAGACCATGCAACAGGGCCTCGTATTCGGCTACGTTGTTGGAGTCTGTGTATAATATTTGGAGTACGTATTGGACCACGTATCCGGTGGGGGATGTCAGGACTACACCCGCTCCCAATCTGGCCATCATTTTAGAACCGTCGAAGTGCATGATCCAATTGGAGTACGCGCCGTACTCTTTAGGGAGTTCGGCTTCTGTCCATTCGGCAACGAAGTCAGCCAATACTTGTGACTTAATGGCCCGCCGTGGTTTGTATGTTATGTCGAACGGAAGGAGCTCGATGGCCCATTTAGCAATCTGTCCTGTGGCGTCGCGGTTGTTTATTATGTTGTTGAGTGGTACTTCGGAGGCCACCGCAATCGAACACTCTTGAAAGTAGTGTCATAGCTTCCGGGATGACATGAAGACCGCGTATGCTATCTTTTGATAGTGTGGGTATCAGGATTTGCATGGGGTGAGGACAGTTTACACGTAATATACCGGCTTTTGGAGCGGGAACTTGTATCCATCTACTTCTCGTTCGACGACGAGCACTGCGCTTACAACTTGATGTGTTGCAGCTATGTACAATAGCAAAGGTTCGCCAATATTGGTGCTGTCAGGACTGGATTACTGGCTAATAGGGTCTTTATTTCATCCAGTCCGTCCGCAGTTGCATCCGTCCACACGAAGTGTTTGGTGCGTCGAAGAAGGCAGTAAAGAGGTAGTGCCTTTTCTCCTAATCGGGAGATAAAGCGGCTTAAGGCAGCCACGCATCCAGCTAGTTTCTGGATATGCTTGAGGTCTGTTGGGATAGCCAACTGCGACAGAGCTCAGATTTTTGCCAGGTTTCCTTCGATTCCTCTATTGGAAACGATGAAGCCGAGCAACTTCCCGGAGGGTACGCCAAAAACACATTTTTCCGGGTTGAGCTTGATGTTGTATGTTCGGAGGTTGTCGATTGTAAGTCTCAAGTCATCTATTAAGGTTTCGACGTGTCTTGTTTTTATGACTATGTCATCCCCATATGCCTCCACTGTTTTGCCGATTTGCTTCTCCAGGCATGTTTGAATCATGCGTTGATAGGTTGCGCTGGCATTTTTAAGCTCGAAAGGCATAGTGTTGAAGCAGAAGGGACCATATGGCGTTATGAAGGCCGTTGCATCTTGGTCGGACTTGCCATCTTTATTTGATGGTATCTGGAGTATGCGTCGAGGAAACATAGTGAGTCGTGTCCAGCGGTAGCGTCGATGATTTGGTCGATGCGAGGGAGGGGGAAGGGATCCTTGGGGCAGGCCTTGTTGAGGTCTTTGAAATTGATGCATGGGCGCCAGGATTTGTCCTTCTTTGGTACCATTACCAGATTTGCCAGCCAATCCGGATGCTTTATATCTCTGATGAATCCGGCCTCAAGTATCTTGGCTAGCTCTTCTCCCATGGCTTGCCATTTAGGTTGTGAGGATCCCCTAAGAGTCTGTTTGACTGGCTTGTATCCTTTCAGTATATTGAGGCTGTGTTCGGCCAGCCTACGTGGGATGCCCGACATGTCTGAAGTATGCCAGGCGAAAATGTCCCAATTCTTGCGTAGGAAGTCTCGTAGTGCGGCGTTCATTGTGGGGCTCAACTGTGTCTCGATGGAAGCTGTCTTTGTGGGGTCCGTTGGATGGACCTGGAATTTGACTATCTCGTCTGGGGGCTTGAATGAGGTGGACTTGGGTCGTTTGTCGAGTATCACGTCGTCCCTGTCCACTGTGGCGCGCAACATTGTTAGTTCTTCGGCCGCTAGGGCTTCGGATAATGCTTCCAGGGCTAGTGTTGCAGTTTTATTTTCGGCGCGGTTCGGATCACTAGCTAGAGTGATGATTCCATTGGGTCCGGGCATTTTAAGCTTCATGTACCCATAATGGGGTATAGCTTGAAAGCTCATGAATGTGTCCCGCCCAAACAGGGCGTGGTATCCGCTGCTGAAAGGAGCCACTTGGAATGTGATTTCTTCGGACCTATAATTCTCCAGGGTGCCGAATACCACATCGAGTGTGATTTTTCCCGCACACAGTGCCTCCCGACTAGGGATGATTCCCCTGAAGGTCGTGCCGCTTTGCTCAATGCAACTTTTATCAATTTCCATCTTGTTGAGTGTTTCTTCATAGATCAAGTTTAATCCGCTTCTCCCGTCCATGAGTACTTTGGTGAGCCGAAAGCCGTCCACGATTGGACTAAGGACCAAAGCGGCTGGTGCCCGGACTGTCTGGAATTGAGGTTCGTCACTGGCACTGAAGGTTATAGCAGTGTCGTTCCACGGATTTATTTTTGCCATGTGGCAGATTTCAGCGAAATTTCAATGAGCTCACTTGCGCCTATTATTTGAGGTGAAAGTCTCAAAGACTGTCAGTACCGCATTGTTGTCTTCGGCGGGATGTTGCTCTGCTTTATGGTTTACAAGAAGATCCTCGCCGTTTTTTGCTACCTGCCAGAGTTTGCAACATGCTCTAAGGCTATGCGTTGGCGTAGTATCCGGCGTGCTGTGAATTTTGCATGGCCCATTGAGCCATTCTTCCAATACAGTTCCATGCCCTGGAATGGGCTTTGGTTTTTTGGGAATTGGATCGGATAACTTACGAGAGTTTACCCTTTTAGCTTGGACGAAGGGTTTAGTGAGAGCCGGATTATCCCAAAAGTCTGTTTGGATTTTCCAGGTGCTTTCCATTGCACAGTACTTCTGTACTATGGCTGCTAAGTCGGCAAACTGTACTATGTCACAGTGACTTATAACATTAAGGATCCCTTTGTTCGTGCAACTTTTACAGAAAAGTGAGATTGCGTCTTCCTCACGACAGTCCTTGACCTTGTTTATCACAAGGAGGAATCTGGCCCAGTAATGACGTACTGTCTCTTGGGGCTCTTGTCTGATATGGGAGAGATGGCTTAAGTCTGGGCGGGTGGGCGTAGTTAAATCTGGATTTTGATCCGATCTAACACCCAGGGGCAGAGGAGCTTCTGGGCTTGGCAGCTCGAGCTCCGGGATGTTGCCCGATTTTTCTGGCCCGTTGCCCGATTCTGAGTCCGGGGTCTGGGTCATGTCCTCCCGAGAACGAGTATCCGACTCAGAGAGCTCGATAATCTGGACATAGTTCATCCTCAAAGAAGAGGGATAATCCATGTGTGGCTCTTCCACTACCGCTATCTCGTGGGTGACCGGTGGGGACTCCCAAAGCGGCGATGCGATCCAAGAGCTCATTAAGGGAGAGAGCTCCATTGGATCCATCTGTTCGGCGAGTTCTGAATTGACGTGGAGGTTGTTTTTGATGACCCGAGAGGTCATTGTCGGTGCGGCAGCCGATTGGGCGGCCATGACGAAGCCGCCTAGTCAGAGAGTTTGGCCTACCGCTAGTGCTCCCCCAGAGGTGATGTTGTCCTTGACAACGAGACGAGCCATCGGGCCTTGCAGCAACGACAGAGAGGAACTCTCAATGAAAGCACCAATGTCGGTGTCAAAACCGGCGGATCTCGGGTAGGGGGTCCCGATCTGCGCGTCTAAGGCCAATGGTAACAGGAGGCAAGGGACACGATGTTTTACCCAGGTTCGGGCCCTCTCGATGGAGGAAAAACCCTACTTCCTGCTTGATTGATCTTGACGATATGAGTATTACAAGAGTTGATCTACCACGAGATCGTAGAGGCTAAACCCTAGAAGCTAGCCTATGATGATTATGATTGTCCCCCTATGGACTAAACCCTCTGGTTTATATAGACACCGGAGTGGGCTAGGGTTTACACAGAGTCGGTTACAAAGAAGGAGATCTAACATCCGGGTCGCCAAGCTTGTCTTCCACGCAAAGGAGAGTCCCATCCAGACACAGGACGAAATCTTGAGTCTTGTGTCTTCACGGTCCAACAGTCCGTCCAAAGTATATAGTCTGGCTGTCCGGATACCCCCTTATCCAGGACTCCCTCAATGGGCCTCCTTTTATAGGCGAAAGGGGCTGCCACAGTGGAACACAGGAGGTGGAAAGTGTTACAGTGCTGCGAGCTTATCGCTGGTATTACAGGACAAAGTGCATTTAATGCAAGGCTTAGGTCTCCCTTCACTTTATCGGGGACGGGAGCGAGGCATGTCCCGTCCGCCGCCGCTCCTCCTTGCTTTGACATGCGCCCTGGCCAGCGATGCATGCGGTGCCATGTAGGCAGACAGGCAGCTGAGGTGGCACGATGGTGGAGCCTTCACGAAGGGCCGCATGTTGCCATGCAGGTGCCTGCCCAGCTGGTTGGGTCGGCAGCTGCATGCGAACGGCGGCGGAGACTTGGCTGGCGTGGGCCTGGCGGTGGCCCTGCTGGCGCGCTTGGCGAGGGCCTTGCCAGGTGGCCCGGCAAGGGTCTTGCTGCGGCACGCCGTCATCCCCGGCAAGAACCTTGCCAGGGGTCTCGTGGGCTTCCTCGGTAAGAACCCTGCCGAGGATTGTTGCCTCCCTATCCTCATTTGATCTTGACTGTTCTTTATCTTCACAAAGATCTGCATGCCACCACGAAGGTGCCTCCCGAGCCCTGTCCCAATGCGTTTGTTTAGTGTTGGTGGGCTCAAAGGTGGCTCGCTCAGCTGGTGTGGGCAAGCTGCCCCGGCAAGGGTCTTGCCGAGGCCGCCGAGGCTGCCCCGGCAAAGGTCCTTGCTGGGGAAACTTGCTTCGTCCATCCGATCCTTGTGGCCTTGGTCCCTGTCGTTGCTTTGTTTGTCTTGTGCCTTCGGCTTCTCTCCGGCTTCCCTTTCCTGCCCTGTTATGCGTGGCCGTGGCGGGTGGCTCTGACTGCCCGTGCACAAGTAAAGGGGTCAAAAGCAGAGCCCCTACTTTTGTACACCGACAGCACCAAGCCTTGTAACGTAAGTTTTGTAGTAGGCGCCTGCACTCGGCATCGATAACTTGTGCTCAAGCCTCCTCGTATCCCTCCTCACACCTGTAGAAGGTCTGCAATCAAACGAGACAACATTGATTAGTACAATAACTAAGCTTCTTCGAAGATTTTTAAGTGTGTAAAGGAGAAATTATCCAAAATGTTCTGATCCCCAAGTCGGCCCTCGTGTGGCACAAGATACCGTCGATCATCTCCTCCCGTGCGGCCGGGGCAGCCAAGTAGTGCTCCCAGGTCAATCCTAGCTCTGGAATCTATCCCTCATTGGGCAACATGAGAAACCCCGGGAAGTTTTGCTGGCAAATCACACCAAGGACTTGGTTGGGCCTGTGGACATCCTAAGGGTGGTCCCAACCCCTGCAGTATGACAAGGCCAACGCATTAGGTATTTGAAGAAACATGATGGCAAAAGGTATGAAAATAGTAAATGCACTTACCTCGTCCCATTAGGCCAAATCAACCACCTCTGCTCACGGGTCGCCGGCATGGACAGGAGCTCCCCTCAACCACCTCGTCCACGTTGCTGCTATTAGAAATCTGATGCCTGCCACCATCAGCATGGCCACTCGACCCCTCAAGCGGATCCTGCTAGGTACCCCATCCGGACGTCTCCTGGGACGTAGCCTAGGTTGGAGTCACGTGGGCCCAAGTGTCCTGGCCCGAACTTTCATGGGCCTAAGGCCCATCGACCCGAGGCTAGTGGACCGGAGTCCATGTAGCCTCCTCCTCATACGTGCCCCCTAGCAGTCGTGTGCTTGGGTGACTCAGCTGGGGGTGGCGGCGAGGAAGGCGTAGGAGCCAGCCTACCTCTCCCATGACCACTTCCTGATCTACCTCCTCTCTTCTTCCCTCCCTGACCTCCTCTCCCGGTGGGCACTGATGTCGACAAAGAAGGGCCCGTCCGTGTCCCCAAACTATCTAACAACGCTCTCCAGAGAGGTGCGGGTGGAATGGAAGAACCTCTCCCACCACGCTCTGGACCCGAGCCCACGATCTTTCAACACATGTCATGATAGAAGAGTAAAAGGAATTAGTACAACATAAAAAAATTGAATACCGACATGAATAATAAAATGTATATTAACTCATCAGATAATAGGTAAAGGTAGGTCCATCAGCATGTATATTCATCAGTTAATCTAGTTTGTCAATTTTGAAACTTCAAACAACCAAACTGACTCATGACAAAAGATCCTTGACCATCGACCCCTCGACCCCTCGGCGATGGGGACTAAAAGCCAAGATTTGAAACTTCAAACAACCAAACTGAGAAAAAAATCAGGGCGTAGAAAGAGAAACGAAAGACGAAATAGTACATAGTGAGAGGTTGTGCAACTAGGATGATTTTATTGTACCAGCTTTTTTAATGAATTGGAGACGATGATGGTGAAGAAGTCAAAAGACACCAATGGATTTCGAGTTCTTCACTATCATACTTACAAATTCATTAAAAAAGCTATTATAGAATATCATCCTAGTTGCACAACCTCTCACTACGTATTGTTTCGTATTTGGTTTCTCTTTCTATGCTTTGATTTTCTGTCATGAGTCGGTTTGGGTGTTTCAACTTTCAACACTTGGCTTTTAATCCTCGGCAATCATCGACCCCTCGACCCTAGACCCCTCGGCAACCCTCGACCCCTGACCCCTCGACAATCCTCAAACACCTTCACTAGGAGCATGGTGCGGTTGTTGTCGTAGCTTAAGATGCGGACGTGCCCGAGCTGAATGTCATCAGCGCGGGCGAACTGCTTCAATCCGTTCATCACAGACGAATGGAAGCAGTTCACCCACGCTCATGACATTCAGCTCGGGTGTGTGCTCGCCTTAAGCTACAACACCAGTCGGTCAGCACTGAGACCAGAAGATCCTCGCCCCTCGACCCCTTGACCCTCGACCACTCAACCCCTCGGCGACCCTCGACCCCCTACCCCTCGGCAATCCTCGACCCTCGACCCCTTGGAGGTCCTGTCGAACACCTTCACCCTGAGCATCGTGCAACTATTGGTGTAGCTTAAGATGCAGACGTGCCCGAGCTAAAGGTCATCAGCACGGGTGAACTGCTTCCGTCCGTTCTTCGCGCACGGATGGAAGCAGTTCGCCCACTCTCATGACCTTTAGCTCAGGGACGTCCTCATCTTAAGCTACGACACCAGTCGGTCAACACTTGGACCGGAAGATCCTCGATCGTCGACCCCTAAACCCTCGACCCCTCGCCCCTCGATCCTCGACCCTCTGCCCTGACCCTCGGCCCCTTGGCGACCGGCGATCCTTGACCCGGTTCCGTCAGTGCCGACGCACCCCTAACCTCGACCCGATTCCTTCGGTGCTGACCCACCCATAACCTCCTCTTCTTCTTCTCCCGTTGTCGGTGTCAAAACCGGCGGATCTCGGGTAGGGGGTCCCGAACTGTGCATCTAGGCGGATGGTAACAGGAGACAGGGGACACGATGTTTTACCCAGGTTCGGGCCCTCTTGATGGAGGTAAAACCCTACGTCCTGCTTGATTGATATTGATATTGTGGATGTTTACAAGAGTGGATCTACCACGAGATCAAGGAGGCTAAACCCTAGAAGCTAGACTATGGTATGATTGTAAGGGTTGTTGTTGTTGTTGTCCTACGGACTAGAGCCATCCGGTTTATATAGACACCGGAGAGGGCTAGGGTTACATAGAGTCGGTTACAATGGTAGGAGATCTACATATCCGTATCGCCAAGCTTGCCTTCCACGCCAAGGAAAGTCCCATCCGGACACGGGACGAAGTCTTCAATCTTGTATCTTCATAGTCTTGGAGTCCGGTCGATGATGATAGTCCGGCCGATGATAGTTCGGCTGATGATGGTAGTCCGGCTATCCGGACACCCCCTAATCCAGGACTCCCTCAGTAGCCCCTGAACCAGGCTTCAATGACGATAAGTCCGGCGCGTATATTGCTTGGCATTGCAAGGCGGGTTCCTCCTCCGAATGATAGAAGATTGTGAACACCAGGATAGTGTCCGGCTCTGCAAAATAAATTCCACATTCCACCGTAGAGAGAATAATATATACACAAGTTCAATCTGCTGACGTTTTTTGCGGCATGACGTCACGCCACTACCAAGCCATTACTTGAATCGTTTTTTACTCTACCACCTCAGCGCATTTAGCGAAGCGGTTTCCTTGGCACGTCTTGTCGAAGCAGAGATCGTGTTCCCCCTTAATCCGGGATTCTCATCAATACGGACGTGGGTAACCCAACCGCGCCATTGATGGTGACGCTTGGGGGATAAGCGAGTTTTACCAGGCCGGTGGGGGACGCGTAGACTTCGCCCGCCCATATAAGGGATAAGGATTCACCTTTTCACCTACGCCTTCTTCCTCCTTTGCTTATCCATCTCCGCGCACTCGAGCTCCAGCGCCCAAGCCCGCACATCTCGTCTCAACCTTCCCCAGTTATGTCCGGAGCGGGAGGCAAGTGGATGACCTCCTCCGTTACGGAGGAGCACATCGAAAGACTGCGCAGCGCCGGCTACCTGTCCGGCGACATCGCGCACCGGCTGCCCGACGAGGGGCAGCTCATCCCCACCCCCAGGCCCCATGAGAGGGTCGTTTTTCTTCCCCACTTCCTCCGCGGACTGGGTTTTCCACTTCACCCCTTTGTCCGGGGGCTCATGTTCTACTACGGCCTGGATTTCCATGATCTGGCGCCGAACTTCATCCTCAACATCTCGGCGTTTATCGTCGTGTGCGAGGCCTTCCTCTGCATCCAGCCCCACTTCGGCTTGTGGCTCAAGACCTTCAATGTCAAGCCGAAGGTAGTGAAGGGCACTCAAGCGGAGTGCGGAGGCGCCATGTTGGGCAAGATGCCCAATGTCCTTTGGTTCGAAGGGGCCTTCGTGGAATCCGTCAAGGGGTGGCAATCGGGGTGGTTCTATATCACCGAGCCGCGCGACCCTAAGTGGGCGGCGGCCCCCGAGTTCAGATCTGGTATCCCCACGCAGCTCACCTCCTGGAAAGAGAAGGGCTTGCTGTGGGGTAGTTCGGAGGAGCTGACGGGACTCCAAGCCTGTATCCAGAAGCTGGTGAAGAAGCTCAGGCTGGTTAACGTGGTCCAAGTCATGCTCGTCCGCCGGATTCTCCCATGCCAAGAGCGGGCATTCAATCTGTGGGAGTTCAATCCGGAACAGCACCAGGCGCTGAGCGGGCTCTTCGACACGACGTACGAAGGCGCCTGGAGGGTGCTGTTTAAGGGCGCCGAAGCCCCCGCATCCGCGACTGAAGATCGCGGATTTCGCTCGCAGCGCCAAGCCGACGAGGTAAGTGATTCTACCCCTTTACGGGACACTTGCTTTTCATAGTTTGACTCTATGCGGGTTTTAATTTCCCCTTTTCCTTTGACAGGACTGGATGAGGAAGGCGGAGCAGATTATCTGCCCGGCTCCCATGCCAGAAAACCCAGTAGACGCCCATCTAGCGAGGCTGCTGGTTCCGGCACCGCACGTGGTGCCGGAGAAGAAGGCCAAGAAGGAGGCCACGGGTGCTCGAAAGAGTTCCCGTTTTCAGGTGTCCGACGACTCCGGGGCGGACTCCTCCCCCGAAAACGAGGAGGAGAAAGAGGACTCTCTCCCAGAGGAGGGAGAGAGGAAGAGGAAGGCTTCCCCAACAGGGGAGGCCGAAGGGTCCAAGAGGGGAAGGACTATTCCCCCGGACAGCTCCGCCAACATCAACGTTGGCGAGGAAGAATGGCCTTCAAGGGCCAGGCCTCCAGCGAGATCGTAAGTATCCGGATTCCTGAGTGATTTATAATTTCTTTTTCTGTGTCACATAGTGTCATTCTGATGCCGCATGCTGCCTGTAGTCCGGCCAATGATGATCTCCCCGCTTCATCGAGCGGGTCGTTGGCTCCGTCGGATGTAGACTCCATCCCGACCGCCTCCACCCCTCGCGACACCGAGGACGCCGAGGTGGGATCCCAAGAAGGGACCCATCAGGGGGAGGCTCCGGAGGCGCCACAAGGCGTCCTCCCGGACTTTGCGCCGGACTCCATATCAGAACCCGCAGTGGTTCCGGAGTCCGGCCGGCGGCCCCTTCGCACGAAGGGCAAGACCGTGACGCCGGCGGCTTCCGTCCAACCGGAGGCGCCGGACAATTTGTTGGAGGCGCTCCAGAGCGCTTCCATCGAGGAAGAACACCGCACTATTATGAGTGCGGTGATTCAGAAGGTACAGCTTGCCAAGAGCGGGCTGACCGAAGCCTGCAGTAGCCTTCTATCAGGCTTTGAGGTAAGAAGTTAAAAATATGCAATGTAATACCGCATAGACAGTAGCCCCTGATGCTCGGTTCGGTGTTCGGAAAGAAAAGCCGGACTGAGGATCTGAAAAAAAAAGATATACGCAGGGTTGCTAAAAAATTATGTCAATATGGGTTGCAGGCTGCGCTGCTGACCTCTGCCGCACTGACTGCGGAGGTCGGTGCTTTGAAGCAGGAGCTCGAGCGGTCCGAGCAAGAGCTCGGCCGCGCCAAGAAGCAGCTCCAGGACAAAGAAGGTGAGTAACACCACTTTGAACTTGTACCTTACAGAAAAGGATTTAGGTTGCAACAAAAAATAACAAGGATAACATGGGTACTGCAGGGGCCACGAACGAGGTGGCGACCCTGAAGGAGGCCGTGTCTGCGGCCGAACGCAATGCGGCCGCGGAACGGGCAGAGCGAGAAAAGCAGGAGGCGCGGGTGGCGGTGGTTCAGCAAGAGCTCCAGGCTCTCATGGAAAAGCATGAGAGTTTGGAGCGTGACTCAAAGACTCGAGAGTCCGAGCTTGCCTCGGCTCTCGAAAGTGCCAAGACTGCCAAGGCCGATGCCCATAAGTCCCTTCAGGAGATTGAGTTGGTGAGGAAGATAGCGGCGGGTAAGGCATTTTTCATGCAAAGCAAGCATGTGAATGTAAATTACGTGTTACTTACCCGAATTCGGAGCTCTCCAGGGGCGTTTGCAGATCTGCCTCGCAGCGTGTCTGATGCCGCCGCATTCTACCGAGCCGAGGAGGGGAGCTCAACGGAGAAGGTCTTCTGGTCTCAGTATGCTGAGGCCGGCCATCCGGTGCCCCCTAGCGACCAGCTGAAGCAGCTGGTCGAGCTCCACAAGGTGGCCGAGCAGGCCATGAAGGGCCTCATAGTCCGGCTGTGGCCTGGAGAGGCCATGCCTGGGAGCTACTTCGGCCTCGTGCGACGGTTGGTGGATGCGTGCCCCTGGGTGGAGGTTATCAAGCGCTCCGCCTGTATTGAAGGTGCTCGTCGGGCCCTTGCCCGCGCAAAGGTGCATTGGGGCAAGCTGGATGCGGAGAAGCTAATCACTGACGCGCCACCAGCGGGCAAGGAATATCGTACGCCCGAAATGTACTATAAGACTGTCCTGAAGGGTGCCCGCAAGATTGCGGATGAGTGCCCCAGGGATGTAATTATTGAGTAAATTCGCAATGTGTTATCCTGTGCGCTGAAAACTTTGTTCATATGCGCTAAGCAACGCTTGTTAATTTAAAATATTACCTTCTGTGCGGCCGTTTATTAAATCTGAGAGATGGCAAGTCGTCGGCTTCAGCCCCCATGCCACGAGTGCTGGGGTGTTCGGGATAAACTTGAGCACTCTTGTTCCCATTTTTGGGTCCATCTAGGGAGGCGCTCAACACAACGAACAAGGCAACCGGACTTATAGTGCTTGAACACTCTCACTTAGCCATAGAATTCTATAATTTTAAATTTCGGCGAAGCCCCTAGTATTCGGAAGACCGAATTAGGGGCGCTATCCACGCCTTCGTCGGACATTATCCGGAACTTCGCTCGAAGCGGCGTAGGTCTTTAAGGACCCGAAAGGACCTCTCGAACAGCGACCAGTCTCTCGCCTTATCATGACAGTCAGTTTTAGCTTTCTCCACTGAGGCGTTAACCCGGCTCAACCGGGGCGCAATCGCAGTGGTTCTCCCAGTGCTACCTTAGCCGATAGAACGGAACGTAAGGTGCCAAACATGGGAGCCGGGCAAACCCAACTATTGACCCAAGACATGATTCGGAGCCGATTCATATAATGCTATAAGTTCGGGGTGCCGCACTTGTGAAAGTGTTCGGACTTTATCACACCATAATGCGGGGAACATAAGCCCCTGGTGTATTTGGCCGTACCAAAATGTACGGATGCAACATGTCGTAAATGAACATATATATATAAGGTAATGCAATTATGGGCAAAAAGTGCTGCATTTTATTCGAGAAGATCTGCTATGAGTGCGGAATGATACAAATAGTGCGGAAAGCAAGGGATTGGACGAATTAAAGGCGTCTCCCTCCAGGGGTAGGCCGCGGAATGGTGTATTTAACAAATTTAATGCTCGTAATGGAGACCACCTGAGTGTTCGTCGCGGCCTTTGTCCCTCCCTGGCTGTTGCATCATGAGTTCGGCAGGTTCGCCGCCGGACAGAGTTCTGTATAAAAAAGAGAGAAATAAAAGATAAAAAGAGCGACACACTTGGGAGCCCCTGGTGTGGTCGAACCGCACTCTGGGTCTGTTGTGGTTGTGCCTCTCCCCCTATGCCCATGGTATCTCCAGGGCGTAATTATGTACGCGGAGAGTTTGTCTTACAATTGTGCGAGGGCTGGGGTTGAGGCCGCATTGCTACGCGTGCTCGGAACGTGCCAGGTGGTCTTGGTTGATGTTGCTCCGGGCGCGTTTGGCCGTGTCCGGTCGTTTAACGGCCGGACTCGAAAATTGCCTTAAAAGGCTGCTCTGTACTTCTGCCGCGAGAGCCGCTGTATGTTCCTCCGTTCGGAGGGAGCGTTCCGTGTTTCCATTGACCGTGATGACTCCACGAGGGCCTGGCATCTTGAGCTTAAGGTATGCATAATGCGGCACCGCGTTGAATTTTGCGAACGCGGTTCGTCCGAGCAGAGCGTGATAGCCACTGCGGAACGGGACTATGTCGAAGATTAACTCCTCGCTTCGGAAATTATCCGGGGATCCGAAGACCACTTCCAGTGTGACTGAGCCTGTACAACTGGCCTCGACACCTGGTATGACGCCTTTGAAGGTTGTCTTTGTAGGTTTAATCCTTGAAGGGTCTATGCCCATCTTGCGCACTGTATCCTGATAAAGCAGGTTCAGGCTACTGCCGCCGTCCATCAGGACTCTCGTGAGGTGAAATCCATCGACGATTGGGTCTAAAACCAATGCGGCGAATCCGCCATGGCGGATACTGGTCGGATGGTCTCTTCGATCGAAAGTGATCGGGCAAGAGGACCATGGGTTGAATTTTGGGGCGACTGGCTCCATCGCGTATACGTCCCTTAGTGCACGCTTCCGCTCCCTCTTGGGTATATGCGTTGCGTATATCATGTTTACCGTCCGAACTTGAGGGGGAATCCCTTTTGTCCTCTGTTGTTCGGCGGCCGGGTCTCTTCCTCGTCATCGCTGTGTAGCCCCTTGTCATTGTTTTCGGCGATTAATTTGCCTGCCTGCTTGAATACCCAACAATCTCTGTTGGTGTGGTTAGCTGGCTTTTCGGGGGTTCCATGTATTTGACAGGAGCGGTCGAGTATTCGGTCCAAATTGGACGGGCCCGGAGTGGTTCTTTTGAATGGCTTCTTCCGTTGACCGGGCTTGGAGCCTCGGAATCCGGCGTTGACTGCCGTATCCTCATTGCTGTCGCCGTTAATGCGGCGTTTGTTTTTGTTTTGACGCGACCTGCCATTGCGGTCCTTGGTATCCGGACTGCCAGCGTTTTTGCTGAGGTTGTTGCTGCGAGCTAGCCAGCTATCCTCTCCCGCACAGAAGCGGGTCATGAGTGATGTGAGGGCTGCCATGGATTTCGGCTTTTCCTGTCCTAGGTGCCGGGCCAGCCACTCGTCGCGGATGTTATGTTTGAAGGCAGCGAGGGCCTCTGCATCCGGACAGTCGACGATTTGATTTTTCTTTGTTAAGAACCGTGTCCAGAATTGCCTGGCCGATTCGTCTGGCTGCTGGATTATGTGGCTTAGGTCATCTGCGTCCGGTGGTCGCACATACGTGCCCTGGAAGTTGTCGAGGAATGCGGCTTCCAGGTCTTCCCAGCATCCAATTGACTCTGCGGGCAGGCTGTTAAGCCAATGCCGAGCTGGTCCTTTAAGCTTGAGCGGGAGATATTTGATGGCGTGAAGATCGTCGCCGCGGGCCATATGTATATGGAGGAGATAATCCTCAATCCAAACCGCGGGGTCTGTTGTGCCATCGTAGGATTCGATATTAACGGGTTTAAACCCTTCAGGGATTTGATGATCCATTACTTCGTCAGTGAAGCATAGTGGGTGTGCGGCGCCTCTGTATTGAGCAATATCGCGACGTAGCTCGAGAGAGCGTTGTCTGCTGTGTTCGGCCCGGCCGGAGTAGTTGTATCCGGCGCGACGGTATTCGTCGTGGGTCTTGGGGCGCCCACGTGATCCATAGATAGATCTGGATTGTCTTGCCTTGTCCTCCAATATATCCCGCAAGTCCGGCGCGTTCCCCCGTGGCTTCATGCTTTTTGAGCGATGCCGGGGTACGGTTTTGGTGGAGGGCTTGCATGCCTCTCTGTCGCGGCCACGAGGTGGTCGGTCTGCCGTATTGTGCGCTGGTGATGCAGGTTTGTACGCTTCCTCCTCTAGTCGGGGGAGCAACTTGCGTTTTGGGTAACTTTTGGAGGGGCGTTCGAGTTCATACTCTTCGGCCGCGAGGACCTCGGTCCATCTGTCGGCCAGTAGGTCTTGATCAGCTTGAAGCTGTTGCTGCTTTTTCTTTAGGCTGTTTGCCGTGGCCATTAGCCTGCGTCTGAAACGCTCTTGTTCGACGGGATCCTCAGGCACGACGAATTCGTCGTCGTCGAGGCTTGCCTCGTCTCCGGAGGGAGGTAAGTAATTATCATCCTCGACCTCTTCGTCTGCCGCCCTCTCGTGAGGGCTTGCTTCTGCCTCCTCCTGCGCTGGATCGTGCTGGAGGGGGTTGTCTTCGGCACTTTCTGGGGTGTTATTATCTCCTGTGCCGGAATCTCCATTCTTGCTGTGGCGGGATTTAGAGCGGCGCCGCTGACGTCGGCGCTTGGGCTGTTTCTTTAAGGAATCGGCCTCCGTTGCTTCTTCGCCGTCCCCATCTTTTGGGGTGTCCACCATATATATGTCGTATGACGAGGTGGTCTTCCAGTGTCCTGTAGGCACTGGTTCTTGATAGTCTCCGGCATCGTCGTCCATACCGTCGATGTCTTCGGAGTCGTAGTCGAGTACGTCGGTTAGATCGTCGACGGTGGCTACGAAGTGGGTGGTGGGTGGGCTCTGAATTTCTTCGTCGTCCGCGTCCCAACCATCCTGGCCGTAGTTCGGCCAGGGCTCTCCGGATAGCGAGAGATGCTTCAGCGAATTTAAGATATCGCCGAAGGGTGAGTGCTGAAAGATGTCCGCAGCGGTGAATTCCATGATCGGCGCCCAGTCGGATTCGACTGGCAGGGGCGCAGGAGGTTCGGAGTCCGGCAGAGAGTCCGGCACCTCGGAGTCATGAGCTTTATGCGGGACAAGGTAAGTGTTCGGCTCCATCGCCGTAGAAGTTGCAGCTCCCGAGGCGGTGTCCAGCCATCCGTCCTCGATCTGAGCGATCGGCTCCGGACTATGGGTCGGAGCGGATTCGTGTGCGGCCTCCAAGGTGCTGTCCGGCGGCAGAGTTAGGTCGTGCCCATCGTGACAGCGCGGCACGCTCGGCTGTGGCTCAGATCCATCGAAGATCAAGTCCCCGCGGATATCGGCCGTGAAGTTTAGGCTTCCAAACCTGACCTGACGGCCAGGGGCGTAGCTTTCGATCTGCTCCAGATGGCCAAGTGAGTTGGCCCGCAGTGCGAAGCCGCCGAATACGAAGATCTGTCCGGGGAGAAAAGTCTCACCCAGGACTGCGTCGTTGTCGATTGAAGAGGCCATCAAGCCTATCGGTGACGACACAGAGGAACTCTCAATGAAAGCACCAATGTCGGTGTCAAAACCGGCGGATCTCGGGTAGGGGGTCCCGAACTGTGCGTCTAGGCCAATGGTAACAGGAGACAGGGGACACGATGTTTTACCCAGGTTCGGGCCCTCTTGATGGAGGTAAAACCCTACGTCCTGCTTGATTGATATTGATATTGTGGATGTTTACAAGAGTGGATCTACCACGAGATCAAGGAGGCTAAACCCTAGAAGCTAGCCTATGGTATGATTGTAAGGGTTGTTGTTGTTGTTGTCCTACGGACTAGAGCCATCCGGTTTATATAGACACCGGAGAGGGCTAGGGTTACATAGAGTCGGTTACAATGGTAGGAGATCTACATATCTGTATCGCCAAGCTTGCCTTCCACACCAAGGAAAGTCCCATCTGGACACGGGACGAAGTCTTCAATCTTGTATCTTCATAGTCTTGGAGTCCGGTTGATGATGATAGTCCGGCCGATGATAGTTCGGCTGATGATGGTAGTCCGGCTATCCGGACACCCCCTAATCTAGGACTCCCTCACCCGCCTCTTCCTCCTCCTCCTCCTCTTCTTCTTCTTCTTCTTCTTCTTCTTCTTCTTCTTCTTCTTCTTCTTCTTCTTCTTCTTCTTCTTCTTCTTCTTCTTCTTCTTCCTCTTCTTCTTCTTATTTTTCTTCTTCTTCTTCTTATTTTCATCTTTCTTCTTTCTTATTAACTAAACCTAAACTAAACTAAATATAAACCTAAAACTAAAAAACAGAAGAAAAAAAACCTAAACTAAACCTAAACTACACTAACTACACTAACTAAACCTAAAAAACAGAAGAAAAAAAACCTAAACTAAACCGAAACTCCTAATCCTCCTCCTCCTCCTCTTCTTTCCTTCTCCTCCTCCTCCTCCTCCTCCTCCTCCTCTTCTTCCTCTTCTTCTAATTATTTTTATTTTCTACTTTTTTCAGAACTAAACCTAAACCTAAAACTAAACTAAACCTAAAACTAAAACTAAATCTAAATCTAAACTAAACATAAACCATAAACTAAAAAAACAGAAAAAAGAAAAAAAGAGGAGCTAGAGCTCACCTTCGGAAGTGGGGCGGCTGGTGGAAGAGGTGGCGAGGCCAGGAGGGGGGTGGGCGGCCTGGGGCAGGGTCGGCAGGGCCCGGGGGCGCCGTGGGGGGCATGGGCGCCGGGCGGCGATGGCGACGGGGCCGCAGGGCTCCGAGGTAGTGGGACGCGGGGGGGAGGGGGCCAGGACGGCAAGGGCGACGGGGTCGCGGGGGTGCCGGGGCGGTGAGCCGGTGGGCGGCAGGGTGGTGTTGTGACGGGGCAGCGACGGGTGGTGGGGGCGGTGGCGTGCGTGTCAGGGAGGAGAGGGAGAGAAACATAGAGAGAGAGGGGCGGGGTAGGGTGGGGCGCGACCATTAGTTAAGTCAAATGTTTGTCGTCTGCCACGCCTTTGCCGTGTGCCTTTTTGCTCTTTGTCGTATGCTAGCAGATGGCAAAGAGGGGGTTGTTAGGTTTTTTGTAACCAGCTTGTTAGTGAGGCCCACCTCCTTCTTTGCCGTCAGCTAGCTGTCGCCAAACCTCCTTTGTCGTCTGCTAGCAAACAGCAAAGAAGTGGCTGATGGAAAATATTATCTTTGTCGTGGCCAATTCTGTGTTGTTCATTTTTTGGAAGCAGACGACAAAGAGCTCCTTTGCCGTTCCCTAGAAGACAACAAAGAAGTGGTTGATGGCAAATCCTCTGATTCCAGTAGTGTTCCAAGTTACAATTAAACCCTTTGGTTGCCAGTATGTCTAGCAGTCTAAACTAATCCTCCTATACCTAAATCATTGGCCTATAGTTCTGAACTAATCCTCCTATACCTAAATCAACGGCCCATAATTCTGAGCTAATTGTTCTGCACCGATTCTTGTACAACTCAGCTCTGCAACAACTGGTCATTGGGAGCACTAACACTACTATGATGACCGAGAAAATCAAGTCTTCTTCCATGAACCGAAGCCAACACATGCTTGCGGCAGATTGAGCGACAAAAGGACCTGTCGCCATAGTACAAGATTCCTCACATTCGCTAGTTAAGATACTCGATTTGTTATATAAAAGTTCTATCTACTGTACTGAGGCCAGCTTAATCAATTCCTAGTTGACACTAATTTTTCTTGTTATTGTCCATGGATTGAATCGGACATCGATAAAATTATCCCTATGCACTTATGTCAATTTAAACAATTTAATAGTTGGGAGACACTAATTTTGAATCTCTACGCCCACAAGCATAGTTCATGCTCCTAGGAAACAAGCACGAAATCCAAGCTCATGAGAGCAACAAAGCAAGAAGATAATTTACTTGTGTGGTTCTATCGTGTCTCATGTGGTGGTCCATCTGAATCTCCTTGCAAACAAAAAAAGGCACCACGGGAGCACTCCATCGTGAGCCTACAGAGTCCAGGTCTGCCGCCTCTAGCTATGTGCATCAGGACCATACACTATAAAATGCTTGTGTCTAATTAGACAATAAATAATCCAGCAATAATCATTATTGGCACACTTCAAGCTAGGAAGGAACATGATAGAGAAGCAAAAGTAACTTGTCAAAAGAACAAAGGGATATTGTCAGGATAAACTGATTTCACACTGAAAGCCACATGAAGAAGACCTACCTTATGCGGATTTCACATATGTGCATTTTAATAATATAACAACACAAAATCACATATGTGTGTTTCACACTGAAAGGCCCATCTGTCTTACGATGATGAATTTTGAAAATTGCATAGGTTGGCCTGGAGAGAGAATGGTGAGGAAAACATGAAGTAACTAGCCAGGTGTCAAACTCCTTGGGTGCCTGGCCACGAGCATGGGGAGCACAGCGGTGGGCGTGTCCAGGAGCGCGGTGACCTTGTCCTGGGGCGTGGTGAGGACCGTGGGGGGCTCGTCCAGCGGCGCGGTGGCTGCCAGGGACGCCACGTCCAGCGGTGATACGTCTCCAATGTATCTATAATTATTTATTGTTCCATGCTATTATATTATCTGTTTTGGATATTTTATATGCATTATTATGCTATTTTATATTATTTTTGGGACTAACTTATTAATCGAGAGCCCGGTGCCAGTTTCTTTTTTCCTTGTTTTTAAGTTTCACAGAAAAGGAATATCAAACGAAGTCCAAACGGAGTAATACCTTACGATGATTTTTCTTGGACCAGAAGACACCCATAGGACTTGGAGTCCAATCCAGAATACCTACGAGGCAGCGACAAGGATGGAGGGTGCACCCTAGGGGGGCGCCCCCTGCCTTGTGGCCCCCTCGGGAGTCCCCTGACCTACCTGTTCGTCCTATATATTCAAATATAATCCAGAACCCTCAGAGAGAGCCATGAAAATGCTTTTCCACCGCCGTAGGTCTCTGACCTCGTCAGATCCCATCTGGAGGCCTTTTCTGGCACTTTGCTGAAGGGGGATTTGATCACGGAGGGCATCCACATCAACCCTATTGCCCTTCTGATGAAGCATGAGTAGTTTACCTCAGACCTATGGGTCCATAACTAGTAGCTAGATGGCTTCTTCTCTCTCTTTGATTCTCAATACCATGTTCTTCTCGATGTTCTTGGAGCTATCCGATGATATCTTCTTTTGTGGTGTGTTTGTCGAGATTCGATGAATTGTGGATTTATGATCAGCTTATCTATGAATATTATTTGAATCTTCTTTAAATTCTTATATGCATGATTTGATATATTTGTATTTCTCTTTGAATTATCGGTTTGGTTTGGCCAACTAGATTGGTTTTTCTTGCAATGGGAGAGGTGCTTAGCTTTGGGTTCAATCTTGCATGATGGCGAGAACAAAATGGAGTTGTTGAGAGGAAGAACCGGACACTCATTGAGATGGCGAGAATGATGCTTGATGAATACAAGACGCCAAGACACTTTTGGGCGGAAGCGGTTGAAACAGCTTGTCATGCAACAAATCGACTATATCGTCACAAGCTTCTCGGCAAGACGGCATACGAGCTTCTCACTGGTAACAAACCACAACTTGGATACTTTCGAGTATTTGGCTCAAAGTGTTGCATTCTTGATAAGCATCGTCGCTCGAAATTTGGCCCTAAATCTCATGAAGGTTTCCTACTCGGTTATTGCTCAAATTCTCGCACTTACCGTGTCTACAACAATTTCACCCGAAAGGTTGAAGAGACGGTAGATGTGAAGTTTGATGAATCTAACGACTCACAAGAAGAGCAATTGCCAATTGATGTAGGAGATAAAGATCCCTCGGAAGCAATTCAAGACTTGTCTATTGGAAAGATTCGCCCAATAGAGGTGAAGGAGAGTACCTCGTCCGTTCAAGTGGAAGCCTCAACTTCACACCAAGGTGAACCACAAGTTGACTTGGAGGCATCCACAAGTGGAACATGTCAAGATGAAGGAAACGAGGAAGTACAACAAGGTGAACCCCATCGATCTCCTTCTCCACCTTGTCGGTGTCAAAACCGGCGGATCTCGGGTAGGGGGTCCCGAACTGTGCGTCTAGGTGGATGGTAACAGGAGACAAGGGACACGATGTTTTTACCCAGATCCGGGCCCTCTCAATGGAGGTATAACCCTACTCCTGCTTGATTAATATTGATGATATGGGTAGTACAAGAGTAGATCTACCACGAGATCAAAGAGGCTAAACCCTAGAAGCTAGCCTATGGTATGATTGTTGTTCGTCCTATGGACTAAAACCCTCCGGTTTATATAAACACCGGAAAGGGATAGGGTTACACAGAGTCGGTTACAATGGGAGGAGATCTACATATCCGTATCGCCAAGCTTGCCTTCCACGCCAAGGAATGTCCCATCCGGACACGGGACGAAGTCTTCAATCTTGTATCTTCATAGTCCAGGAGTCCAGCCAAAGGTCATAGTCCGGTCATCCGGGCACCCCCTAATCTGGGACTCCCTCAGTAGCCCTGAACCAGGCTTCAATGACGACGAGTCCGGCGCGCCAATTGTCTTCGGCATTGCAAGGCGGGTTCCTCCTCCGAGTACTTCATAGAAGATGTTGAACACAAGGATAGTGTCCGGCTCTGCAAAATAAGTTCCACATACCACCGTAGAGAGAATAACTTTTGAACAAATATAATTTGCTGACGTATTCCGCAGCGTGACATCACGCCACGGCCAAGCCTTTATTCGAATCGTTTTATTATCCCACCTCAGTGTGTTTAGCGAGGCGGTTTCCTTGGTACGTCTTGTCAAAGCAGGGATCGTGTCCCCGTATTCCAGGATTCTCAACAATACGGGCGTGGGTAACCCAACTGTGCCATTAATCACGGCGCTTGGGAGATAAGCGAGTTTTACTAGGCTGGTGGGGGTACATATCTTCGTCCGCCCATATAAGGGGATAAGGATCCACTCTTTCCATTTACGCCTTCTTCTTCCTTTGCTTATCCATCTCCACGCACTCGAGCTCCAACGCCCAAGCCCGCACTTCCCACCTCAACCTTCTCCAGTCATGTCCGGAGCGGGAGGCAGGTGGATGGCCTCATCCGTCACGGAGGGGCACATCAAAATGCTGAGGAAGGCCGGATACTTGTCCAACGACATCGCGCACCGGCTCCCAGACGAGGGGCAGCTCATCCCCACCCCTAGGCCCCATGAGAGGGTTGTGTTCCTCCCCCATTTCCTCCGCAGACTGGGCTTCCCACTCCACCCATTCGTCCGGGGGCTCATGTTCTACTACGGCTTGGACTTCCATGATCTGGCCCGAACTTCATCCTCAACATCTCGGCGTTTATCGTCTTGTGCGAGGCCTTCCTCCGCATTAAGCCCCACTTCGGCTTATGGCTAAAGACCTTCAATGTCAAGCCAAAGGTAGTGGGCGGCCGGCAAGTGGAGTGCGGAGGCGCCATGGTGGGCAAAATGCCCAATGTCACATGGCTCGAGGGCTCCTTTGTGGATACCATCAAGGGGTGGCAATCGGGGTGGTTCTACATCACCGATCCGCGCGACCCTGAATGGGCGGCGGCCCCCGAATTCCGATCTGGCATCCCCACACGGCTCACCTCTTGGAAAGAGACGGGCCTGTCGTGGGGTAATTGGGAAGAGGTGACCGGACTCCAAACCTGCGTCCAAAACCTGATGGACAAGAAGGTTAAACTCGTCACCGTAGTCCAGGTCATGCTCTTCCGCCGCATCCTCCCGTGTCAACGATGGGCTTTTAACCTGTGGGAATTCGACCCCGGCCCAGCACCAAACTTTGTCCAGGCTTTTTGACACAACGCACGAAGATGCCTAGAAGGTGCTATTCAAGGGCTCCAAGGTTCATCCTCCCACTACCGAGGATCGCGGATTCAGCGCGAAGCGCCCAGCTAGCACGGTGAGTTTATTTTGCCCATCATAGGATATTTGTCTTTTTTATAGTTTGACTCTATGCGGGATCTAAGCTCTTGTTCCTTTGACAGGACTGGCAGAAGAAGTCCGGACAAATCAACTGTCCAGCTCCTTCGCCCGAAGGTCTGGCAGATGCCCGGTTGGCAAAGCTGCTGGTCCCGCCACCTCACTTGGTGCCGGAGAAGAAGGCCCAAAAGAAGGCCACGGGAACTCGAAACAGCTCCCGGCGCCTGGTAGTGTCGGATTCCTCGTCCGAGGATTCCGAAGCGCGCTCCTCCCATGAAGGCGAGGAGGAGGAAGAGGCCTCTCCCCCTCCAACGGGGGGAGGAAAGAAAAGGAAGGCCACCCTGACTAGGGGGGGGCGGAGGGTCCAAGAAGGGAAAAACCCTTCTCCTGGACATCTCCACCAACGCCGACGACGGCGAAGAGGAGTGGCCATCCAGGGCCAAGCCCCTAGCGAAACCGTAAGTATCCGGATATCAGAATAACTCACGGTGTTCCTTTATGGCACAGTATCTTCTAACGCTGAACATAATCATGCAGTCTGCCCAAGGCCCAGCTCGACGCTTCATCGAGCAGATCCCTGGATTCGTCGGACGTGAGCAGTCTTTTACTTCCAACCGCTACCTCCCCTCTGTTGGGGAACGTAGTAATTTCAAAAAAATTCCTATGCACACGCAAGATCATGGTGATGCATAGCAACGAGAGGGGAGAGTGTTGTCCACGTACCCTCGTAGACTGTAAGCGGAAGCGTTATGACAACGCGGTTGATGTAGTCGTACATCTTCACGATCCGACCGATCCAAGCACCGAACGTATGTCACCTCCGAGTTCAGCACACGTTCAGCTCGATGACAATCCCCGGACTCCGATCGAGCAGGGTGTCGGGGATGAGTTCCGTCAGCATGACGGTGTGGTGATGATGATGATGTTCTACCGATGCAGGGCTTCGCCTAAGCACCGCAACGATATGATCGAGGTGGAATATGGTGGAGGGGGGCACCGCACACGGCTAAGGAGCGGTCATGATGATCAACTTGTGTGTCTTTGGGGTGCCCCCTGCCCCCGTATATAAAGGAGCAAGGGGAGGAGGGCCGGCCAAGGAGGAGGAGGCGCGCCCAAGGGGGGAGTCCTACTCCCATTAGGAGTAGGACTCCTCCTTTCCTAGTAGGAGTAGGAGAGAAGGAAGGGGAAGAGAGAAGGGAAGGAAGGAGGGGGTGCGGCCCCTCCCTTAGTCCAATTCGGACTAGGCCTTGGGGGGCGCGGTCTGCCCTAGGCAGCCCCTCCCACTTTCCCGTATGGCCCAATAAGGCCCAATACTTCTCCCCAGCGAATTCCCGTAACTCTCCGGTACTCCGAAAAATACCCGAATCACTCGGAACCTTTCCGAACTCTGAATATAGTCGTCCAATATATCGATCTATACATATCGATCATTTCGAGACTCCTCGTCATGTCCCCGGTCTCATCCGGGACTCCGAACTCCTTCGGTACATCAAAACTCATAAACTCATAATATAACTGTCATCGATACCTTAAGCGTGCGGACCCTATGGGTTCGAGAACTATGTAGACATGACCGAGACACGTCTCCGGTCAATAACCAATAGCCGAACCTGGATGCTCATATTGGTTCCCACATATTCTATGAAGATCTTTATTGGTCAGACCGCATAACAACATACGTTGTTCCCTTTGTCATCGGTATGTTACTTGCCCGAGATTGGTATCTCAATACCTAGTTCAATCTCGTTACCGGCAAGTCTCTTTACTCATTCCGTAATACATCATCTCACAACTAACTCATTAGTTGCAATGCTTGCAAGGCTTAAGTGATGTGCATTACCGAGAGGGCCCAGAGATACCTCTCCGACAATCGGAGTGACAAATCCTAATCTCGAAATATGCCAACCCAACAAGTACCTTCGGAGACACCTGTAGAGCACCTTTATAATCACTCAGTTAAGTTGTGACGTTTGGTAGCACACAAAGTGTTCCTCCGGTAAATGGGAGTTGCATAATCTCATAGTCATAGGAACATGCATAAGTCATGAAGAAAGCAATAGCAACATACTAAACGATCAAGTGCTAAGCTAACGGAATGGGTCAAGTCAATCACATCATTCTCCTAATGATGTGATCTCGTTAATCAAATGACAACTCTTTTGTCCATGGCTAGGAAACTTAACCATCTTTGATTCACGAGCTAGTCAAGTAGAGGCATACTAGTGACACTATGTTTGTCTACGTATTCACACATGTATTATGTTTCCGGTTAATACAATTCTACCATGAATAATAAACATTTATCATGAAATAAGGAAATAAATAATAACTTTATTATTGCCTCTAGGGCATAATTCCTTCACCCTCGCCCTACGGACGACACCGAGGTGGAGTCCCAAAAGGGGATGAGCCAGGAGGAGGTAGCCCCGGAGGCGCCGCAAGGCGACCTTCCGGATTCCATGCGCCAAGGGGATAGAACCCCAAAGGGCTCTAAGTCCGGCCCTGGACCGGACGCCGCACCGGAACCTTCAGTGGTTCCGGAGTCCGGCAGGCGGCCCCCTCATAAGAAGGGCAAGCCTACGACGCCGGCGACCCCCGTCCAACCGGAGGCACCGGAACATTTGCTGGAGGTGCTTAAAGGCGCCTCCATCAACGAGGAGCACCGCACTATTATGAGTGCGGTGGTCAAGAAGGTTCAGTCCGCCAAGAGCAGGCTGACAGAAGCCTGTGCCATCCTTCTAACAGGCTTCGAGGTATGTATTAAGACATGTAAAAATATTACCACATAGACAGTAGCCCCTGATGCTCAGTTTGGTGTTCGAGAAGAAAAGCCGGACTGAGGATCTAAAAAGATATACGCAGGAGTCTAACATAAATATGTCAATATGGGAATGCAGGCTGCGCTGCTGACCTCTGCCCCACTGACTGGGGAGGTCGATGCATTGAAGCAGAGCCTCGAGCGGTCCGAGAATGAGCTCGGCCTTGCCAAGAAGCATCTCGAGGATAAGGAAGGTAAATAGTACCTGATGTTAGTATATATAAAATACCTAGTTGCAAAAAAAATGACAGGACCAACGTGAGTGTTACAGGGGCCACAACCGAGGTGGCGACCCTGAAGGAAGCACTGTCCAAGGCCGAAGACAATGCGGCCGTGGAGCGCACCGAGCGAGAAAAGCAGGAGGCGCGGGTGGCGAGGTGCGGCAAGAGCTCCATACTCTTGTGAAGAAACACGAGAGATTGGAGCTTGACTCAAAGGCTCGAGAGTCCGAGCTTGCCTCGGCTCTTGAGAGCGCCAAATCCGCCAAGGCCAAAGCCCAAAAAGCCCTCCAGGAAATTGAGGCGATGAAAAAGATAGCGGCAGGTAAGGCATTCTTTATGCAAAGCAAGCACGTGAAAGTAAGTTACTTGTTACTTACCCAAATCCGGAGCTCTCTAGGAGCATTCGCAGATCTGCCCCGCAGTGTGTCCAATGCTGCCGCATTCTACCGAGCCGAGGAAGGGAGCTCGATGGAGAAGGTGTTCTGGTCCCAGTATGCTGAGGCCAGATACCCGGTGCCCTTGAGCGACCAACTGAAGCAGCTGGTCGAGCTCCGTAAGGTAGCCGAACAGCCCATGAAGGGCCTTATAGTCCGGCTATGGCCTGGCGAGGTCATGGCCGGGAGCTACTTTGGGCTGGTGAGGCGGCTGGTGGATGCCTGTCCATGGATTGAAGTCATCAAGCGCTCCGTATGCATCGAAGGCGCCCATAGGGCCCTTGCTCGTGCTAAGGTACACTGGGGCAAGATGGATGCTGAGAAGCTGGTGACAGATGGGCCACCAGAGGGCAAGGAGCATCGCAAGCCCGAGATGTATTATGAGCGTGTCCTGAAGGGTGACCCCCTTGTGGCAAATGAATGTTCCAGGGATTTAATTTTTGAGTAAACTCGCTCGTGTTTATCCTGTGCGCTGAAAACTTGTTCATATGCGCTAAGCAACGCTTTTTGAGTTTTAAATATTACCTTCTGTGCGGTCGTTTAGTAAATCTGAGAGATGCGAGTCGTCGGCTTCTGCCCCCATGCCGCGAGTGCTGGGGTGTTCGGGATAAACCTGAGCGCTCTTGTTCCCATTCTTGGGTCCTTCGAGGGAGGCGCTCAGCACAACGAACAAGGCAATCAGACTATAATGATTTATCACTCTCACTTAGCCATAGAATTCTATAATTTTAAATTTTGGTGAAGCCCTTAGTATTCGGAAGACCGAGTTCGAGGCGCTATCCATGCCTAGGCCGGACAAAGCCAGCTCCTCGCTCTAAGCGGCATAAGTCTTTAGGGACTCGAAAACCTCTCGAACAGCGACCGGCTCTTGCCCTATCATGATGGTCAGTTTTAGCTTTCTCTACTTAGGTGCTTAACCCATCTCAATTGGGGCACAATCGCAGTAGTTCTCCCAGCGCTACCTTAGCCGATATAACGGAACGTAAGGTACCAAAACATGGGAGCCGGGAAAACCCAACTATTGACCCAAGACATGATTCGGAGCCGATGCATATAATGCTATAAGTTCGGGGTGTCGCACTCGTGAGAGTGTTCGGACTTTTCAGACCATATTCTGGGGTACTTAAGCCCCTGGTGTACTAGCCGTACCAGAGTGTGCGGTTGCGTAATGTCATAACTGAACATATTTAAAGAAAAAAAGGAATGCAATAATAGACAAGAGCTATGTATTGTTTATTAAAAGGCTGTTGTAAAAGCAAAACGATACAAATAGTGCGATAAGCAAGAGGTGGGATTGTTTGACATGTCCCCCTCCAGGGGCAAGCTGCGAAACTTTATGTAAGACATGTATTTAGCTCGCTATAGAGACCACCTGAACGTTCGATGTAGCTTGCTGCTTCCCTGGCTGTTGCATCGTGTGTTCGGCGATTATACTGCCAGACAGGCCTTTCGGATAGTGGAGTCCTGAAAGTAAGAAAAAGGAAATGACAAAGCTTGGAGCCCTTGGTGCAGTTGAGCCGCGTGTTGGGCGTGTCGTGGTTGTGTCCCTCCCCGTATGCCCATGGTACTTCCAGAGCGTAATTATGTATGCGTAACACTGGTTTCGCAATTTCCTGAGGGCTGGGGTTGGGGCCGCACTGCTACGGTTGCTCGGAACGTGCCAGGTGGTCTATTTGTAGGCTACTCCGGGCGTGCTTGACGGTGTCCGGACGTTTAATAGCCGGACTGGAGAATTGCCTTGAGAGGCTACTTTGTACTTCTGCTGCTAGGGCCGCCGTATGCTCCTCCATTCGGAGAGAGCGTTCGGTGTTTCCATTGACCGTAATGACTCCTCGAGGGCCTGGCATCTTGAGCTTGAGGTATGTGTAGTGCGGCACCGCATTGAACTTTGCAAATGCGGTTCGTCCGAGCAGGGCGTGATAGCCACTGCGGAACGGGACTATGTCAAAGATTAACTCCTTGCTTTGGACATTATCCGGGGATCCGAAGACCACTTCCAGTGTAACTGAGCCAGTACAGTTGGCCTCCACACCTGGTATGACGCCTTTAAAGGTCGTCTTTGTGGGTTTAATCCTTGAGGGATCTATGCCCATTTTTCACATTGTATCCTGATAAAGAAGGTTCAGGCTGCTGCCGCCGTCCATAAGGACTCTGGTGAGGTGGAATCCGTCAATGATTGGGTCTTGAACCGATGCTGCGAATCCGCCGTGGCGGATGCTAGTGGGGTGGTCCCTTCGATCGAAGGTCATCGGGCAGGAGGACCATCGGTTGAACTTTGGGGTGACTGGCTCCAATGCATATACATCCCTGAGTGCACGCTTCTGTTCCCTTTTAGGGATGTGGGTTGCGTATATCATGTTCACCGTCCGCACTTGTGGGGGAAAGCCCTTCTGTCCCCTATTGTTCGGCGGCCGGGGCTCCTCCTCGTCCTCACTATACAGCCCCTTGTCTCTGTTCTTGGCGCTTAGCTTGCCTGCCTGCTTGAACACCCAACAATCCCTGTTGGTGTGACTGGCTGGTTTTTCGGGGGTGTCGTGTATCTGGCACAAGCGATCGAGTATTCGGTCCAAATTGGACCGGCCCGGAGTAGTTCTTTTGAATGGCTTTTCCCACTGACCGAGTTTAGGGCCTCGGAATCCGGCATTAACTGTCGTATCCTCTGTGTTGTCGCCGTTAATGCGGTGCTTGTGTTTGTTGCGACGCGACCTGCCATTGTTGTCCTTGGTATCCGAATTACCAGGGCTCTTAATCATGTTATTGCTACGAGCTAGCCAGTTGTCTTCTCCCGCGCAAAAGCGGGTCATGAGTGTTGTGAGGGCTGCCATGGATTTCGGCTTTTCCTGTCCTAAGTGCCGGGCAAGCCATTCGTCACGGATGTTATGTTTGAAGGCTGTGAGGGCCTCCGCGTCCGGACAGTCAACTAGTTGATTTTTCTTGGTTAGGAACCGTGTCCAGAATTGTCTGGCCGATTCATCTGGCTGCTGGATGATGTGGCTTAGGCCATCGGCGTCTGGTGGTCGCACATAGGTGCCCTGGAAATTGTCGAGGAATGCGGCTTCCAGGTCCTCCCAGCAACCAATTGACTCTGCTGGCAAGCTGTTAAGCCAATGTCGAGCTGGTCCTTTAAGCTTGAGTGGGAGGTATTTGATAGCGTGTAGATCATCACCGTGGGCCATGTGGATATGAAGAAGATAGTCCTCGACCCATACCGCTGGATCTGTTGTGCCATCGTATGATTCGATGTTTACGGGTTTAAAACCCTTGGGGATTTGATGATCCATTACTTCATCTGTGAAGCATAGTGGGTGTGTAGCGCCTCTGTACTGGGCTATATCACGACGTAGCTCAAATGAGCTTTGTCTGCTGTGTTCGGCCTGGCCGTATTTGCCATATCCGGCATGACAGTTATCATTACGTGCTGTGGGGCGCCCACGCGATTTGTAGATCAATCTTGTTTGCCTTGCCTTGTCCTCCAATATGTCTCGTAGGTCCAGCGCATTTCCCCGTGCCTTGGTATAGCGGCGCTGGGGTTCGCCTTGAATTGATGGCCGAGAGGCCTATCTGCCATGGCCACGAGGTGGCCGGTCGGCTGCGTCATGCACTGGTGATGCGGTTTGGGTGCTTCCTCCTCTAATCGGGGTAGCAGCTTGCGGTTTGGGTAGCTCTTGGAGGGGCGTTCGAGTTCGTATTCCTCGGCCACTAGGATTTTGGTCCATCTGTCGGCTAGCAAATCTTGGTCAGCTCTAAGCTGCTGCTGTTTTTTCTTGAGGCTGCTTGTCATGGCCATAAGCCTGTGTTTGAAACGCTCTTGATCGACGGGATCCTCGGGCACGACATATTCGTAGTCGTCGAGGCTTGCCTCATCTTTGAAGGGAGGCATGTAAGTATCGTCCTCTACCTCTCTGTCTGCCGCTTTCTCATGAGGGATGGTCTCTCCATCCTCCTGTGTTGAATCTAGCTGGAGGGGGTTGTCTTCGTCACTGTCCGGGGTGTTATTATTTCCCGTGCCGGAATCGCCGTTTTTGCTTTGGCGGGATTTAGAGCGGTGTCGCTGACGCCGGTGCTTAGGCTTCTTCTTGGAGGGGTCATCCTCCGTTGTTCCATCGCCATCCCCTTCTTTTGGGGTGTCCACCATATATATGTCGTATGACGAGGTGGCCTTCCAGTCCCCTAGAGGCGCTGGGTCTTGGTCGTCTCCTGCATCGGTGTCCATGCCGTCGATGTCTTCGGAGTCGAAGTCGAGCATGTCGGTTAAATCATCGACAGTGGCTATGAAGTGGGTGGTGGGTGGGTTTTGAATTTCTTCGTCGTCCGCATCCCAACCTTGCTGCCCATAGTCCGGCCAGGGCTCTCCTGATAAAGAGAGAGAGACTTTAGTGAATTTATAATGTCGCTAAAGGGCGAGTGCTGAAAGATGTCCGGGGCGGCGAACTCCATGATCGGCGCCCCATCGGGTTCGATTGGCAGGGGCGCGGAAGGTTCGGAGTCCGAAAAGGAGTCCAGCATCTTTGAGTCACGAGCTTTGCAAAGGACAAGGCTGGTGTTCGGCTTGATCGCCGTGGAGATTGCAGCCCCCAAGGCGGTGTCTAGCCACCCGTCCTCGATTGGTGCAGTCGGCTCCGAACTAAGGGTCAGAGCGGGCACTGGAGCGGCCTCCAGGGCACTGTTCGGCGGCAGAGCTAGATCATGCCCATCGTGACAGTGCGGCGCGCTTGGCCGTGGCTCGAATCCTTCGAAGATCAAGTCTCCGCAGATGTCTGCCGTGTAGTTCAAACTTCCAAATCTGACCTGATGGCCAGGTGCGTACCTTTCGATCTGCTCCAGATGGCCAAGCGAATTGGCCCGCAGTGCAAAGCCGCCGAATGCGAAGATTTGTCCGGGAGAAAAGTCTCACCCTGGACCGCGTCGTTGTTGATGATCGGGGGAGCCATCGGGCCTAAAGATGATGACACAAAGGAACTCTCAATGAGAGCACCAATGTCGGTGTCAAAACTAGCGGATCTCGGGTAGGGGGTCCCGAACTGTGCGTCTAGGCGGATGGTAACAGGAGCCAAGGGACACGATGTTTTTACCCAGGTTCGGGCCCTCTCGATGGAGGTAAAACCCTACTTCTGCTTGATTAATATTGATGATATGGGTAGTACAAGAGTAGATCTACCACGAGATCAAAGAGGCTAAACCCTAGAAGCTAGCCTATGGTATGATTATTGTTCGTCCTGTGGACTAAAACCCTCCGATTTATATAGACACCGGAAAGGGCTAGGGTTACACAGAGTCGGTTACAATGGGAGGAGGTCTACATATCCGTATCGCCAAGCTTGCCTTCCATGCCAAGGAATGTCCCATCCGGACACGGGACGAAGTCTTCAATCTTGTATCTTCATAGTCCAGGAGTCCGGCCAAAGGTCATAGTCCGGTCATCCGGACACCCCCTAATCCAGGACTCCCTCACACCTCCACAAGAAAACAACAACGCTAACAACAATGAAGAAGGACAAGAGGCAGAACAAGACAATGAAGAGGATGTTCCACACCGACCCAAACAAAAGCTTTCATGAGTCCGAGCAAGAGTCTCAAGAGATCATCTCGTCGAACAAATATTTGATGATATTCAAACCAGGAGAATTACTTGCTCTAAAACTCGTTTGGCTAACTTTTGTGAACATTACTCATTGATTTCTAGTATTGAACCTATGAAGGTTGAAGAAGCTCTTGATGATCCGGATTGGGTGAACGCTATGCATGAAGAGCTACACAATTTCGAGAGGAATCAAGTATGTACGTTGGTTGAAAAGCCCGATGAGAAGCACAATGTCATTGGAACCATATTGGTGTTTCGGAATAATCAAGATGAAGATGGACAAGTTGTACACAACAGGGCCCGTCTCGTCGCCCAAGGCTACACTCAAGTCGAAGGTATGGACTATGGTGATACATATGCCCCCGTTGCTAGACTTGAGTCCATACGCATCTTACTTGCTTATGCCAATCATCATGATATCATTTTGTACCAAATGGACATAAAAAGTGTTTTTCTAAATGGTGAAATTGAGGAGGAAGTTTATGTTAAACAGCCTCCCGGCTTTGTTAATCCCAAGAAACCCGATCATGTTTACAAACTTCACAAAGCTCTTTATGGTCTTAAACAAGCTCCTAGAGCTTGGTATAAATGCTTGACAGAGTTTCTATTGAAAAAGGCTTTGAAATTAGGAAGGTTGATTCTACACATTTTACTAAAAGGTTTAATGGTGAATTATTTGTGTGCCAAATTTATGTGGATGATATCATATTTGGTTCAACTAACCCTCATTTTGTGAAAAGTTTGGAAGGCTAATGCCGAAGAAGTTTGAGATGTCTATGATAGTGAACTCAAATTCTTTCTTGGTTTGAAAATCAAGCAAACTAAGGAGGGTACCTTTGTTTCCCAAACAAAGTATACCAAGGATTATTCAAGAAGTTCAACATGCAAGAAAGCAAAGGTACGAAAACACCCATGCCTAGTAGTGGACATCTTGACTTGACTAAGGATGGCAAACCTGTTGACCAAAAGGTTTACCGCTCTATGATTGGTTCATTGTTATATCTATGTGCCTCCCGTCCCGATATTATGCTAAGTGTGTGCATGTGTGCACGATATCAAGCGGCCCCTAAAGAATATCATCTTAAGGTTGTGAAAAGGATAGTGAGATACTTAATTCATACACCAAATTTTGGCATTTGGTATCCTAAGAGGTCTTCTTTTGATCTTGTTGGCTACTCCGATTCAGACTATGCTGATGACAAGGTTAATCGAAAGTCCACTTCGGGTACTTGTCAATTTCTTGGTAGATCTCTTGTGTCTTGGTCCTCCAAGAAACAAAACTCGGTATCCTTATCCACTGCCGAAGCGGAATATATTGCCACCAGATCATGTTGTGCTCAATTACTTTGGATGACCCAAACCCTTAAGTACTATGGGATATATGTGAAACATGTTCCATTTCTTTGTGATAATGAAAGTGCTAATAAGATTGCTCACAATCCCGTGCAACATTCTCGGACTAAGCATATTGAAGTTCGTCATCACTTCATTCGGGATCATGTTGCTAAAGGAGACATCAATCTTAAGCATGTTCATACCGGTAAGCAATTGGCGGATATATTCACCAAACCACTTGATGAGAAAGTGTTTTGCCATTGGGAGGTGAATTAAACATCATTGATGCCTCAAACCTGGAGTAGAAACTCCATCTAGATGCATGCAAGGCATGAGCCTTTTTATGACTAATTCTTGATAATTCTCTTATGTTGATCATATGTCTTGGATCTATACTTGTATCCTTGCATGTTATCTAATCCTTGTAGGTACTTTTGGATGACCCCAAATCTATGAGATTGCAAGTCACTCACATCTTAAGCAATCTCTAGATCACCAAGTTTCTACTATATGGTTGTGGAATACAAGGAAGGATGAGCTCACTCAACATATGCTTTGACAATTTCTATATATTAAATTTCATTTGGTATCAAGTTTCATGATTGTCATTTTGGATACACAAGTGCTTTTCCTTGCAAAAACTAACCCATGTAGGAAGATGAACTCAAACTACAAGTGGTGCTCTCAACACTTGATGGACTACATCAACCTTGAGCATCCAACGCAAGTTCAACTACATGACAAAGATCGACACAACCCAAGGTATGTTATTCCATCTTAGAGAAGCTCTGACCCAAGTCATGAGGCAAAGCAACTCAACGAGATGTGAATACATCAAAATGCTTAAACAAAATATGGTAACCCCATTTTGAGCTTAAACGATGAGTATGACCTACAATCAAGTGTTATCACTTGACTCCTCAGTCAATATACTCTAACATAGGTGACTTTGTCGCCACCCCCCCCCCTCTAGATGAAGTTCCCTAGTGTTTCTTTGTTCACTTCATCTAGATCTTTTGTCTACATTTCTTTCTATGTTTAATTCATTGCAAATCCTTGTGAGATTTAATTTGTCTAGTGAGCTGAGTTGACAAATCTTATACTTTGCATTGAACTTAGACTCACCAATTCATGCCTATCGGATAGACCGAACTACATGAATTACTTGTAGATAATTCATTGGTACAACTGGTACGTCCATTTTGCATCATGTTTTCCTACTGTTATTTATGTTTTGTTATTGAATAATAAAGCTTTTTGGAGTTATTCTAATGCATTTTCTCTCATAATATGCAAGGTATACACAAAGGCGGAGAATTCTGGCAGCTGGAAATCTGGACCTGGAAAAGCTACATCAAGCTACCTATTCTGCACAACTCCAAATGAGTTGAAACTTCACCAGCATTTTATATGGACTATTTAATAAATATTGGAGCAAATAAGTACTAGATGGGGGCACCAGGTGGGCACAACCCACCTGGGCGCGCCAGGAGGCCCAGGTGCGCCCTGGTGGGTGCTGCCCTCCTCGGCTCACCTCCGGTGCCCGACTTCTGGTATATAAGTCATTTTGACCTAAAATAATTGAGGAGAGGACTTTCGGGACGAAGCGCCTCCGTCTCGAGGCAGAACTTGGGAAGGAGCACTATTTCCCTCCAGCGGAGCGATTTCGCCGGGGGAACTTCCCTCCCAGAGGGGGAAATCATCGTCATCATCATCACCAACAACTCTCCCATCTTGGGGAGGGCTATCTTCATCAACATCTTCAACAGCACCAACTCCTCTCAAACCCTAGTTCATCTCTTGTGTTCAATCTTTGTACCGGAACTATAGATTGGTGCTTGTGGGCGACTAGTAGTGTTGATTACATCTTGTAGTTGATTACTATATGGTTTATTTGGTGGAAGATTATATGTTCAGATCCATTATTCTATTTAATACCCCTCTGATCTTGAGCATGATTATCATTTTTGAGTAGTTACTTTTGTTCTTGAGGTGTCGGGAGAAATCATGTTGCAAGTAATAATGTGAACTTGATATGTGTTGGATATTTTGATGATATGTATGTTGTGATTCCCTTAGTGGTGTCATGTGAACGTCGACTGCATGACACTTCACCAATTTGGGCCTAAGGGAATGCATTGTGTAGTAGTTATTAGATGATGGGTTGCGAGAGTGACAGAAGCTTAAACCCTAGTTTATGCGCTATTCCGTAAGGGACTGATTGGATCCAAAAGTTTAATGCTATGGTTAGAATTTATTCTTAATACATTTCTCATAGTTGCGGATGCTTGCGAGAGGGTTAATCATAAGTAGGAGGTTTGTTCAAGTAAGAACAGCACCTAAGCACCGGTCCACCCACATATCAAATTATCAAAGTAGTGAACACAAATTAAGACAACATGATGAAAGTGACTAGATGAAATTCCCGTGTACCCTCAAGAACACTTTGCTTATCATAAGAGACCGCTTTGGCCTGTCCTTTGCCTCAAAAGGATTGGGCTACCTTGCTGCACTTTTTTTACTACTATCGTTACTTGCTCGTTACAAATTATCTTGCTATCAAACTACTCTGCGACTTACAATTTTAGCACTTGCAGACATTACCTTGATGTAAACCACTTCTCATTTCCTTCTGCTCCTCGTTGTGTTCGACACTCTTACTTATGAAAAGGATACAATTGACCCCATATACTTGTGGGTCATCAAGGCTATTTTCTGGCGCCATTGCCGGGGAGTGAAGCGCTCTTGGTAAGTGGAAATTGGTAAGGAAACATTATTACTATGTGCTGAAATTTATTGTCACTTGCTACTATGGAAAACAATCCTTTGAGGGGTTTGTTTGGGGTATCTTCACCAAGACCGGAACCACAATTACTCGCCCCTCAACCTACTGCACCTACTCAAAATATTGAATATGAAATTCCTTCGGGTATGGTAGAACAACTGCTAGCTAATCCTTATGCAGGAGATGGAACCGAACATCCTGATATGCACTTGATATATGTGGATGAAATTTGTGGATTATTTAAGCTTGCAGGTTTTCCCAGAGATGAAGCTAAGAAGAAGGTTTTCCCTTTATCTTTGAAGGGAAAAGCATTGACCTGATATAGGCTATGCGATGATCTTGGAACTGGAATCGGTTGAAATTGGAATTTCATCAAAAAAATTATCCTATGCATCTAGTTCATCGTGATCGGAACTATATATATATATATTTTTTTTGGCCTCGTGAAGGAGAAAGTGTCACTCTAGCTTGGGGGAGGCTTAAGTCAATGTTATATTCATGCCCCAATCATGAGCTTTCAAGAGAAATTATTATTCGGAATTTTTATGCTTGGCTTTCTCGTAGTGATCAATCCATGCTCGATACTTCTTGTACCCGTTCTTTTATGAAGAAGACTATTGAATCCCGGTGCGATCTTTTAGAAAGAATTAAACGCAATTCTGAAGATTGGGAACTCTACGAAGGTAAAGAGTCAGGTATTGAACCTAAGTTTGATTGTGTTAAATCTTTTATGAATACCGATGCTTTTCAAAAGTTTAGCACTAATTATGGACTTGACTCTGAGATAGGAGCTTCCTTTTGTGAATCTTTTGCTACTCATGTTGATCTTCCTTAGGAGAAGTGGTTTAAATATCACCCACTATTAAAGAAGAAGTTAAAGAACCAGTAAAAGCTAAAGAAGAAACTATCATTTACAATGTTGATCCAGTTGTTCCCATTTCTTATATTGAAAAAACACCTTTCCCTGTTAGGATGAAGGAACATGCTAAAGCTTCAACTGTGGTTAACAAAAGTTATGTTAGAACACCCAAACCAGCTAAGCAAATCGGAGTTGAACATAGTGTTGCTATGATTAAAGATCTCTTAGTCGATAATATTGATGGGCATGTTATTTACTTCTATGATGAAGCTTCTAGAATTGCCAAACCTGATAAAAAGGATAAACATAGACCAGTTGTTGGCATTCCTGTTGTCTCAGTTAAGATAGGAGATCATTGTTATCATGGGCTATGTGACCTAGGTGCTAGTGTGAGTGCTATTCCTTTTTCCTTATTTGAAGAAATTAAGAATGAAATAGCACCTGCTGAAATAGAAGACATAGATGTCACTAGTAAACTTGCCAATAGAGATACAATATCACCAATTGGAATTCTTAGAGATGTTGAAGCCTTGTGTGGGAAAATAAAATACCCTACTAATTTTATTGTTCTTGGCTCCCAACAAGATGAGTTTTGTCCCATTATCTTTGGTAGACCTTTCTTGAACACCGTCAATGCTAGAATAGACGGTAAGAAACAAACTGTCGGTGTTAGCTTTGGTGATGAATCTCATGAATTTAATTTTTCCAAGTTTAGTAGACAACCTCATAAGAAAGATTTGCCTAGTAAGGATGAAATTATTGGTCTTGCTTCTATTGTTGTACCTCCTACTGATCCTTTGGAACAATATTTGCTAGACCATGAAAATGATTTGCATATGCGTGAAAGAAATGAAATAGATAGAATATTTTTTTGAACAACACCTCTGCTTAAACACAATTTGCATATTGAAACTCTAGGAGGTCGTCCTCCACCTAAAGGTGATCCTGTGTTTGAATTAAAACAATTGCCAGACACTTTGAAATATGCTTATCTTGATGAGAAAAAGATATATCATGTTATTAGTGCTAACCTTTCAAAAAATGAAGAAGAAAGATTATTGAAAGTTCTAAGGAAGCACAGAGCTACTATTGGATATACTCTTGATAATCTTAAGGGCATTAGTCCCACTATATGTCAGCAGAAGATTAATATAGAACCTGATGCTAAACCCGTGGTTGATCACCAACATTGGTTAAATTCAAAAATGAAAGAAGTGGTAAGAACAGAAATATTGAAACTTCTGGAAGCAGGTATAATCTATCCTATAGATGATAGTAGATGGGTAAGTCTTGTTAATTGTGTCCCTAAGAAGGGAGGTATTACTGTTGTTCCTAATGATAAGAATGACCTTATTCCACATAGAATTGTCACAGGTTATAGGATGGTAATTGATTATACCAAATTAAACAAAGCAACTAGAAAAGATCATTACCCTTTGTCTTTTATTGATCAAATGTTAGAAACATTATCTAAGCACATACATTTTTGCTTCCTTGATGGATATTCTGGTTTTTCACAAATACCTATTTCACAACGTGATCAAGAAAATACCACTTTTACTTGTCCTTTTGGAATTTATGCTTATAAACGTATGCCTTTTGGTTTCTGTAATGCACCTGCTACCTTTCAAAGATGTATGACTGCTATATTCTCTGATTTTTGTGAAAAGATTGTTGAGGTTTTCATGGATGAATTTTCTGTTTATGGGAAGTCTTTTGATGATTGTTTAAGCAATCTTGATCGAGTTTTGCAGAGATGTGAACAAACAAATCTTGTCTTGAACTGGGAGAAGTGGCACTTTATGGTTAACGAAGGTATTGTTTTGGGCCATAAAATTTCTGAAAGAGGCACTGAAGTGGACCAGGCCAAGGTTGATGCAATTGATAAAATGCCATGTCCTAAAGATATTAAAGGTATTCGTAGTTTCCTTGGTCATGTTGGTTTCTATAGGAGGTTTATCAAAGACTTTTCTAAAATTTGTAGGCCTCTTACGAATCTTTTGCAAAAGGATATTCCCTTTGTGTTCGATGATGATTGCTTGGAAGCCTTTGAAACACTAAAGAAAGCCTTAATTACAGCACCTTTGTTCAGCCACCTGATTGGAACTTGCCTTTTGAGATTATGTGTGATGCTAGTGATTATGTTGTTGGTGTTGTTCTAGGACAAAGAGTTGATAAGAAACTGAATGTTATTCATTATGCCAGTAAAACTCTAGAAAGTGCTCAATGAAACTATGCTACTACTGAAAAAGAATTCTTAGCAGTGGTGTTTGCTTGTGATAAATTTAGATCTTACATTGTTGATTCTAAAGTGATTGTTCACACCGATCATGCTGCTATAAAATATCTTACGGAAAAGAAAGATGCTAAACCTAGACTCATTAGATGGGTTCTGCTGCTACAAGAATTTGATTTGCATATTACTTATAGGAAAGGAGCAGAGAATCCCGTAGATGATAACTTGTTTAGGCTTGAAAATATTCTTGATGACCCACAACCTATTAATGATAGCTTTCCTGATGAACAACTAGCTGCAATAAATGTTTCTAATAGTACACCTTGGTATGTTGACTATGCTAATTATATTGTTGCTAAATACATACCACCTAGTTTCACATACCAACAAAAGAAAATTTTCTTCTATGATTTAATACATTACTTTTGGGATGACCCACATATTTATAAAGAAGGAGTAGATGGTATTATTAGACGTTGTGTACCTGAGGATGAATAGGAACAAATCCTACAGAAATGTCACTCGGAAGCTTATGGAGGACATCATGCGGGAGATAGAACCACTCATAAGGTATTGCAATCTGGTTTTTATTGGCTTAGTCTCTTCAAGGATGCCCGTAAGTTTGTCTCATCTTGTGATGAATGCCAAATAATAGGTAATATCAGTAAGCGTCAAGAAATGCCTATGAATTATTCACTTGTTGTTGAAGCATTTGATGTTTGGGGATTTGATTTCATGGGACCTTTTCCTTCCTCTAATGGGTATACACATATTTTGGTTGCTATTGATTATGTTACTAAGTGGGTAGAAGTTATACCAACCAGTATTGCTGATCACAACACCTCTTTTAAAATGCTTAAGGAAGTTATTTTCCCAAGGTTTGGAGTCCCTAGATATTTAATGACTGATGGTGGTTCACACTTTATTCATGGTGCTTTCCGTAAAATGCTTGCTAAGTATGATATTAACCATAGAATTGCATCACCTTATCATCCTCAGTCTAGTGGTCAAGTTGAACTTTGCAATAGAGAAATAAAACTAATCTTACAAAAGACTGTTAATAGGTCCCAGAAGAATTGGTCTAAGAAATTAGATGATGCACTTTGGGCTTATAGAACAGGTTATAAAAATCCTATGGGTATGTCTCCATATAAAATGGTTTATGGAAAAGCTTGTCATTTGCCTCTTGAGTTAGAACACAAAGCATATTGGGCAATTAAAGAACTCAATTATGATTTCAAACTTGCTGGTGAAAAGTGGCTATTTGATATTAGCTCATTAGATGAATGGAGAACTCAGGCTTATGAAAATGCAGCGTTATTCAAAAAAAATGTTGAAAGATGGCATGACAAAAGAATCCAAAAGTGCGAGTTCAAAGTTGGAGAATATGTTCTTTTGTACAACTCTCGTTTCAGATTCTTTGCAGGAAAACTCCTCTCCAAATGGGAAGGACCCTATGTCATCGAGGAGGTCTATCGATCTGGAGCTATAAAAATAAATAATGCCAAAGGTACTAACCCGAAGGTTGTCAATGGGCAACGAATAAAACACTATATCTCAGTTACGCCCATTAATGTTGAAAGCAATATCATCCAAACTTTGACACCGGAAGAACACATAAACGAAACCTTCCAGAACACCCCAGAATCACGAAAAAATGGAGGTACGTGATACGGTAAGTAAACAGACTCCGAAAAATCCACAAAAATATTTTTTTTCAGTTTTGGAATATTTAAAAAATTAGGAAAATAAGAAACTTCCAGGAAAGTGACCCTGGTGGGCACTATACACCAGGGCGCGCCTAGCATGCCAGGCGTGCCCCGGTGGGTTGTGCCCACCTCGAGTACTTTCCGGACTCCGTTTTTCTTCCATTGTGCTTGTTCCCCAAGATAAAAAATCTTTATATACCTCCCAAACCTGTTGAGCTCCGTATCATGGAGAAATCGCATGTTCTCTTTTCTTGTTGTTTTCTGTCATATCCAATCCATCATGGCCGCTTCAAGCTCCTCCAAGGACAAGTTCTTCGACAACGTCATCAACCCATATCTGCGGGAGGTGATGCAGCACCCTCAAGCTATCTAGATGCGCGATGGGGTGATGCACATCCGCGATGTGCAAGGACCCAAGGGGACTGGATCCGTGGAGGCCAGGCTTGAAGCTATGGAGCAGGACATCTTCAGGTGCAAGGGGATGGTGGAACATGGACTCAATGCCAATCATCTCATGATCGCGGACTACACCCGTCATCTCAAGGTGGATGGAAAGTCCATAAAGGACAGTGTCTTCTCCCTCAACGAGCAAATCAACTTTCTCCATAGCCAGATTCATGACCTTCAAAGCAAGTCTTTAAATATGAGGCAAGGTTTAAAGGTATGAGTTTGGCTGCCAGTTGCAGGATCTGAGAGACTCACTCTTCCTCTTTATGATGGTGAACCTCTCCCATGGAAACCCGAGGACAAGAAACCTTCTAATTCATCATCACCACCTCCTTCTTCACCACCAGAAGAAAATTGAGTATCGGGTACAGTCCCCTTGGCTTTTGCCAATCTTGGGGGAGGTGCCTCGGTATCGTATCATCTCCACTATCTTTTGCCTATACTTTCTTAATTCGATCCATTGTTATCTTTTGCTTTTAGATGAATAAAAGTTTAGTTCGATCCTTTCTTTTTGAGAGTTTGCTTAGTGATCAATCATTGTAATCGTGTGCGAGATATATAATAAAGTTTAGTTTGAGTTTTGCCTTCTTTACTCTCTTGTTTCAATAAAAAGAAAGGAAATAATGAAAAAGATCATATGCTAACCTTATGGTAGGTGATGACATTACACAAGGAAAAGTATAAGTAGAAAATTTTATTGTAGATTGACAAACATAGCATTGGTCAATGACACAACTCATGAAATAATTAATAAGGGAAGAGAAGATTCACATATAAATAGACTATCCTGGAATCTTTTGTGATTGTGAGCACCCATCAAAATATTATATGCCAAAATTGTTGACGTTGGACAAGGAAGACAACATAATGATTTATGTTTGTTCATATTCACGTAGAAGTTATATTGTCATAGATCCTTCAACATGTGGTGCTTGCCCCAATCTTTGCTAGCCAAAAACTCCGCACTAAGTAGAGATACTAGTTGTGCATCCAAAACCCTTAAACCTAAATCTTGTTTGAGAGTCCACCATACCTACCTATGGATTGAGTAAGATCCATCAAGTAAGTTGTCATCAGTGCAAAAATGGCAATAAAAATTGCTTCTAAAAGTGTGATATCATTTAGTGTAAGGGAAAATTGAGCGTTATACAAACTTCTGATGGCGAAGAATAAAAGCAGCAAACTTCATAATAAAGGTTTCCATCACAAGGGGCAATATAATGTGATGTTCTCTTGCACTAAGGGGTTGAGCATACAAAAAAATGCATGGCAACCTTTGCTTCCCTCTGCAAAGGGCCTATCTTTTACTTTCACGTATTACTTTCATGCAAGAGTCAAAGTTTTCTCTCTATTCCTTTTATTTTTCTCCTTTGGCAAGCATCATGTGGTGAGGAAAGATCTAGGCACATATATCCACTTGAATATGAGTAGCATGAGTTATTATTGTTGACATCACCATTGAGGTGAATGCGTTGGGAGGTGAAACTATAAGCCCCTACCTTCCTATGTGTCTGGTTGAAACATTTTGCTCATGTGTACGCGGTGAGTGTTAGCAATCATAGAAGACTAAATGATGGTTGAGTGTGGACTTGCCTAAAGGCTCCGATACGTGACCCTTCCTGAAAAGATGATGAATTGTAATTGCAAAATTGACTGAGAACATAGTTTGTTGACTTCCAATAAAGTTTATGCTTTATACTTCGATGTTGTGATGAATTGTCACTTGTTCATGAGAAGTCTATGATAAAAGTTATATGATAAAAGTTATATGTTAAAGTTTATTGTTGTTATAATAAGTTACATGATGCTGCTATGTCCGTATTTTTGTTTTTATCGACACCTCTCCCTCTAAGATTGTGGACATGTTTTTGATTTCGGTTTTCGCTTGAGGACAAGCGAGGTCTAAGCTTGGGGGAGTTGATACGTCCATTTTGCATCAAGTTTTCCTACTGTTATTTATGTTGTTTTATTGTATAATAATGCTTTTTGTAGTAATTCTAATGCCTTTTCTCTCATAATATGCAAGGTATACAGAAAGGGGGAGAATTTTGGCAGGTGGACCTGAAAAGGCTATGTCAAGCTACCTATTTTTCACAACTCCAAATGAGCTGAAACTTCACGAGGACTTTTATAAATATTTAATAAATATTGGAGCAAATAAGTACCAGAGGGGGGCCACCAGGTGGGCACAACCCACCTGGGTGCGCCAGGAGGCCTAGGCGTGCCTTGGTGGGTGCTGCCCTCCTCGGCACACCTTCGGTGCCCGTCTTCTAGTATATAAGTCATTTTGACCTAAAATAATTGAGGAGAGGACTTTCGGGATGAAGCGCCTCCATCTCGAGGCGGAACTTGGGCAGGAGCACTTTTGCCCTCCGGCAAAGCGATTCCGCCGGGGGAACTTCCCTCCTGGAGGGGGAAATCATCGTCATCATCATCACCAACAACTCTCCCATCTTGGGGTGGGCTATCTTCATCAACATCTTCAACAGCACCAACTCCTCTCAATCCCTAGTTCATCTCTTGTGTTCAATCTATACCAGAACTGTAGATTGGTGCTTGTGGGTGACTAGTAGTGTTGATTACATCTTGTAGTTGATTACTATATGGTTTATTTGGTGGAAGATTATATGTCTAGATCCATTACGCTATTTAATACCCCTCTGATCTTGAGCATGATTATCATTTGTGAGTAGTTACTTTTGTTCTTGAGGTCATGGGAAAAATCATGTTGCAAGTAATCATGTGAACTTGATATGTGTTTGATATTTTGATGATATGTATGTTGTGATTCCCTTAGTGGTGTCATGTGAACGTCGACTACATGACACTTCACCATATTTGGGCCTTAGGGAATGCATTGTGGAGTAGTTATTAGATGATGGGTTGTGAGAGTGACAGAAGCTTAAACCCCAATTTATGCGCTATTCCGTAAGGGACCAATTGGATCCAAAACTTTAATGCTATGGTTAGAATTTATTCTTAATACTTTTCCCGTAGTTGCGGATGCTTGCAAGAGGGTTAATCATAAGTAGGAGGTTTGTTCAAGTAAGAACAACACCTAAGCACCGGTCCACCCACATATCAAATTATCAAAGTAGTGAACACGAATTAAGCCAACATGATGAAAGTGACTAGATGAAATTCCCGTGTACCCTCAAGAACACTTTGCTTATCATAAGAGACCGTTTTGGCATGTACTTTGCCTGGAAAGGATTGGGATACCTTGCTACATTTTTTACTAATATCGTCACTTGCTCGTTACAAATTATCTTGCTATCAAACTACTCCGCTACTTACAATTTTAGCACTTGCAGACATTACCTTGCTGAAAACCACTTGTCATTTCCTTCTGGTCCTCGGTTGGTTCGACACTCTTACTTATAGAAAAGTCTATAATTGACCTCATATACTTGTGGGTCATCAACAACTGACGCGGACTATCCCGGTCTGACCGATATGCATCATTTTTTACACTGCCAACTCGGTGTCACCGATGAAAACAGGTTGGCATTACCGATTTCACAGCTGAGAAAACTTTTTGTCATTGCATATTTGTTTTCTTCTGCAGCTCCACTCAATGATTCTTATCCTCTACCCGCATCATAAACTACATGTTGCTTTGTAATGTGTCTCAAGGACCAAACCTATTTGACTCATACTCCAGAAGTTCCCTTCTTGGAAATTGATGTCAAAGGGGGAGAGAGAGCATATCAAAGCTTATCACATGGGAGAGAAAGCACATCTTAGCTTCTCCAGATGCCTGTTAACAATAGAGGAGAGAAGTCACATATTTTTAAGAGGGGAAAGACATGTTAATATATACTTGATTGTACCATTTCCTGCTCTAATTTTCTCTTACCCTACCTTCTCCCATTATCCAATATCAGATTCAGGGGGAGAAAGAGTTCATATCTAGGGGAAGAAAATCTTTGGAATTCATTGCATATGTTTAACCTTTGGGGAGATGTCTATATCCAAATGGAGTACTAAGTACTCACTCATTACATTCATCATCCCAGTCTTGGTACTCTTGTGGTTTCCCTAAATTGCTTTAATTAGAGTGTTCTTGCGTTATCTAACCCTATTTTCTCAAGTTCACCTCTTCCAAAGCCATCTCAAGACCACAAGGTAAGTATATGCATCACACTCATGTGCATGATGATTTCTTGTTGATGTACATATTATTTGCAAGAAGGACTCATGAACATGAATATACACTTATCTTATCTACATCATTTTCTCTTATGCATATAGCCAAGATACATATAACTCATTGCTTGCTCTGACATGCTTATGAATTCACATGTTCTCATATTCCATCTTTACATGATTGCATACATGTAGGGGGAGCCTATGCATGTTACATGTCTTTCCAAAGCTTTACGTGTTACTCTTCATATCATTTTATCCAAAGCTTTGATGTATGTTGTCATCAATTATCAAAAAGGGGGAGATTGAAAGCACAAGTGCTCCCTAGGTGGTTTTGGTAATTAATGACAACATATCTCTTGTTGGACTAATACCTTTGAAGGAAATATTGTTGGAAATATGCCCTAGAGGCAATAATAAAAGTATTATTATATTTCATTGTTCATGATAATTGTCTTTTATTCATGCTATAACTGTATTATCCGGAAATCGTAATACACGTGTGAATACTTAGACCACACTATGTCCCTGGTAAGCCTCTAGTTGACCAGCTCGTTGTGATCAACAGATAGACATGGTTTCCTGACTATGGACATTGGATGTCGTTGATAACGGGATCACATCATTAGGAGAATGATGTGATGGACAAGACCCAATCCTAAGCATAGCATAAAAGATCGTGTAGTTCGTTTTGCTAGAGCTTTGCAAGTGTCAAGTATCTCTTCCTTCGACCATGAGATCGTGTAACTCCCGGATACCGTAAGAGTGCCTTGGGTGTATCAAACGTCACAACGTAACTGGGTGACTATAAAGGTGCATTACAGGTATCTCCGAAAGTAGCTGTTGGGTTGACACGGATCGAGACTGGGATTTGTCACTCCGTATGACGGAGAGGTATCTCTGGGCCCACTCGGTAATGCATCATCATAATGAGCTCAATGTGACCAAGGTGTTGGACACGGGATCATGCATTACGGTACGAGTAAAGTGACTTGCCGGTAACGAGACTGAACAAGGTATTGGGATACCGACGATCGAGTCTCGGGCAAGTAACGTACCGATTGACAAAGGGAATTGCATACAGGGTTTGATCGAATCCTCGACATAGTGGTTCATCCGATGACAACATCGAGGAGCATGTGGGAGCCATCATGGGTATCCAGATCCCGCTGATGGTTATTGACTGAGAGCGTCTCGGTCATGTCTGCATGTCTCCCGAACCCGTAGGGTCTACACACTTAAGGTTCGGTGACGCTAGGGTTATGAAGATATGGATATGCAGAAACCCGAATGTTGTTCGGAGTCCCGGATGAGATCCCGGACGTCACGAGGAGTTCCGGAATGGTCCGGAGGTAAAGAATTATATATAGGAAGTGCTATTTCGGGCATCGGGACAAGTTTCGGGGTTATCGGTATTGTACCGGGACCACCGGAAGGGTCCCGGGGGTCCACCGGGTGGGGCCACCTGTCCCGGGGGGCCACATGGGCTGTAGGGGGTGCGCCTTGGCCATCATGGGCCAAGGGCACCAGCCCCTATAGGCCCATGCGCCTAGGGTTTCCCCCTAGGAGGAGTCCTAGTGGTGGAAGGCACCCCTAGGTGCCTTGGGGGGGAGGGAAACCTCCCCTAGGCCGCCGCCCCCCTAGTAGATCTCATCTACTAGGGCCGGCGCCCCCCCTGGCACCCCTATATATAGTGGGGGAGAGGAGGGACTTCATACACCAGCCCCTGGCGCCTCCACCTCCCCCCGTTACGTCTCTCCCTCGTAGTCTCGGCGAAGCCCTGCTGCTGTGACGCCCTGCATCCACCACCACGCCGTCGTGCTGCTGGATCTTCATCAACCTCTCCTTCCCCCTTGCTGGATCAAGAAGGAGGAGACGTCTCCCGTCCCGTACGTGTGTTGAACGCGGAGGTGCCGTCCGTTCGGCGCTGGTCATCGGTGATTTGGATCACGTCGAGTACGACTACATCATCACCTTGCAAGCTTCCGCACGCGATCTACAAGTGGTATGTAGATGCAAACTCTCTCCCTAGACTCGTTGCTTAGATGAACTCATAGATGGATCTTGGTGAAACCGTAGGAAAAATTTTAATTTTCTGCAACGTTCCCCAACAGTGGCATCATGAGCTAGGTCTATGCGTAGTTCTCTTTGCACGAGTAGAACACAACTTTGTTGTGGGCGTGGATTTTGTCATCTTACTTGCCTCTACTAGTCTTTTCTTGCTCAACGGTATTGTGGGATGAAGCGGCCCGGACCAACCTTACACGTACACTTACGTGAGACCGGTTCCACCGACTGACATGCACAAGTTGCATAAGGTGGCTGGCGGGTGTCTGTCTCTCCCACCTTAGTTGGAGCGGAATCGATGAACAGGGCCCTTATGAAGGGTAAATAGAAGTTGACAAAATCACGTTGTGGTGATTCGTAGGTAAGAAAACGTTCTTGCTAGAACCCAATTGCAGCCACGTAAAAGATGCAACAACAATTAGAGGACGTCTAACTTGTTTTTGCAGCGATTGATCATGTGATGTGATATGGCCAGAAGTTGTGATGAATGATGAATTGTGATGTATGAGATCATGTTCTTTGTAATAGGATTCACGACTTGCATGTCGATGAGTATGACAACCGGCAGGAGCCATAGGAGTTGTCATTATTTTTTGTATGACCTGCGTGTCATTGAATAACGTCATGTAAACTACTTTACTTTATTGCTAAACGTTAGTCATAGAAGTAGAAGTAGTCGTTGGCGTGACAACTTCATGAAGACACGATGATGGAGATCATGATGATGGAGATCATGGTGTCAAGCCGGTGACAAGATGATCATGGAGCCCCGAAGATGAAGATCAATGGAGCTATATGATATTGGCCATATCATGTCACAACTATATAATTGCATGTGATGTTTATTATGTATTATGCATCTTGTTTACTTAGGACGACGGTAGTAAATAAGATGATCCCTTATAAAATTTCAAGAAGTGTTCTCCCCTAACTGTGCACCGTTGCTACAGTTCGTCGTTTCTAAGCACCACGTGATGATCGGGTGTGATGGATTCTTACGTTCACATACAACGGGTGTAAGACAGTTTTACACAGCGAAAACACTTAGGGTTAACTTGACGAGCCTAGCATGTGCAGACATGGCCTCGGAACACGGAGACCGAAAGGTCGAACACGAGTCGTATGGAAGATACGATCAACATGAAAATGTTCACCGACGATGACTAGTCCGTCTCACGTGATGATCGGACACGGGCTAGTCGACTCGGATCGTGTAACACTTAGATGACTAAAGGGATGTCTAATCTAAGTGGGAGTTCATAATTTGATTAGAACTTTATTATCATGAACTTAGTCTAAAACCTTTGCAAATATGTCTTGTAGATCAATGGCCAACGCTAATGTCAACATGAACTTCAACGCGTTCCTAGAGAAAACCAAGCTGAAAGATGATGGCAGCAACTATACGGACTGGGTCCGGAACCTGAGGATCATCCTCATAGCTGCCAGGAAACAATATGTCCTAGAAGGACCGCTAGGTGACGCTCCCGTCCCAGAGAACCAAGACATTATGAATGCTTGGCAGTCTCGCGCTGATGATTACTCCCTCGTTCAGTGCGGCATGCTTTACAGCTTAGAACCGGGGCTCCAAAAGCGTTTTGAGCATCACGGAGCATATGAGATGTTCGAAGAGCTGAAACTAGTTTTTCAAGCTCATGCCCGGGTCGAGAGATATGATGTCTCCGACAAGTTCTACAGTTGTAAGATGGAGGAGAACAGTTCTGTCAGTGAGCACATCCTGAAGATGTCTGGGTTGCACAACCGTATGACCCAGCTGAACATTAACCTCCCAGATGAGGCGGTCATTGACAGAATCCTCCAGTCGCTCCCACCAAGCTACAAGAGCTTTGTGATGAACTACAACATGCAGGGAATGGAAAAGACCATTCCTGAAGTGTTCTCGATGCTGAAGTCAGCAGAGGCTGAAATCAAGAAAGAACATCAAGTGTTGATGGTCAATAAGACCACTAAGTTCAAGAAGGGCAAGGGTAAGAAGAACTTCAAGAAGGACGGCAAAGATGTTGCCGCGCCTGGTAAGCCAGTTACCGGGAAGAAGTCAAAGAATGGACCCAAGCCTGAGACTGAGTGCTTTTATTGCAAGGGGAAGGGTCACTGGAAGCGGAACTGCCCCAAATACTTAGCGGATAAGAAGGCCGGCAACACCAAAGGTATATTTGATATACATGTGATTGATGTGTACCTTACCAGTAATCGTAGTAACTCCTGGGTATTTGATACCGGTGCCGTTGCTCATATTTGTAACTCACAGCAGGAGCTGCGGAATAAACGGAGACTGGCAAAGGACGAGGTGACGATGCGCGTCGGGAATGGTTCCAGAGTCGATGTGATCGCCGTCGGCACGCTGCCTCTACATTTACCTACGGGATTAGTTTTGAACCTTAATAATTGTTATTTAGTGCCAAGTTTGAGCATGAACATTGTATCAGGATCTCGTTTAATACGAGATGGCTACTCATTTAAGTCTGAGAATAATGGTTGTTCGATTTATATGAGAGATATGTTTTATGGTCATGCTCCGATGGTCAATGGTTTATTCTTAATGAATCTCGAGCGTAATATTACACATGTTCATAGTGTAGATGCCAAAAGATTTAAAGTTGATAACGATAGTCCCACATACTTGTGGCACTGCCGCCTTGGTCACATTGGTGTCAAGCGCATGAAGAAGCTCCATGCCGATGGACTTTTAGAGTCTCTTGATTATGAATCGTTTGACACGTGCGAACCATGCCTCTTGGGCAAAATGACCAAGACTCCGTTCTCCGGAACAATGGAGCGAGCAACCAACTTGTTGGAAATCATACATACCGATGTGTGCGGTCCAATGAGCGTTGAGGCTCGCGGAGGATATCGTTATGTTCTCACTCTCACAGATGACTTGAGTAGATATGGGTATGTCTACTTAATGAAACACAAGTCTGAGACCTTTGAAAAGTTCAAGGAATTTCAGAATGAGGTGGAGAATCAACGTGACCGAAAGATAAAATTCTTACGATCAGATCGTGGAGGAGAATACTTAAGTCACGAATTTGGTACACACTTAAAGAAATGTGGAATCGTTTCACAGCTCACGCCGCCTGGAACACCTCAGCGAAACGGTGTGTCCGAACGTCGTAATCGCACTCTATTGGATATGGTGCGGTCTATGATGTCTCTTACCGATTTACCGCTATCATTTTGGGGATACGCTCTAGAGACAGCTACATTCACTTTAAATAGGGCACCGTCTAAATCCGTTGAGACGACACCGTATGAATTATGGTTTGGAAAGAAACCTAAGCTGTCGTTTCTAAAAGTTTGGGGATGCGAAGCTTATGTCAAGAAACTTCAACCTGAAAAGCTCGAACCCAAGTCGGAAAAATGCGTATTCATAGGATACCCTAAGGAAACTGTAGGGTATACCTTCTACTTAAGATCCGAAGGCAAGATCTTTGTTGCCAAGAACGGATGCTTTCTGGAAAAAGAGTTTCTCTCGAAAGAAGTAAGTGGGAGGAAAGTAGAACTCGATGAAGTACTACCTCTTGAGCGGGATAGTGACGCAGCACAGGAAACCGTTCCTGTGATGCCCACACCAACTGAAGAGGAAAACCATGATAATGATCAAGGTACTTCGGATCAAGTTACTGCTGAACTTCGTAGGTCCACAAGGACACGTTCCGCACCAGAGTGGTACGGCAACCCTGTCCTGGAAATCATGTTGTTAGACAACAATGAACCTTCGAACTATGAAGAAGCAATGGCGGGCCCGGATTCCAACAAATGGCTTGAAGCCATGAAATCCGAGATAGAATCCATGTATGAAAACAAAGTATGGACTTTGACAGACTTGCCCGATGATCGGCGAGCGATAGAAAACAAATGGATCTTTAAGAAGAAGACGGACGCGGATGGTAATGTTACCATCTATAAAGCTCGACTTGTCGCTAAGGGTTATCGACAGGTTCAAGGGATTGACTACGACGAGACATTCTCTCCCGTAGCGAAGCTAAAGTCCGTCCGAATCATGTTAGCAATTGCCGCATACTATGATTATGAGATATGGCAGATGGACGTCAAAACAGCATTCCTTAACGGGCATCTTAAGGAAGAACTGTATATGATGCAGCCGGAAGGTTTTGTCGATCCTCGGAACGCTAACAAAGTATGCAAGCTCCAGCGATCCATTTATGGACTGGTGCAAGCATCTCGGAGTTGGAACATTCGCTTTGATGAGATGATCAAAGCGTTTGGGTTTATGCAGACTTATGGAGAAGCCTGCGTTTACAAGAAAGTGAGTGGGAGCTCTGTAGCATTTCTCATATTATATGTAGATGACATACTCCTGATGGGAAATAATATAGAATTTCTGGACAGCATTAAGGCCTACTTGAATAAGTGTTTTTCAATGAAGGACCTTGGAGAAGCTGCTTATATATTAGGCATCAAGATCTATAGAGATAGATCGAGACGCCTCATAGGTCTTTCACAAAGCACATACCTTGATAAGATTTTGAAGAGATTCAGAATGGATCAGTCCAAGAAGGGGTTCTTGCCTATGTTACAAGGTATGAGACTGAGCTCAGCTCAGTCACCGACCACGGCAAAAGATAAAGAAGAGATGAGTGTCATCCCCTATGCTTCAGCCATAGGATCTATTATGTATGCCATGCTGTGTACCAGACCCGATGTAAACCTTGCCGTAAGTTTGGTAGCAAGATACCAAAGTAATCCCGGCAAGGAACACTGGACAGCGGTCAAGAATATCCTGAAGTACCTGAAAAGGACAAAGGACATGTTTCTCGTTTATGGAGGAGACGAAGAGCTCGTCGTAAAGGGTTACGTCGACGCTAGCTTCGACTCAGATCTGGATGACTCTAAGTCACAAACCGGATACGTGTATATGTTGAATGGTGGAGCAGTAAGCTGGTGCAGCTGCAAGCAGAGCGTCGTGGCGGGATCTACGTGTGAAGCGGAGTACATGGCAGCCTCGGAGGCAGCACATGAAGCGATTTGGGTGAAGGAGTTCATCACCGACCTAGGAGTCATACCCAATGCGTCGGGGCCGATCAAACTCTTCTGTGACAACACTGGAGCTATTGCCCTCGCAAAGGAGCCCAGGTTTCACAAGAAGACCAGGCACATCAAGCGTCGTTTCAACTCCATCCGTGAAAATGTTCAAGATGGAGACATAGAGATTTGCAAAGTGCACACGGATCTGAATGTCGCAGATCCGCTGACTAAACCTCTCTCGCGTGCAAAACATGATCAACACCAGAACTCTATGGGTGTTCGATTCATCACAATGTAACTAGATTGGTGACTCTAGTGCAAGTGGGAGACTGTTGGAAATATGCCCTAGAGGCAATAATAAAAGTATTATTATATTTCATTGTTCATGATAATTGTCTTTTATTCATGCTATAACTGTATTATCCGGAAATCGTAATACACGTGTGAATACTTAGACCACACTATGTCCCTGGTAAGCCTCTAGTTGACCAGCTCGTTGTGATCAACAGATAGTCATGGTTTCCTGACTATGGACATTGGATGTCGTTGATAACGGGATCACATCATTAGGAGAATGATGTGATGGACAAGACCCAATCCTAAGCATAGCATAAAAGATCGTGTAGTTCGTTTTGCTAGAGCTTTGCAAGTGTCAAGTATCTCTTCCTTCGACCATGAGATCGTGTAACTCCCGGATACCGTAAGAGTGCCTTGGGTGTATCAAACGTCACAACGTAACTGGGTGACTATAAAGGTGCATTACAGGTATCTCCGAAAGTAGCTGTTGGGTTGACACGGATCGAGACTGGGATTTGTCACTCCGTATGACGGAGAGGTATCTCTGGGCCCACTCGGTAATGCATCATCATATTGAGCTCAATGTGACCAAGGTGTTGGACACGGGATCATGCATTACGGTACGAGTAAAGTGACTTGCCGGTAACGAGACTGAACAAGGTATTGGGATACCGACGATCGAGTCTCGGGCAAGTAACGTACCGATTGACAAAGGGAATTGCATACAGGGTTTGATCGAATCCTCGACATAGTGGTTCATCCGATGACAACATCGAGGAGCATGTGGGAGCCATCATGGGTATCCAGATCCCGCTGATGGTTATTGACTGAGAGCGTCTCGGTCATGTCTGCATGTCTCCCGAACCCGTAGGGTCTACACACTTAAGGTTCGGTGACGCTAGGGTTATGAAGATATGTATATGCAGAAACCCGAATGTTGTTCGGAGTCCCGGATGAGATCCCGGACGTCACGAGGAGTTCCGGAATGGTCCGGAGGTAAAGAATTATATATAGGAAGTGCTATTTCGGGCATCGGGACAAGTTTCGGGGTTATCGGTATTGTACCGGGACCACCGGAAGGGTCCCGGGGGTCCACCGGGTGGGGCCACCTGTCCCGGGGGGCCACATGGGCTGTAGGGGGTGCGCCTTGGCCATCATGGGCCAAGGGCACCAGCCCCTATAGGCCCATGCGCCTAGGGTTTCCCCCTAGGAGGAGTCCTAGTGGTGGAAGGCACCCCTAGGTGCCTTGGGGGGGAGGGAAACCTCCCCTAGGCCGCCGCCCCCCCTAGTAGATCTCATCTACTAGGGCCGGCGCCCCCCCTGGCACCCCTATATATAGTGGGGGAGAGGAGGGACTTCATACACCAGCCCCTGGCGCCTCCACCTCCCCCCGTTACGTCTCTCCCTCGTAGTCTCGGCGAAGCCCTGCTGCTGTGACGCCCTGCATCCACCACCACGCCGTCGTGCTGCTGGATCTTCATCAACCTCTCCTTCCCCCTTGCTAGATCAAGAAGGAGGAGACGTCTCCCGTCCCGTACGTGTGTTGAACGCGGAGGTGCCGTCCGTTCGGCGCTGGTCATCGGTGATTTGGATCACGTCGAGTACGACTACATCATCACCTTGCAAGCTTCCGCACGCGATCTACAAGTGTTATGTAGATGCAAACTCTCTCCCTAGACTCGTTGCTTAGATGAACTCATAGATGGATCTTGGTGAAACCGTAGGAAAAATTTTAATTTTCTGCAACGTTCCCCAACAAATATGCCCTAGAGGCAATAATAAAGTTGTTATTTTATATTTCCTTATTTCATGATAAATTTTTATTATTCATGCTAGAATTGTATTAACCGGAAACTTGATACATGTGTGGATACATAGACAAAACACTGTGTCCCTAGTATGCCTCTACTTGACTAGCTCGTTAATCAAAGATGGTTAAGTTTCCTAGCCATAGACATGTGTTGTCATTTGATGAACGGGTTCACATCATTAGGAGAATGATGTGATGGACAAGACTCATCCTTTAGCTTAGCATAATGATCATTCAGTTTTATTGCTACTGTTTTCTTCATGTCAAATACATATTCCTCCGACTATGAGATTATGCAACTCCCGGACACCGGAGGAATGCCTTGTGTGCTATCAAACGTCACAACATAACTGGGTGATTATAAAGATGCTCTACAGGTATCTCAGAAGGTGTTTGTTGGGTTGGCATAGATCGAGATTAGGATTTGTCACTCTGAGTATCGGAGAGGCATCTCTGGCCCTCTCGGTAATGCACATCATATGAACGCTTGCAAGCAATGTGATTAATGAGTTAGTTATGGGATGATGCATTGCGGAACAAGTAAAGAGACTTGTCGGTAACGAGATTGAACTAGGTATGAAGATACCGAGGATCGAATCTCGGGCAAGTAACATACCAATGACAAAGGGAATAATGTATGTTGTCATAACAGTTTGACCGATAAAGATCTTCGTAGACTATGTGGGAGCTAATATGAGCATCCAGGTTCCACTATTGGTTATTGACCGGAGAGGTGTCTCGGTCATGTCTACATAGTTCTTGAACCCATAGGGTCCGCACGCTTAACGTTCGATGACGATTTGTATTATGAGAGTTATGTGATTTGGTGACCGAATGTTGTTCGGAGTCCCAGATGATCTCACGGACATGACGAGGAGTCTCGAAATGGTCAAGAGGTAAAGATTCATATGTAGGACGATAGTATTCGGACAACGGAAGTGTTCCGGGGTACCGGGTACGTATCGGGTCAGCGGAAGGGGTTCGGGCATCCCCTGATAAACTACATGGGCCTAATGGGCCAAGAAGGGAACAGACCAGCCCCTAAGGGGATGGTGCGCTGATATGTCTCCAATGTATCTATAATTTTTATTGTTCCATGCTATTATATTACCCGTTTTGGATGTTTATTGGCTTTACTTTACACTTCTATATCATTTTTGGGACTAACCTACTAACCGGAGGCCCAGCCCGTATTGCTGTTTTTTTGCCTATTTCAATGTTTCGAAGAAAAGGAATATCAAACAGAGTCCAAACGGAATGAAACCTTCGGGAGCGTGATTTTTGGAACGAACGTGATCCAGAGGACTTGGAGTGGAAGTCAAGCAACAACCGAGGTGGCCACAAGGGTGGAGGGCGCCCCCCCCCCTACTGGGCGCGCCCCTGTCTCGTGGGCCCTCGGGCGTCCACCGACCTACTTCTTCCTCCTGTATATACCCATGTACCCTGAAAACATCAGAGGATCCAATGAAAACCTAATTCCACCGCTGTAACCTTCTGTGTCCGCGAGATCCCATCTTGGAGCCTTCGCCAGTGCTTCGCCGGAGGGGGAATCGACCACGGAGGGCCTCTACATCATCTTCAAGGCCTCTCCGATGAGTTGTGAGTAGTTTACCACAGACCTTCGGGTCCATAGTTATTAGCTAGATTGCTTCTTCTCTCTCTTTGAATCTCAATACCATGTTCTCCTTGATCTTCTTGGAGATCTATTCGATGTAACTCTTTTTGCGGTGTGTTTGTCGAGATCCGATGAATTGTGGGTTTATGATCAAGTTTATCTATGAGAAATATTTGAATCTCCTCTGAGTTCTTTTATGTGTGATTAAGTTATCTTTGCAAGTCTCTTCGAATTATTAGTTTGGTTTGGCCTACTAGATTGATCTTTCTTGCAATGGGAGAAGTGCTTAGCTTTGGGTTCAATCTTGCGGTGTCCTTTCCCAGTGATAGTAGGGGCAGCAAGGCACGTATTGTATTGTTGCCATCGAGGATAAAAATATGGAGTTTATATCATATTCCATGAGTTTATCCCTCTACATCATGTCATCTTTCTTAATGCGTTACTCTGTTCTTTATGAACTTAATACTCTAGATGCATGCTGGATAGCGGTTGATGTGTGGAGTAATAGTAGTAGATGCACACAGGAGTCGGTCTACTTGTCATGGACGTGATGCCTATATACATGATCATGCCTAGATAATCTCATAATTTTTTTGCTTTTCTATCAATTGCTTGACAGTAATTTGTTCACCCACCGTAATACTTATGCTATCTTGAGAGAAGCCACTAGTGAAACCTATGGCCCCCGGGTCTATCTTTTATCATATAAGCTTTCAATCAACTTTTATTTGCATCTTTACTTTTCCAATCCATATTATAAAATACCAAAAATATATTTATCTTATCATATTATCTCTATCAGATCTCACTTTCGCAAGTGGCCTTGAAGGGATTGACAACCCCTTTATTGCGTTGGTTGCGAGTTCTTGTTTGTTTGTGTAGGTGCGTGGGACTTTTAAGGACCCTCCTACTGGATTGATACCTTGTTTCTCAAAAACTAAGGGAAATACTTACGCTACTATTGCTGCATCATCCTTTTCTCTTCAAGGAAAACCAACGCAAGCTCAAGATGTAGCAAGAATGATTTCTTGCACCGTTGCGGGGGAGGTCTTCGCTCAAGTCAAAACATACCAAGTACCCATCACAAACTCATCTCCCTCGCACTTACATTATTTGTCATTTGCCTCTCGTTTTCCTCTCCCCCACTTCACCCTTGCCGTTTTATTCGCCCTCTCTTTCCCAATCTCCTCTCTCTTTCGCTTGCCTTTTTGTTTGCTTGTGTGTTGGATTACTTGTTGCGATCGTGCAAAATAATACCAAATTGTGTGATTTCTCCAATACCAGTAATAATGATTTCCTTAGGACTCCGATTGCTCCTCTTAATGATGTTGAGTCTTGTGAAATCAATGCTGCTTTGCTAAATCTTGTTATGAAAGATCAATTTTCTGGCCTTCCTAATGAAGATGCCGCTACCCATGTAAACAGTATTGTTGATTTGTGTGAGATGGAAAATAAGAAAGATACGGATAATGATATTGTTAAATTGAAGTTATTTCCGTTTTCACTTAGAGATTGTGCTAAAGTTTGATTTTCGTCTTTGCTTAAGAATAGTATTGATTCGTGGAATAAGTGCAAAGATGCTTTTATCTCTAAGTATTTTCCTCCCGCTATGATCATCTCTCTTAGGAACGCTATTATGAATTTTAAACAACTTGATCATGAGCATGTTGCCCAATCTTGGGAAAGAATGAAATTGATGATTCACAATTGCCCTTCTCATGGTTTGAATTTATGGATGATCATACAAAAAATTTATGCCGGCTTGAATTTTGCTTCTAGAAATCTTTTAGATTCGGCCGTGGGAGGCACATTTATGGAAATCACCTTAGGAGAAGCTACCAAACTTCTTGATAATATTATGGCTAATTATTCTCAATGGCACACCGAAAGATCTACTAGTAAAAAGGTGCATGCTATAGAAGAAATTAATGTTTTGAGTGGAAAGATGGATGAACTTATGAAATTGTTTGATACTAAGAGTTCTTATATTGATCCCAATGATATGCCTTTTTCTACTTTGATTGAGAATAATAATGAATCTATGGATGTGAATTTTGTTGGTAGGAATAATTTTGGTAACAATGCTTACAGAGGAAACTTTAATCCTAGACCATTCCCTAGCAATTCCTCTAATAATTATGGAAATTCCTACAATAATTCTTATGGTAATTATAATAAGATGCCCTCTGATTTGAGAATAGTGTGAAAGAATTTATGATCTCTCAAAAGAATTTTAATGCCATGCTTGAAGAAAAATTGCTTAAAGTTGCTGATTTGGGTAGGAACGTTGATAGACTTTTGCTTGATGTTGATTCTTTGAAACTTAGATCTACTCCTCCTAAGCATGATATCAATGAGTGTCTCAAAGCTATGAGAATTTCCTTTGATGAGTGCAAAGAAAGAACCGCTAGATTGCGTGCTAAGAAAGATTGCTTTGTAAAAGTGTGTTCTTCTGGTTTCCATGAAAATAATGATGAAGATATAAAAGTTATTGATGTGTCCCCTATTAAATCTTTGTTTTGCAATATGAATCTTAATAATGATGGGACTGGAGATGAGTCAACTTTAGTTAAAAGGCGTCCCTATGATTCAGAGTTTTTAGATCTTGATGCTAAAATTGGTAAAAGTGGGATTGGAGAGGTCAAGACTTTAAATAGCATTGAGCCCACTATATTGGATTTCAAGGAATTTAATTATGATAATTGTTATTTAGAAGATTGTATTTCCTTGTTGCAATCCGTTGTGAATTCTCCTCATGCTTATAGTCAAAATAAAGCATTTACCAAACCTATTGTTTATGCCTTTATGCAATCTTTTGATGAAAAACTTAATTTGGAAGTTTCTATACCTAGAAAACTTAACGATGAGTGGGAACCTACTATAAAGATTAAAATTAAAGATCATGATTGTTATGCTTTGTGTGATTTGGGTGCTAGTGTTTCCACGATTTTGAAAACTTTATGTGATATTCTAGGTTTCCATGATCTTGATGATTGCTCTTTAAATATGCACCTTGCGGATTCCACCATTAAAAAGCCAATGGGAAGGATCAATGATGTTCTCATTGTTGCAAATAGGAATTTGGTGCCCGTATATTTTACCGTTCTTGATATAGATTGCAATCTTTCTTGTCCTATTATTCTTGGTAGACCTTTCCTTAGAACGATTGGTGTGATTATTGATACGAAGGAACGGAATATTAGGTTCCAATTTCCATTAAGGAAAGGCATTGAGCACTTTCCAAGAAAGAAAGTCAAATTACCTTATGAATCTATCATGCGAGCTACTTATGAATTGAGTGCCAAAGATGGCACTACTTAGATCTATCCCCGCTTTTATGCCTAGCTAGGGGCGTTAAACGATAGCGCTAGTTAGGAGGCAACCCAATTTTATTTGTGTTTTTTGTTTTTGCTTCTGTTTAGTAATAAAATTTTCATCTACCTTATGTTTAGATGTGTTTTTATGTTTTAATTAGTGTTTGTGCCAAGTAGAACCTATAGGATAACCTATGGTGATAGTTAATTTGATTCTGCTGAAAAACAGAAACTTTGCACAGACGAAAATAATTTTAGTAATTCACAGAAATGTGATTTTGCGTTGATTCTTTTTGCTGTAGATCAATAGACAAATTTTCCAGGACTTCCTATTTTGGTAGGATTTTTAGAGTTCCAGAAGTATTCGAGAGTTACAGATTTCTACAGACTGTTCTGTTTTTGACAGATTCTGTTTTTCGTGTGTTGTTTGCTTATTTTGATGCATCTATGGCTAGTATGTATGGGTATGAACCATAGAGAAGTTGAAATACAGTAGGTTTAAAACCAATATAAATAAATAATGAGTTCATTACAGTACCTTATGTGGTGATTTTCCTTTCTTGCACTAACGGAGCTTATGAGATTTCCTGTTGAGTTTTGTGTTGTGAAGTTTCCAAGTTTTGGGTAAAGATTTGATGGATTATGGAATAAGGAGTGGCAAGAGCCTAAGCTTGGGGATTCCCATGGCACCCCAAGATATTCAATAATATCCAAAAGCCTAAGCTTGGGGATGCCCCGGAAGGCATCCCCTTTTTCGTCTTCGTCTATCGGTAACTTTACTTGGAGCTATATTTTTATTCGCCACATGATATGTGTTTTGCTTGGAGCGTCTTGTATGATATTAGTCTTTGCTTTTTAGTTTACCACAATAATCCTTGATGTACACACCTTTTGGGAGAAACCCACTTGATTGGAATTTATTAGAATACTCTATGTGCTTCACTTATATCTTTTGAGCTTCATAGTTTTTGCTGTAGTGCTTCACTTATATCTTTTAGAGCACAGCGGTGGCTAAATTTTGTAGAAATTGTTGATCTCTCATGCTTGACTTATATTATTTTGAAAGTATCTTAGAACAGCATGGTATTTGCTTTGGTTATAAAATTGGTCCTAGAATGATGAGCATCCAAGTTGGGTATAATAAAAACTATCATAGAAAGTGAATTGGATGCTATGATCAATTTGATACTTGATAATTGTTTTGAGATATAGAGGTGGTAATATTAAAGTCATGCTAGTTGCGTACTTATGAATTTAAAGAATACTTGTGTTGAAGTTTGTGATTCCCGTAGCATGCACGTATGGTGAACCGCTTTGTGATGAAGTTGGAGCACAATTTTATTTATTGATTGTCTTCCTTATGAGTGGCGGTCGGGGACGAGCGATGGTCTTTTCCTACCAATCTATTCCCCTAGGAGCATGCGCATAGTGTTGGAAATATGCCCTAGAGGCAATAATAAAAGGATTATTATTATATTTCCTTGTTCATGATAATTGTCTTTATTCATGCTATAATTGTATTATCCGGAAATCGTAATACACGTTTGAATACATAGACCATAATATGTCCCTAGTAAGCCTCTAGTTGACTAGCTCGTTGATCAACAGATAGTCATGGTTTCCTGACTATGGACATTAGATGTCGTTGATAACGGGATCACATCATTGGGAGAATGATGTGATGGACAAGACCCAATCCTAAGCATAGCACAAGATCATGTAGTTCGTTTTGCTAGAGCTTTTCCAATGTCAAGTATCTTTTCCTTAGACCATGAGATCGTGTAGCTCCCGGATACCGTAGGAGTGCTTTGGGTGTACCAAACGTCACAACGTAACTGGGTGACTATAAAGGTGCACTACAGGTATCTCCGAAAGTGTCTGTTGGGTTGACACGGATCGAGACTGGGATTTGTCACTCCGTATGACGGAGAGGTATCTCTGGGCCCACTCGGTAATGCATCATCATAATGAGCTCAAAGTGACCAAGTGTTTGGTCACGGGATCATGCATTACGGTACGAGTAAAGTGACTTGTCGGTAACGAGACTGAACGAGGTACTGGGATACCGACGATCGAGTCTCAGGCAAGTAACGTACCGTTTGACAAAGGGAATTATATACGGGGTTGATTGAATCCTCGACATCGTAGTTCATCCGATGACATCATCGAGGAGCATGCGGGAGCCAACATGGGTATCCAGATCCCGCTGTTGGTTATTGACCGGAGAGCCGTCTCGGTCATGTCTGCGTGTCTCCTGAACCCGTAGGGTCTACACACTTAAGGTTCGGTGACGCTAGGGTTATTAGGAAGACTTGTATGTGATTACCGAATGTTGTTCGGAGTCCCGGATGAGATCCCGGACGTCACGAGGAGTTCCCGAATGGTCCGGAGGTGAAGATTTATATATGGGAAGTTGTCATACGGTCACTGGAAGGTTTCGGGGGCATATCGGTATTGTACCAGGGCCACCGGAGGGGTTCCGAGGGTCCACCGGGAGGGGCCACCTCTCTCGGTGGGCTTCATGGGCCGTAGTGGGCAGGGGAAACAGCCCAGGAGGGCTGGGCGCCCCCCCCCCTTGGGCCCTTGCGCCTAGGGTCGGGGGGGAACCCTAAAGGGGGCGCCCCCCTCCCCCCCTTTGCTTGGGGGGCAAGCCCCCTCCCTGGCCGCTGCCCCCCCTCTAGATCTCATCTAGAGAGGGCCGGCCCCCTTTCCCCTTCCCCTATAAATAGAGGGGAGAGGGGAGGGCTGCACACCTGATCCAAGGCGCAGCCCCTCCCCTCCCTAACACCTCTCCTCCTCCGTTAAGTGCTTGGCGAAGCCCTGTCGGAGTACTGCCTCTCCACCACCACCATGCCGTCGTGCTGCTGCTGGAGTCTTCTTCCTCAACCCCTCCTTCCCCCTTGCTGGATCAAGAAGGAGGAGACGTCATCCGCTCCGTACATGTGTTGAACGCGGAGGTGTTGTCCGTTCAGCACTTGGTCATCGGTGATTTGGTTCACGGCGAGTACGACTCCATCATCCCCTTTCTCTTGAAAGCTTCCGCTCACGATCTACAAAGGTATGTAGATGCACTCCTATCACTCGTTGCTTAGATGAACTCATAGATGGATCTTGGTGAAACCGTAGGAAAAAATTTTATTTTCTGCAACGTTCCCCAACAGTGGCATCATGAGCTAGGTCTATGCGTAGTTCTCTATTGCACGAGTAGAACACAAATTTGTTGTGGGCGTAGATCTTGTCAACTTGCTTGCCGCTACTAGTCTTTTCTTGCTTCAGCGGTATTGTGGGATGAAGCGGCCCGGACCGACCTTACACGTACGCTTACGTGAGACAGGTTCCACCGACTGACATGCACTAGTTGCATAAGGTGGCTAGCGGGTGTCTGTCTCTCCTACTTTAGTTGGAGCGGATTCGACGAAAAGGGTCCTTATGAAGGGTAAATAGAAGTTGACAAAATCAGGTTGTGGTTATTCGTAGGTAAGAAAACGTTCTTGCTAGAACCCAATTGCAGCCACGTAAAAGATGCAACAACAATTAGAGGACGTCTAACTTGTTTTTGCAGCAATTGTCATGTGATGTGATATGGCCAGAAGTTGTGATGAATGATGAATGATATATTGTGATGTATGAGATCATGTTCTTGTAATAGGAATCACGACTTGCATGTCGATGAGTATGACAACTGGCAGGAGCCATAGGAGTTGTCTTTATTTTTTGTATGACCTGCGTGTCATTGAAGAACGCCATGTAAATTACTTTACTTTATTGCTAAACGCGTTATCCATAGAAGTAGAAGTAGTCGTTGGTGTGACAACTTCATGAAGACACAATGATGGAGATCATGATGATGGAGATCATGGTGTCATGCCGGTGACAAAGATGATCATGGAGCCCCGAAGATGGAGATCGAAGGAGCTATATGATATTGGCCATATCATGTCACTACTTTATTGCATGTGATGTTTATTATGTTTTATGCATCTTGTTTACTTAGAACGGCAGTAGTAAATAAGATGATCCCTTATAATACTTTCCAGAAAGTGTTCCCCCTAACTGTGCACCGTTGCTAAAGTTCGTCGTTTCGAAGCACCACGTGATGATCGGGTGTGATAGATCCTTATGTTCACATACAACGGGTGTAAGATAGTTTTACACATGCAAAACACTTAGGGTTAACTTGACGAGCCTAGCATGTACAGACATGGCCTCGGAACACAAGAGACCGAAAGGTCGAACATGAGTGTATGGAAGATACGATCAACATGGAGATGTTCACCGATGATGACTAGTCCGTCTCACGTGATGATCGGACACGGCCTAGTCGACTCGGATCGTGTAACACTTAGATGACTAGAGGGATGTCTAATCTAAGTGGGAGTTCATTAAATAATTTGATTAGATGAACTTAATTATCATGAACTTAGTCTAAAACTTTTGCAAAATATGTCTTGTAGATCAAATGGCCAACGCTCATGTCAACATGAACTTCAACGTGTTCCTAGAGAAAACCAAGCTGAAAGATGATGGCAGCAACTATTTGGACTGGGTCCGGAACCTGAGGATCATCCTCATAGAAGCCAAGAAAGCATATGTCCTAGATGAACCGCTAGGTGAAGCACCCATCCCAGAGATCCAAGACGTTATGAACGCTTGGCAGTCACGTGCTGATGATTACTCCCTCGTTCAGTGCGGCATGCTTTACAGCTTAGAACCGGGGCTCCAAAAGCTTTTGAGAAACACGGAGCATATGAGATGTTCGAGGAGCTAAAAATGGTTTTCCAAGCTCATGCCCGGGTCGAGAGATATGAAGTCTCTGACAAGTTCTATAGTTGTAAGATGGAGGAAAACAGTTCTGTCAGTGAGCACATACTCAAAATGTCTGGGTTGCACAACCGGCTGTCCCAGCTGGAGATCAACCTCCCGAACGAGGCGCTCATTGACAGAATCCTTCAGTCGCTCCCACCGAGCTACAAGAGCTTTGTGTTGAACTACAATATGCAGGGGATGGTGAAGACCATTCCTGAAGTATTTTCAATGCTGAAGTCAGCAGAGGTTGAAATCAAGAAAGAACATCAAGTGTTGATGGTCAATAAGACCACTACGTTCAAGAAGGGCAAGGGTAAGAACTTCAAGAAGGGCCCGGTAAGCCAGTTGCCGGGAAGAAGTCAAAGAATGGACCCAAGCCTGAGACTGAGTGCTTTTATTGCAAGGGGAAGAGTCACTGGAAGCGGAACTGCCCCAAATACTTAGCGGACAAGAAGGCCGGCAACACTAAAGGTATATTTGATATACATGTAACTGATGTGTACCTTACCAGTACTCGTAGTAACTCCTGGGTATTTGATACCGGTGCCGTTGCTCATATTTGTAACTCACAGCAGGAACTACGGAATAAATGGAGACTGGCGAAGGACGAGGTGACGATGCGCGTCGGGAATGGTTCCAAGGTCGATGTGATCGCCGTCGGCACGCTACCTCTACATTTACCCACGGGATTAGTTATGAACCTCAATAATTGTTATTTAGTGCCAAGTTTGAGCATGAACATTGTATCTGGATCTTGTTTAATAGAGATGGCTACTCATTTAAATCTGAGAATAATGGTTGTTCTATTTATATGAGAGATATGTTTTATGGTCATGCCCCGATGGTCAATGGTTTATTCTTAATGAATCTCGAACGTAATGTTACACATATTCATAGCATGAATACCAAAAGATGTAAAGTTGATAACGATAGTCCCACATACTTGTGGCACTACCGCCTTGGTCACATTGGTGTCAAGCGCATGAAGAAGCTCCATGCTGATGGACTTTTAGAGTCTCTAGATTATGAATCATTTGACACATGTGAACCATGCCTCATGGGCAAAATGACCAAGACTCCGTTCTCCAGAACAATGGAGCGACCAACCAACTTGTTGGAAATCATACATACCGATGTGTGCGGTCCAATGAGCGTTGAGGCTCGTGGAGGATATTGTTATGTTCTCACTCTTGCTGATGACTTGAGTAGATATGGGTATGTCTACTTGATGAAACACAAGTCTGAGACCTTTGAAAAGTTCAAGGAATTTCAGAATGAGGTAGAGAATCAACGTGGCCGAAAGATAAAGTTCCTATGATCAGATCGTGGAGGATAATACTTAAGTCACGAATTTGGTACGCACTTAAAGAAATGTGGAATCGTTTTACAACTCACGCCGCCTAGAACACCTCAGCGTAACGGTGTGTCCGAACGTCGTAATCACACTCTATTGGATATGGTGCGATCTATGATGTCTCTTACCGATTTACTGCTATCGTTTTGGGGATACGCTCTAGAGACAGCTACATTCACTTTAAATAGGGCACCGTCTAAATCCGTTAAGACGACACCATATGAATTATGGTTTGGGAAGAAACCTAAGTTGTCGTTTCTAAAAGTTTGGGGATGCGATGCTTATGTCAAGAAACTGCAACCTGAAAAGCTCGAACCCAAGTCAGAAAAATGCGTCTTCATAGGATACCCTAAGGAAACCATTGGGTATACCTTCTACTTAAGATCCGAGGGCAAGACCTTTGTTGCCAAGAACGGATCCTTTCTGGAAAAAGAGTTTCTCTCGAAAGAAGTAAGTGGGAGGAAAGTAGAACTCGATGAAGTACTACCTCTTGAACCAGAAAGTAGTGCATCTTAGGAAAATGTTCCTGTGGTGCCTACACCAACTGGAGAGGAAATTAATGATTATGATCAAGGTACTTCGGATCAAGTTGCTACTGAACCTCGTAGGTCCACAAGGACACGTTCCACACCAGAGTGGTATGGCAACCCTATCCTGGAAATCATGTTGTTAGACAACGGTGAACCTTCAAACTATGAAGAAGCGATGGCGGGCCCAGATACCAACAAATGGCTTGAAGCCATGCAATCCGAGATAGAATCCATGTATGAAAACAAAGTATGGACTTTGACAGACTTGCCCGATGATCGGCGAGTGATAGAAAACAAATGGATCTTTAAGAAGAAGACAGACGCGGATGGTAATATTACCATCTATAAAGCTCGACTTGTCGCTAAGGGTTATCGACAAGTTCAAGGGGTTGACTACGATGAGACATTCTCTCCCGTAGCAAAGCTGAAGTCCGTCCGAATCATGTTAGCAATTGCCGCATACTATGATTATGAGATATGGCAGATGGACGTCAAAACGGCATTCCTTAACGGGAATCTTAAGGAAGAATTGTATATGATGCAGCCGGAGGGTTTTGTCGATCCTAAGAATGCTAACAAAGTATGCAAGCTCTAGCGATCCATTTATGGGCTGGTCCAAGCATCTCGGAGTTGGAACATTCGCTTTGATGAGATGATCAAAGCGTTTGGGTTTATGTAGACTTATGGAGAAGCCTGCGTTTACAAGAAAGTGAGTGGGAGCTCTGTAGCATTTCTCATATTATATGTAGATGACATACTTTTGATGGGAAATGATATAAAACTTTTGGACAGCATTAAGACCTACTTGAATAAGTGTTTTTCAATGAAGGACCTTGGAGAAGCTGCTTACATATTAGGCATCAAGATCTATAGGGATAGATCGAGACCCTCATAGGTCTTTCACAAAGCACATACCTTGATAAGATTTTGAAGAAGTTCAAAATGGATCAGTCCAAGAAAGGGTTCTTGCCTGTATTACAAGGTGTGAGATTGAGCTCAGCTCAATGCCCGACCATGGAAAAAGATAAAGAAGAGATGAGTGTCATCCCGTATGCTTCAGCCATAGGATCTATTATGTATGCCATGTTGTGTACCAGACCTGATGTAAACCTTGCTGTAAGTTTGGTAGGAAGGTACCAAAGTAATCCCAGCAAGGAACACTGGACAGCGGTCAAGAATATCCTAAAGTACCTGAAAAGGACAAAGGACATGTTTCTCGTTTATGGAGGTGACGAAGAGCTCGCCGTAAAGGGTTACGTCGATGCTAGCTTCGACACAGATCTGGATGACTCTAAGTCACAAACCGGATACGTGTATATGTTGAATGGTGGAGCAGTAAGCTGGTGTAGCTGCAAGCAGAGTGTCATGGCGGGATCTACATGTGAAGCGGAGTACATGGTAGCCTCGGAGGCAGCGCATGAAGCAATATGGGTGAAGGAGTTCATCACCGACCTAGGAGTCATACCCAATGCGTCGGGGCCGATCAAACTCTTCTGTGACAACACTGGAGCTATTGCCCTTGCCAAGGAGCCCAGGTTTCACAAGAAGACCAGGCACATCAAGCGTCGTTTCAACTCCATCCGTGAAAATGTTCAAGATGGAGACATAGATATTTGCAAAGTACATACGGATCTGAATGTCACAGATCCGTTGACTAAACCTCTCTCGCGAGCAAAACATGATCAACACCAGAACTCTATGGGTGTTCGATTCATCACAATGTAACTAGATTATTGACTCTAGTGCAAGTGGGAGACTGTTGGAAATATGCCCTAGAGGCAATAATAAAAGGATTATTATTATATTTCCTTGTTCATGATAATTGTCTTTATTCATGCTATAATTGTATTATCCAGAAATTTTAATACACGTGTGAATACATAGACCATAATATGTCCCTAGTAAGCCTCTAGTTGACTAGCTCGTTGATCAACAGATAGTCATGGTTTCCTGACTATGGACATTAGATGTCGTTGATAACGGGATCACATCATTGGGAGAATGATGTGATGGACAAGACCCAATCCTAAGCATAGCACAAGATCGTGTAGTTCATTTTGCCAGAGCTTTTCCAATGTCAAGTATCTTTTCCTTAGACCATGAGATCGTGTAGCTCCCGGATACCGTAGGAGTGCTTTGGGTGTACCAAACGTCACAACATAACTTGGTGACTATAAAGGTGCACTACAGGTATCCCCGAAAGTGTCTGTTGGGTTGACACGGATCGAGACTGGGATTTGTCACTCCGTATGACGGAGAGGTATCTCTGGGCCCACTTGGTAATGCATCATCATAATGAGCTCAAAGTGACCAAGTGTTTGGTCACGGGATCATGCATTACGGTATGAGTAAAGTGACTTGTCGGTAACGAGACTGAATGAGGTATTGGGATACCGACGATCGAGTCTCGGGCAAGTAACGTACCATTTGACAAAGGGAATTGTATACGGGGTTGATTGAATCCTCGACATCGTGGTTCATCCGATGACATCATCGAGGAGCATGTGGGAGCCAACATGGGTATCCAGATCCCGCTGTTGGTTATTGACCGGAGAGCTGTCTCGGTCATGTCTGCGTGTCTCCTGAACCCGTAGGGTCTACACACTTAAGGTTCGGTGACGCTAGGGTTATTAGGAAGACTTGTATGTGATTACCGAATGTTGTTCGGAGTCCCGGATGAGATCCCAGACGTCACGAGGAGTTCCGGAATGGTCCGGAGGTGAAGATTTATATATGGGAAGTTGTCATACGGTCACTGGAAGGTTTCGGGGGCATATCGGTATTGTATCAGGGCCACCGGAGGGGTTCCGAGGGTCCACCGGGAGGGGCCACCTCTCTCGGTGGGCTTCATGGGCCGTAGTGGGCAGGGGAACCAGCCCAGGAGGGCTGGGCGCCCCCCCCCCCTTGGGCCCTTGCGCCTAGGGTGGGGGGGAACCCTAAAGGGGGCGCCCCCCTCCCCCCCTTTGCTTGGGGGGCAAGCCCCCTCCCTGGCCGCTGCCCCCCCCCTCTAGATCTCATCTAGAGGGGGCCGGCCCCCTTTCCCCTTCCCCTATAAATAGAGGGAAGAGGGGAGGGCTGCACACCTGATCCAAGGCGCATCCCCTCCCCTCCCTAACACCTCTCCTCCTCCATTAAGTGCTTGGCGAAGCCCTGTCGGAGTACTGCCTTTCCACCACCACCACGCCGTCGTGCTGCTGCTGGAGTCTTCTTCGTGAACCTCTCCTTCCCCCTTGCTGGATCAAGAAGGAGGAGACGTCATCCGCTCCGTACGTGTGTTGCACGCGGAGGTGCTGTCCGTTCAGCACTTGGTCATCGGTGATTTGGATCACGGCGAGTACGACTCCATCATCCCCTTTCTCTTGAAAGCTTCCGCTCACGATCTACAAAGGTATGTAGATGCACTCCTATCACTCGTTGCTTAGATGAACTCATAGATGGATCTTGGTGAAACCGTAGGAAAAAAATTTATTTTCTGCAACGTTCCCCAACACGTAGTACTTTGTTTTCAATGACTTGTAGATTTGTGCAATAAGTACATGAGTTCTTTATGACTAATGTTGAGTCCATGGATTATATGCACTCTCACCCTTCCACCATTGCTAGCCTCTCTTGTGCCACGCAACTTTCGCCGGTACCATACACCTACCATATACCTTCCTCAAAACAGCCACCATACCTACCTATTATGGCATTTCCATAGCCATTCCGAGATATATTGCCATGCAACTTTCCACCGTTTCGTTTATATGACACACATCATCATTGACATATTGCTCTTTGCATGATCATGTAGTTGACATCATATTTGTGGCAGGGCCACCTCCATAATTTTTTCATACATGTCATTCTTGATTCATTGCATATCCCGGTACACCGCCGGAGGCATTCATATAGATCCATATCTTGTTCTAAGTATTTAGTTGTAATCTTGAGTTGTAAGTAAATAAAAGTGTGATGATATTCATTATTAGAGCATTGTCCCAGCGAGGAAAGGATGATGGAGACTATGATTCCCCCACAAGTCAGGATGAGACTTCGTACTTTACAAAAAAAAAGAGAGAAAGGCCAAATAAAAAGAGAAAGGCCAAACAAAAAATGAGAGAAAAAGAGAGAAGGGACAAGGCTACTATCCTTTTTACCACACTTGTGCTTCAAAGTAGCACCATGATCTTCATGATAGAGAGTCTCCTATGTCATCACTTTCATATACTAGTGGGAATTTTCATTATAGAACTTGGCTTGTATATTTCAATGATGGGCTTCCTCAAAATGCCCTAGGTCTTCGTGAGCAAGCGAGTTGGATGCACACCCACTTAGTTTCTTTTGTTGAGCTTTCATACATTTATAGCTCTAGTGCATCCGTTGCATGGCAATCCCTACTCACTCACATTGATATCTATTAATGGGCGTCTCCATAGCCCGTTAATACGCCCAGTTGATGTGAGACTATATTCTCCTTTTTTGTCTTCTCCACAACCACCATTCTATTCCACATATAGTGCTATGTCCATGGCTCACATTCATGTATTGCATGAAAGTTGAAATAGTTTGAGATTACTAAACTACGAAACAATTGCTTGGCTTGTCATCAGGGTTGTGCATGATTAAATACTTTGTGTGATGAAGATAGAGCAACAGCCATACTATATGATTTTGTAGGGATAACTTTCTTTAGCCATGTTATTTTGAGAAGACATGATTGCTTGATTAGTATGCTTCAAGTATTATTATTTCTTATGTCTATATGAACTTTTATTTTGAATCATTTGGATCTGAACATTCATGCCACAATAAAGAAAATTACACTGAGAATTATGCTAGGTAGCATTCCACATCAAAAATTCTGTTTTTATAATTTACCTACTCGAGGACGAGCAGGAATTAAGCTTGGGGATGCTTGATACATCTCCAACATATCTATAATTTTTTATTGTTCCATGCTATTATATTACCCGTTTTGGATGTTTATGGGCTTTACTTTACACTTTTATATCATTTTTGGGACTAACCTACTAACCGGAGGCCCAACCCATATTGCTGGTTTTTTGCCTATTTCAGTGTTTCGAAGAAAAGGAATATCAAACGGAGTCCAAACGGAATGAAACCTTCGGGAGCGTGATTTTTGGAACGAACATGATCCAGAGGACTTGGAGTGGAAGTCAAGCAACAACCGAGGCAGCCGCGAGGGTGGAGGGCACCCCCGCCCCCCTACTGTGTGTGCCCCCTGTCTCATGGGCCCCTAAGGCGTCCACCGACCTACCTTCTTCCTCCTATATATACCCATGTACCCCAAAAACATCAAAGGAGCTGACGAAAACCTAATTCCACCGCCGTAACCTTCTATATCCGTGAGATCCCATCTTGGAGCCTTCACCGGCGCTTCGCCAGAGGGGGAATCGACCACGGAGGGCCTCTACATCATCTTCAAGGCCTCTCTGATGAGTTGTGAGTAGTTTACCATAGACCTTTGGGTCCATAGTTATTAGCTAGGTGGCTTCTTCTCTCTCTTTGAATATCAATACCATGTTGTCCTTGATCTTCTTGGAGATCTATTCGATGTAACTCTTTTTGTGGTGTGTTTGTCAAGATCCGATGAATTGTGGGTTTATGATCAAGTTTATCTATGAACAAAGTATTTGAATCTCCTCTGAATTCTTTTATGTGTGATTAAGTTATCTTTGCAAGTCTCTCCAAATTATCAGTTTGGTTTGGCCTACTAGATTGATCTTTCTTGCAATGGGAGAAGTGCTTAGCTTTGGGTTCAATCTTGCGGTGTCCTTTCCCAGTGACAGCAGGGGCAGCAAGGCACGTATTGTATTGTTGCCATCGAGGATAAAAAGATGGGGTTTATATCATATTGCATGAGTTTATCCCTCTACATCATGTTATCTTTCTTAATGCGTTACTCTGTTCTTTATGAACTTAATACTCTAGATGCATGCTGGATAGCGGTCGATGTGTGGAGTAATAGTAGTAGATGCAGGCAGGAGTCGGTCTACTTGTCATGGATGTGATGCCTATATACATGATCATGCCTAGATAATCTCATAATTATTCGCTTTTCTATCAATTGCTCGACAGTAATTTGTTCACCCACCATAATACTTATGCTATCTTGAGAGAAGCCACTAGTGAAACCTGTGGCCCCGAGGTCTATCTTTTATCATATAAGCTTTCAATCTACTTTTATTTGCATCTTTACTTTTCCAATCTATATTATAAAATACCAAAAATATATTTATCTTATCATATTATCTCTATCAGATCTCACTTTCGCAAGTGGCCTTGAAGGGATTGACAACCCCTTTATTGCGTTGGTTGCGAGTTCTTGTTTGTTTGTGTAGGTGCATGGGACTTTTGAGGAGCCTCCTACTGGATTGATACCTTGGTTCTCAAAAACTGAGGGAAATACTTACACTACTATTGCTGCATCACCCTTTCCTCTTCAAGGAAAACCAACGCAAGCTCAAGACGTAGCATGCGCCCCATGTAGGCCGAATTAGGAGAGGGGAAGGAAAGAGGGGAATAGAGAAGGAAGGGGAGGGATTCGGCCTCCCCCTTCCTTCCCTCCTCACCTCAGGAAGATATGGAAAGGGGGGTGAGGGAGTCCTGGATTAAGGGGTCCTCGGATAGCTGGACTATATACTTTGGTCAGACTGTTGAGCTATGAAGATACAAGATAGAAGACTTCGTCCCGTGTCCGGATGGGACTCTCCTTGGCGTGGAAGGCAAGCTTGGCGATTCGGATATGTAGATTCCTTTCTCTGTAACCGACTTTGTACAACCTTAGCCCCCTCCGGTGTCTACATAAACCGGAGGGTTTAGGCTTCTAGGGTTTAGCCACAACAATCATAACCTCATAGTCTAGACTTCTAGGGTTTAGCCATTATGATCTCGTGGTAGATCAACTCTTGTAATACTCATATTCGTGAAGAATAATCAAGCGGGAAGTAGGGTATTACCTCCATAGAGAGGGCCTGGACCTGGGTAAACATTGTGTCCCCCACCTCCTGTTACCATTAGCCTTAGATGCACAGTTTGGGACCCCCTACCCAAGATCCCGGTTTTGACACCGACATTGGTGCATTCATTGAGCGTTCCGCTGCATCGTCTTCAAAAGGCTTGATGGCTCCATCAATCATCTACAACAATGCAGTCCAGGGGGAGATTTTCCTCCCCGGACAGATATTCGTATTCGGCGGCTTCACACTGCGGGCCAACTCGCTTGGCCATCTGGAGCAGATCGACAGCTACGCCCCTGGCCATCAGGTCAGATTCGGGAGCCTAAATTTTGTGACCGATATTCGCGAAGACTTGATCTTCCATGGATTCGAGCCCATGACGGTTGTCCCCTGCCACATGATGAACATGACCTAGATCTGTCATCTGGCCTTGCTCAGGAGATAGCACCTGTGACCGCTCTGGCCCTAGATCTGGAGCAGACTGTGTCGTCCGAAGACGGGAGGGTGAACCCCGCCGTGGAAGCCGCAGACTCAGTGGCGCTCGAGCCGCACACAGACCCAACATCGAGCTGGGCTTGTGTCACTAGAATCTCGGACTCGTTTCCGGCCATTGGTTCCACACCGCGTGCATCCGCGTCCATCGAACCTGATTGGGCGCTGATCTTGGAGTTCAGCTCCGCGGACATCTTCCAGCACTCGCCTTTTGGCGACGTGTTAAACTCATTAAAATCCCTCTCCTTGTCGGGGGACTCTCGACCGAACTATGTCTGGCTCGAATGGCAAGTGGATGACGAAGAACTTCGTTTCCCACCCACCACCCACTTTATAGCCACTGTCGACCACTTACATGCTTGATTATGACTCCGAAGACATCAACGGTATGGACGACGATGTCGGAGAGGAGCAGGAACCACTGCATACAAGGCATTGGACAGCCACCTCCTCGTATGACATATACATGGTGGATACACCTAAACAAAACAATGGCGACAATGAAAATCTAGTCGAGGATAAACCTCCTAAGATACAGCCAAAGCGCCGGCATCAGCGGCGCTGCTCTAAGCCACGCCATAGTAAAAACAGCAACACCGTCACAGGAGAAAACAATACCCCGGACGACGCCGAAGACAATGAAGACCCTGTTGAGCCAACCTCCGAACAAGACGAATGTGAAGATGGGCAAGCTAGCCCTGATGAACCGGCCACGAATGAAGACGTGGAGGACAATAATTACCTTCCGCTCTTCGAGGACGAGGTGAGCCTTGGCGACGAAGACTTTATCGTGCCTGAGGATCCCGTTGAGCAGGAGCGCTTTAAGCGCCGGCTAATAGCCACTGCAAGGAGCCTGAAAAGGAAGTAGCAGTAGCTTCAAGCTGATCAAGATCTTCTGAATGAAAGATGGACTGATGTCCTGGCAGCCGAGGAATATGGCCTCGAGCGCCCAACCAAAAGCTACCCGAAGTGCAAACTGTTACCATAGTTCGATGACAAGGCACTGGAGCCCGTCCTACCAAGGTACAATGTGGCTAACCGACCACCACGTGGCCGGGACAAAGCGGCACCTCGAGCCGAACACCAGCCCGCATTACCTCGTCGAGCAAACAGAAATACAACAACTCGTGGATATACACATGACCTAGGGAATGACTTGGAAAACAGAGCAGGTCAGACAAGATCAATCTATGGATCACGGGGGCGTGCCCCGATGCGCGACGATGGCCATCCGGCTGAACGTGACAAACATAACCACGTCCGGGCCAAACACCACAGACGAACTCCATCCGAGCTACGTCACAACTTGGCCCGATATGGAGGAGCCCCACCCCCCCCCCCTTTGCTTCACTGACGAAGTAATGGGACACGATTTCCTAGAAGGGTTTAAACCTGTGAACATCGAATCATATGATGGCACAACAGACCCCGCGGTATGGATTGAGGACATTCTTCTCCACATTCATATGGCCCGTGGTGATGATCTTCACGCCATCAAATACCTCCCGCTCAAACTCAAGGGACCAGCTAGGTACTGGTTGAATAGTCTGCCTGAAAACTCCATTGGCAGCTGGGAGGACTTGGAGGACGCCTTCCTCGACAACTTCCAAGGCACATATGTCCGGCCTCCGGATGCCGATGACCTAAGTCACGTAACCAACAGCCCGGAGAGTCAGCTAGGAAATTCTGGACTAAGTTCTTAACTAAAAAGAACCAGATCATCGATTGTCCGGACGCCAAAGCCCTAGCTGCCTTTAAGCACAGCATCCGCGATGAATGGCTGGCCAGACACCTCGGCCAAGACAAACAGAAGTCCATGTCAGCCCTTACAACACTCATGACCCGCTTCTGTGCGGGCGAAGAAAGCTGGCTAGCCCGTAGCAATAACAATACAAGCGAACCTGGCACTTCTGAAGCCAGAACAGCAATGGCAAGCCCCGACGCAATAGACATAAGAGTCGAAACAATGGTGACAACACCGAAGACACGGCGGTCAACGCCAGATTCAGTGGCTCTAAGTCCGGTCAGCGGAAGAAGCCATTTAAGAGAAATAATCCGGGCCCGTTCAGTTTGGACCGCATACTAGATCGACCATGCCAAATCCATGGCACTCCTGATAAACCAGCCAATCATACCAACAAGGAATGTTGGGTCTTCAAACAGGCCGGCAAGTTAAACACCGTGAATAAGGAGAAAGGGTTGCAAATCAATGACGATGATGAGGAACCCCGACCACCGAACACATGGGGACAGAAGAAATCCCCCCCAAGTCAAAACGGTGAACATGATTGTCACATCCCTGGTCCTGTTATGCATTAGGCTAGGCCTCATGTGAGCATCATGTTTTAATTCAAATGAAATTTGAATTGAGGGATTTTCAAAGCCTCAGAAACCTTCTAAAAATGATCAACATTAAAATCTTCTCAAAGAAGTCCAAGAAAATGTTCCTCTTAGTCTCTGAAAATATTGCAAAGAGGTAAAACTCAAAACAATATTTTTGGTATCTCAGAGTTAATTATTTTGGGCCTTTGAATTAAATAAATAACTATTTGCATTGGATATATATTTCTTAATTAATTAATATATGTCCAATAATTCTGATCTTTGATGAAGGGCTTTGGAATAATCCTACTAGTCCCTACCATAATTATCAGAAGCAATAAAAATGATTTAGTGTCTAAAACTAAATCAAAACAAACTACAGAAAATAGAAAACAGATTTAAATAGAATAAAAGCAGAGAGGAGAGAAAACTTACCTGGCGCTCACCTCTCAGCCCACCTGGCCCAGCTCCTCCAGCGGCCCAGCCCACCGCCGTCTCTCCCCCTGTCGTCTTCCTCCCCCTCGCCCCGAAGCTGCTCGGTGGCGCGCGCGGCCACGCGCCCCGGCCACCTCCTCCCTTCCAGCCTGCCTGGCTCCTCCTCGACGCCCCGGTGACGCCACGCGGCCCCCTCGACCCTCTCCAACTCTCCCCATGCCCCTCTCCTCTCTCTCCCCGGAACGCTCTCCCCCTCCTCTGTTCTCCTCACCGAACGCGCCCGCCGCCGCCGACGAGAACCACCGTGGCCACCGGCCACCCCACACCTCACCGACGCCCCAGGAAGCTCCGCCCCGACCCCCCTCTTCCTCCCCACCGATCCACGGCCCTCCGTAAGCCCTGCAGCGTCGCCCTCAAGCTCGCCCCCAACCTTCGGCCGCCGGCGAACTTTCGAGGATTCGCGAGCTCCAGCCCCTTCCCGGCCTCACCGTTGCCTCCACCAGATCCGCTGTGAGCTACTCTTCCATTCCCCCTCCTCCTCGCGCTCGTTCCTGTACTCTAGCCGCCCTTTTCACCGGAGCCGATTGCTCCTCGCCGCCGGCCATGGCATGGCCGTGGCCACAGCCACCGCAGCTCGCTCCCGAGCCCACCGGCGTGCTCACCGCAACCTTAGGAACCCAAAGCACCTAACCACTCGTCCTCCCGTGCACCGCAGCGCCGGTCCCGCGAACCCCCGAGCTCCGGCCGCCGCCTCGGGCTCCACTCCGGCGAACCCCGGCCACCCCCTCACCTCCCGTTGGTTCCCCTAGATGCGCACGGGCACGGGCTACCTCCTGGTGCCCTTGGTGCGTCGATCCGTCGTCTCTGGCGCAACTCCGGCGAGCCACCGCCGCTCTGGGTCGTCGCCGTCGTCCAACCGCCGGCGAATCCGACGTGGCCGGTCATTAGGGCCTAACCACCCCCGCTAACCCAGGCCTAGGGCCACTGACCGGTGGGCCCTACCGTTTAATTAACCCGGCTAACAATTTAGTTAAGTTAATAAAACTCTGTTAAATCACTGTGCAGCTGACATGTGGGTCCCGAGCGTCAGGTTTGACCCGGACCAGCCCTTGTTGACCTGTGACGTCATGCCAACGTCATGCTGATGCAATAATTCCTTTTTGGAATTTAAATAAATCTTAAATGATTTAATATTTTCAGAAAATGCCCTAAACTTCAATAAATCATAGAAATTCAACCGTAACTCCAAATTAAATAAATTATATATGAAAAATTATTAGAAAAATTCAAGGAATCCATCTGTACCATTTTCATGCATGTTAGAACAACTTATAGCTGCTGTTTAGCACAAATCAATTAAATGGCATTTGAATAATCACATATGGAGTTTGAATTTGAATCTTGTATTCAAACCAACTTCATTTAACCTGTTGCTAGTTGCATTAGCTCAAAACACATTCATATTGCCATGTCATGAGCATGCATCATATTGTGCATTGCATTGATTGTATTTCTTCTTTGTTGCCGGTATCTGTTCCCTCCCGGTAGACGATGTTCCGACGTTGTGATCGTTGACACTGATGAAGACTCAATGTTATCTTCAGAAGTGCCAGGCAAGCAAAACCCCCTTGTTCATTCCGATACAATCCTACTCTCTCGCTTCTGCTCTCTTTTACTGCATTAGGACAACAACGATTCATCTGTTACTTGCTGCGGTAGCTGAACCCCTTTATCCTTTGCATGACCTGTCATTGCCATAGTAAATAGATGAAACCCACTAGCATGAGTAGGAGTTGTTTGAGCCCTGTTGTGCCTACTCATTCATGCTTGTTTGTCATGCCTGCTACTGCTTAGAGTTGAGTTAGGTCTGATTCATCGGGGATGAATCAGAGGCGTGTGAACATGTCCTACTGTGTGTGAGCTAAGTGTGTGAACATGATTTGGTAAAGGTAGCGGTGAGAGCCATGTAGGAGTACATGGTGGGTTGTCTCATTGAAGCCGTCCTCAGGAACTGAGTTCTGTGTTTGTGATCCATGATTCAGCTACTACCATACATTGGGCCCTGAAATATGACCCCGCTCGACTTCTTATTCACCCAAGTCCTCTGTCCAGGAGTTGCAAGTAGTTTCTGGTGTTTGTAGTATGCTGGAGGCCGTGCACAGCGCTGACCGGAGGGGTGGGCTGTGATGCGGTAGGCACGTGGCCGGGTATACCGGGCGCCCGTTTGGTGTCATGGAACCCTGTTCACATCGTTTGGGGCTGTGAGCGAAACTCCGGCCGGATCTCCTCATGGATGGAACCCGAATAGGCGATAAACCTGGACTAGAGACTTGAGTGTTTAGGTAGGTCGTGGTCTACACCCACGTCGGCTTTCGCTTGAAGTCTGTCGAGCACATGTCGTGTGCAGACGCTAAGTGGTGGAAACATGTATGAAGAAGTACACCCCTGCAGGGTTAACATCATCTATTCGAATAGCCGTGTCCGCGGAAAAGGACTTCTGGGTTGCTTATATCAGTTCATAGACAAGTGAAAGTGGATACCCTAAAATACGCAAGATAAGCGTGAGTGCTATGGATGGCGTTCTTGTAGGGAGACGGGAGCGGATCCATAGTGGTGTATTGATATGGTGAATGTGTGGACTCATGTGCGCCACCTCAAAAGAGTTACTTGCAGTCGTAGTTCAGGATAGCCACCGAGTCAAAGATGGCTTGCTGCAGTTAAAACCCACCATCCCCTTGTTGGAAATGATGCATATGTAGTTAGTTCTGATGTAAGTCTTGCTGGGTACATTTGTACTCACGTTTGCCTATTTTATGTTTTTGCAGAGAGACCTCAGTCTCGCTAGTAGTTCCGTATGGTCTTCGACGTTTAGCTTGTTACCTCAGCTATGATCTTGTGCCCTCGGTAGGATTTGATAGATAGTCAGGCTTCTCAGCCTTTTTCATTTATAGATGTCTGTACTCAGACATGATAGCTTCCGCTTGTGCTTTGACTTGTATGCTCTGATTGTTGGGTCATGAGACCCATGTTTGTAATATCTCGCTCCTCGGAGCCTATTGAATAAAATACTTGAGTTGTAGAGTCATGTTGTGATGCCATGTTGTATTTTCACATATCGAGCATATTGTGTGTATGTTATTGAAATGCTTGGTATGTGTGGGATCTGACAACCTAGTTGTTTATCCTTGGTAGCCTCTCTTACCGGGAAATGTCTCCTAGTGTTTCCACCGAGCCATGGTAGCTTGCTACTGCTCCAGAACACTTTGGCTGGCCGGCATGTGTCCTTCTTCGTTCCTGTGTCTGTCCCTTCGGGGAAATGTCACGCGATGAATACCGGAGTCCTGCTAGCCCAGTGCTACGGCCTGGATTCACTCGCTGATGACCGACACGTTCGATGTTGGGTCATGGATGCCTGTCCCTGTAAGTTTGTGCCACTTTGGGTTTACGACTAGCCATGTCAGCCCGGGCTCCTTATCATATGGATGCTAGCGACACTATCATATACGTGTGCCAAAAGGCGCAAACGGTCCCGGGCAAAGGTAAGGCGACACCCGTGGGAATACCGTGCGTGAGGCCGCAAAGTGATATGAGGTGTTACATGCTAGATCGATGTGGCATTGAGTCGGGGTCCTGACAGCGTTGGTATCAGAGCTTGACTGCCTGTAGGATTACCAAGCCAAACTGGTCGAAGTTGAGTTTAGAAATTCTTTAGTTATATAAGGGAATTGATTGTGGGATGGAACGTAAGGCTCTTTTTACTCCTTATACCTTATGTCTTCTGATCTGAGTCATCTTATCTTTCCTGCGGGGATTAAGAACTAGGCTATCTCTTCTTTCTATCAGGATCATGTTACTAATCCGTAGACTTATAGATTGTTGGATTTAAGCTTGAGTTCAGTTCCTATGACTTCTGTATGTTAACTGATGATCTTGAAATCTTGATATTGTGCTTCTGAGTGGTTATGCCACCATTTTTGTGATTGTCTCAAATCTTTTTTGAGCATTTATAGCCGTTATGCTGTCCGAGTCATCCCAGGTTTCTAAATAGTCTGATGCATTTGCAAATCCCTTCTTCCCGTTTCCGATGTCCTTTTGGTCAGATTAATCACACAAATCAATGAGTTGAGGTACTTTATAGCCTTGACATATATGTTGGAGCTATTATTATGACCCTAGGTGTTTTAGGGAGTCACCTAGTAATCTAGCAACGTTTTGTGTTCCCAGTGTGAAGATTCTGGCCATCATTCTCGAAAGCATCTCGTGGTGCTACTTAGTAGTAGGTATTCTATTCCTGGGTCTTGAACCCGAGATTCACTCTACTTAATTCATGTTGATAGTGTTTGCTAGTTCCTTTAGGATATTAGTAACTTGCGATAGTCCTCGAGGTCCGTGGTATTTTCTTCTTCCAAATACTATGAACCGCTTATGGCAGATGTTTATTGGATCAAAAGATCACAATCATAGTACTCTTGGGAAGTTCTCCATTCATAAATCATGACTCTGCCAGTCCTACTTCCTTGCATGGGTTATCTGGAAGAAACTTGTTGAACTTGGTTCGACATATTAATCTATGCATCCACAACTCGAAAGGATATATGTCCCCTTGAGTTGTCCCTCTTCATTCGTATTCCGACCTTCGTCTATCAATTGATAGTCAGGAGTAATTTTGCATTTGTGTTATCGATGCTTATTATTCTTGTGGTCCGTCAAGCCATTCTATCGCGGAATGACTAGGAGAAACAAACTCCAGTACCTCATCCATACCTAGGATTGGGTCAAAGCAGTTGTATTCCGCAGATCAAATGCCAATCCAGCTTTTGGTTCTGTTCTACCTTGGAGTATTACCCCCTTTATGTCAGAATTGTCATGAGAACTGCACCAACTCTCATGAATTTTGACGTAGTGATACTTCTCACCATCATTAGTCATTCCTCGGTCTTCGTGTTGTTATAACCGGAATGTCGACAAGTGAATCGTGATGTGTGAAATCAATACTCCTAGCAACCTTGTTGCTTGGTAGTTAAATGGACAATAACCTCATTCTTAACGTGTTGGTTCTTGAATCATCATTCTAAGATTGATCGTGCTACCTTGTCCATCTTCCTGGTGCACATTTCGATTGATGAGTTAGGATTTTGTCAAGTCCTCGCTCATTTGATCATATTGTCTTGCCCTGAAAAGCAAGATTGTTCTCGAGCTTAGTAACATATCGGTGGCTTGTGATTTTTTGAATATCTTCTCGAAGGTATCATCAGGTTGTCACCTGACTGTTATGTTGAGCTCGTGATCAAGTTGGTTTATCCTGTAAACCACCCTTTCTCCAAGAATCCGTGTTGGATACCCCTGAGCTAGTTGGTTAAGCTAGACAACAACTTGGAGAGTTGGAAGATAAAAGCTTGCCTGACTTAGTTCGTTCCAAAGGGATATTCTTGTGTAGTGGGTGTTGAAGAAAGATGATATCTTCATCGATTGGTTCCTGTGATCAGTTGCTGGACCTATTGTCTTATCAATCCTTTGATTTGAGTGTGGGCTATCGTCAAATCAAATCAGTACCAACGATATTCATAATGTTGTCTTACTCGTGGTTGATCCCTCGAGCATACATCATTATATCTTTTGGGTCTGACCAATGCTATCACTTGTTCACTTAGCTATGGAATTCCTTTTAAAAGGGAACCCAGATGAATTGTTGTTGAGCCCATTGACAACATCCTTATCTCCTCCATGATCTTGTTGGATAACAAGTTAGTGTTGGAAACTTTTGAAAGCATTTTCTTCATGCTAGCTCATGAAGTATTTGTTTGATGAAAGGAGTGACTTCCACTTATACACGTGCATTTGGTGAAAGTTGCCGCCGTGAATTTGAGAAAGTTAGTTTTGCTTCCCCTGGAATCATCCCAAGTCAGTCATGCATATGTGCGAAGTATTCTATGGTTTGGAGACTTGCAACCTTCATTCCATATGTGTTCCGAGCACACCAAGCCACTGATTGATTTGTTCAAGGAGAAGAAGTTCCTTCCTAAGAGCATGCCTTATGGAAGGATTTTGATATCCTCGTTGATGGTTCCCCCTCCTGAACTCGGTAGTGTTTTATTATAGGACTACTTTGTGGTCATGCTTGTCTGGGACAACGTGTTCACATGTTTGTAGCAGAACCAGCTCATGTTTTGGAGCTTACTATCGTAGTTCATTTCCCGAGAATCTCGCAACGTTATCTCGTCGATTTGTGTTGCAAACTTTCATTTTTCTTCCTAGACTCGATGAGTCTGGAATATCCTGACACCAACCGGATCTGAATCTCAGGCAGTTATGATGGTTGGAATGTTTCCCAAGAACTATAATACTGGTCCCTCGATAACCGGTAAAGTGGATGTCATGGCCAACACACCCAGCCGGAAGACCTATTATTGTAGTATCTTGATTGAAGCAGTTGGCCACCTCCCCATAAGGATCTCGTAGAACTTATTCTAGTAGTTGTTCCTTATGGATTTTTGTGTTTCCGAAGTCCGACCTTTACTTGATGTTCTAGATGCCAGACCATTTCAAGGAATGGGATACGCTAGTACATCAAGGAGAACATTAGAAGCGGAGTGCTAAATGTCTCTCGGTCGATCGTCCAGGTTTTGTTTCCTTAGCCTCGCTAAGGAAAATTCTGAGAAAGTGTTATCTTCCTTTGCATCTGCATCATCCATCATCATTCATCATGGTAGCAAGTTGTGTTGCCAGGATCCTTGACACGGATATTGGTAAAATCTTGATGATTATGGAAAGGCTCAAGTTCTTGAGAGCACGCACAAGCGCTAGGTGTTATCATCGACACTAATTGGGATGCTCTCAGTTTCCTCGGCAATGCTATGACCTTTTCAAACAGTGAATTCACTCTCTATTGTTGGGTTCTTCCCCAGTTACCAGAATCATACCTAGCATTTGCATTTTGTTCCCAGCTTGCACCGCTAATGTGCCATTCTACCATGGGTCTCATCCATTTCCGATGATAAACAAAATCATCTATGACGTTGTCTTCAACAAGGTAATCCACATCATCCAAGTCCGAGTATGCCATTCTACCAAACCCCTCTAAATGATCGATTATGATTTGCCTTAAGCTGGTATAAAGAGTTTCAATGATCTTTGAATCAAAGGTAATTCTTTTTGCCACTTAAGGGGATATTTCTACGAGTCACGGTTCCTAAGGTGTCTCGTTATGGTATCATGGCAACTCAACTCCTCGCTATTTGACAACTTTTCACCACCCTCTTAGGTGTGGAATTGTTGTCTACCTAGTGAACCCTCGTCATTTGTTCCACTCCATCCCTCTAGATGTGTGTTTTGTGTCTCAGCTCGAGTGATGTTGTTACGTCTCATTCCGAGAGTTAATCCTGAGTTGTTCGACCTTCGAGAAGGTTGATCCTTCTAGAGTCTCCTTCTCCTCTCGTTGTCATGTTGGCTGGAGTTCTCAGAGCAAGACGACAAGACAAAGATGGTGATCGATTCAACATGCTGATGAAGTGCACCCTGGATCGTGAAGGTTATACTAGTTGCGTTCCCCCTTCATCTTACCCTACGCTTGAATCTCGGGACGAGATTTTTGTTTAGTGGGGGTGAGTTGTCACATCCCTGGTCCTGTTATGCATTAGGCTAGGCCTCATGTGAGCATCATGTTTTAATTCAAATGAAATTTGAATTGAGGGATTTTCAAAGCCTCAGAAACCTTCTAAAAATGATCAACATTAAAATCTTCTCAAAGAAGTCCAAGAAAATGTTCCTCTTAGTCTCTGAAAATATTGCAAAGAGGTAAAACTCAAAACAATATTTTTGGTATCTCAGAGTTAATTATTTTGGGCCTTTGAATTAAATAAATAACTATTTGCATTGGATATATATTTCTTAATTAATTAATATATGTCCAATAATTCTGATCTTTGATGAAGGGCTTTGGAATAATCCTACTAGTCCCTACCATAATTATCAGAAGCAATAAAAATGATTTAGTGTCTAAAACTAAATCAAAACAAACTACAGAAAATAGAAAACAGATTTAAATAGAATAAAAGCAGAGAGGAGAGAAAACTTACCTAGCGCTCACCTCTCAGCCCACCTGGCCCAGCTCCTCCAGCGGCCCAGCCCACCGCCGTCTCTCCCCCTGTCGTCTTCCTCCCCCTCGCCCCGAAGCTGCTCGGTGGCGCGCGCGGCCACGCGCCCCGGCCACCTCCTCCCTTCCAGCCTGCCTGGCTCCTCCTCGACGCCCCGGTGACGCCACGCGGCCCCCTCGACCCTCTCCTACTCTCCTCGTGCCCCTCTCCTCTCTCTCCCCGGAACGCTCTCCCCCTCCTCTGTTCTCCTCACCGAACGCGCCCGCCGCCGCCGACGAGAACCATCGTGGCCACCGGCCACCCCACACCTCACCGACGCCCCAGGAAGCTCCGCCCCGACCCCCCCTATTCCTCCCCACCGATCCACGGCCCTTCGGAAGCCCTGCAGCGTCGCCCTCAAGCTCGCCCCCAACCTTCGGCCGCCGGCGAACTTTCGAGGATTCGCGAGCTCCAGCCCCTCCCCGGCCTCACCGTTGCCTCCACCAGATCCGCTGTGAGCTACTCTTCCATTCCCCCTCCTCCTCGCGCTCGTTCCCGTACTCTAGCCGCCCTTTTCACCGGAGCCGATTGCTCCTCGCCGCCGGCCATGGCGTGGCCGTGGCCACAGCCACCGCAGATCGCTCCCGAGCCCACCGGCGTGCTCACTGCAACCTTAGGAACCCAAAGCACCTAACCACTCGTCCTCCCGTGCACCGCAGCGCCGGTCCCGCGAACCCCCGAGCTCCGGCCACCGCCTCGGGCTCCACTCCGGCGAACCCCGGCCACCCCCGCACCTCCCGTTGGTTCCCCTAGATGCGCACGGGCACGGGCTACCTCCTGGTGCCCTTGGCGCGTCGATCTGTCGTCTCTGGCGCAACTCCGGCGAGCCACCGCCGCTCTGGGTCGTCGCCGTCGTCCAACCGCCGGCGAATCCGATGTGGCCGGTCATTAGGGCCTAACCACCCCCGCTAACCCAGGCCTAGGGCCACTGACCGGTGGGCCCTACCGTTTAATTAACCCGGCTAACAATTTAGTTAAGTTAATAAAACTCTGTTAAATCACTGTGCAGCTGACATGTGGGTCCCGAACGTCAGGTTTGACCCGGACCAGCCCCTGTTGACCTGTGACATCATGCCAACGTCATGCTGACGCAATAATTCCTTTCTGGAATTTAAATAAATCTTAAATGATTTAATATTTTCAGAAAATGCCCTAAACTTCAATAAATCATAGAAATTCAACCGTAACTCCAAATTAAATAAATTATATATGAAAAATTATTAGAAAAATTCAAGGAATCCATCTGTACCATTTTCATGCATGTTAGAACAACTTATAGCTGCTGTTTAGCACAAATCAATTAAATGGCATTTGAATAATCACATATGGAGTTTGAATTTGAATCTTGTATTCAAACCAACTTCATTTAACCTGTTGCTAGTTGCATTGGCTCAAAACACATTCATATTGCCATGTCATGAGCATGCATCATATTGTGCATTGCATTGATTGTATTTCTTCTTTGTTGCCGGTATCTGTTCCCTCCCGGTAGACGATGTTCCGACGTTGTGATCGTTGACACTGATGAAGACTCAATGTTATCTTCAGAAGTGCCAGGCAAGCAAAACCCCCTTGTTCATTCCGATACAATCCTACTCTCTCGCTCCTGCTCTCTTTTACTGCATTAGGACAACAACGATTCATCTGTTACTTGCTGCGGTAGCTGAACCCCTTTATCCTTTGCATGACCTGTCATTGCCACAGTAAATAGATGAAACGCACTAGCATGAGTAGGAGTTGTTTGAGCCCTATTGTGCCTACTCATTCATGCTTGTTTGTCATGCCTGCTACTGCTTAGAGTTGAGTCAGGTCTGATTCATCGGGGATGAATCAGAGGTGTGTGAACATGTCCTACTGTGTGTGAGCTAAGTGTGTGAACACGATTTGGTAAAGGTAGCAGTGAGAGGCCATGTAGGAGTACATGGTGGGTTGTATCATTGAAGACGTCCTCAGGAACTGAGTTCTGTGTTTGTGATCCATGATTCAGCTACTACCATACATTGGGCCCTGAAATATGACCCCGCTCGACTTCTTATTCACCCAAGTCCTCTGTCCAGGAGTTGCAAGTAGTTTCTGGTGTTTGTAGTATGCTGGAGGCCGTGCACAGCGCTGACCGGAGGGGTGGGCTGTGATGCGGTAGGCACGTGGCCGGGTATACCGGGCGCCCGTTTGGTGTCACGGAACCCTATTCACATCATTTGGGGCTGTGAGCGAAACTCCGGCCGGATCTCCTGATGGATGGAACCCGAAAAGGCGATAAACCTGGACTAGAGACTTGAGTGTTTAGGTAGGTCGTGGTCTACACCCACGTCGGCTTTCGCTTGAAGTCTGTCGAGCACATGTCGTGTGCAGACGCTAAGTGGTGGAAACATGTATGAAGAAGTACACCCCTGCAGGGTTAACATCATCTATTCGAATAGCCGTGTCCGCGGAAAAGGACTTCTGGGTTGCTTATATCAGTTGATAGACAAGTGAAAGTGGATACCCTAAAATACGCAAGATAAGCGTGAGTGCTATGGATGGCGTTCTCGTAGGGAGACGGGAGCGGATCCATAGTGGTGTATTGATATGGTGAATATGTGGACTCGTGTGCGCCACCTCAAAAGAGTTACTTGCAGTCGTAGTTCAGGATAGCCACCGAGTCAAAGCTGGCTTGCTGCAGTTAAACCCCACCATCCCCTTGTTGGAAATGATGCATATGTAGTTAGTTCTGATGTAAGTCTTGCTGGGTACATTTGTACTCACGTTTGCCTATTTTATGTTTTTGCAGAGAGACCTCAGTCTCGCTAGTAGTTCTGTATGGTCTTCGACGTTTAGCTTGTTACCTCAGCTACGATCTTGTGCCCTCGGCAGGATTTGGTAGATAGTCAGGCTTCTCAGCCTTTTTCATTTATAGATGTCTGTACTCAGACATGATAGCTTCCGCTTGTGCTTTGACTTGTATGCTCTGATTGTTGGGTCATGAGACCCATGTTTGTAATATCTCGCTCCTCGGAGCCTATTGAATAAAATACTTGAGTTGTAGAGTCATGTTGTGATGCCATGTTGTATTTGCACATATCGAGCATATTGTGTGTATGTTATTGAAATGCTTGGTATGTGTGGGATCTGACAACCTAGTTGTTTATCCTTGGTAGCCTCTCTTACCGGGAAATGTCTCCTAGTGTTTCCACTGAGCCATGGTAGCTTGCTACTGCTCCGGAACACTTAGGCTGGCCGGCATGTGTCCTTCTTTGTTCCTGTGTCTGTCCCTTCAGGGAAATGTCATGCGATGAATACCGGAGTCCTGCTAGCCCAGTGCTACAGCCTGGATTCACTCGCTGATGACCGACACGTTCGATGTTGGGTCATGGATGCCTGTCCCTGTAAGTTTGTGCCACTTTGGGTTTACGACTAGCCATGTCAGCCCGGGCTCCTTATCATATGGATGCTAGCGACACTATCATATACGTGTGCCAAAAGGCGCAAACGGTCCCGGGCAAAGGTAAGGCGACACCCGTGGGAATACCGTGCGTGAGGCCACAAAGTGATATGAGGTGTTACATGCTAGATCGATGTGGCATTGAGTCGGGGTCCTGACAATGATATACCCATATCCCCAAGAGGGAGCGCAAGCGTGGACTCAGGGACGTTACAAGATGGAGCCAATCGCCCCAAAGTTCAACCCATGGTCGTCCTGTCCGATCACCTTCGGTCGTAGGGACCATCCGACCAGTATCCGTCATGGCGGTTCAGCCGCACTGGTCCTTGACCCAATCATAGATGGATTCCACCTTACGCGAGTCCTCATGGACGGCGGCAGCAGCCTGAACCTAATCTATCAGGATACAGTGCGCAAAATGGGTATCAATCCCTCAAGGATCAAGCCCACAAAAACCACCTTTAAAGGTGTCATACTAGATGTAGAGGCCTCCTATACGGGCTCAATCACACTGGAAGTGGTCTTCGAATCCCCGGATAATTTCTGAAGCGAAGAATTGAACTTTGATATCGTCCCCTTCCGTAGTGGCTATCACGCACTGCTCGGACGAACCGCATTCGCTCGATTCAATGCGATGCCGCACTATGCCTACCTCAAGCTCAAGATGCCCGGACCATGCGGTGTTATAATAGTGAATGGAAACACGGAACGCTCTCTTCATACCAAGGAGCACACCACGGCCCTTGCAGCAAAAGTATAGAGCGGCCTTTTCAGGAATAACCGTAATTCAACAGCCAAGCTCCCAGACACCGTCAAGCGAGTCCGGACTACTCTGCATCAGGATAGTCCAGCTCGTCCAGAGCTTGACTAGCAATTTGGCCTCCGTCCCAGTCCCAACAAGGCGGCGATGCTTGTGCCGCGTGTACATAACTACGCACTCAAAATACCATGGACATGGATGGAGGCATAGCTAGAACGTCGTCCATAATGTGGCTCAACCGCCCCTGAATCTGCATACTTTCACTTTTTCTTTTTCATTTCAGGTTTTTCTCTTCTCGAGGCTTTTCTGATAACCTGATCACCGGACCTATCACGGGACGGATACACCAAGAAGGCAAGGAGCTTTGACGTACAAGGGAACCCCGAGCTGGTCTCTACTAACGATCGTTATACCTATTTTAAATACCCGCACGCAGCTCGCCCTTGGTCATGGCATGTCAAATAGCCTTATTCGCTTACCGCATTACTTGTACAAGTACACCTGGACGTATCAATCAAATTACAATGGAAAATAATTTGCGGCTCAATATTTGCGACGTCAGCCTATTACTTGATTTTTCCTTTGTCTTTATATTTTTTATCAATTGCTCCTGTACACTCTGGTACGCCTTAATTCGCCAGGGGCTTCATCATACCCCACAATACAGCAATAAAGTCCGAACACTTTTACAGTACAGTTTGGCACCTTGAACTTATAGCATTATATGCATCGGCTTCGAATCATGTCTTTGGTCAATAGTTGGGTTGCCCGGCTCTTGTGCTTACTACCTTACGTTCCGCTATATTGTCTAGGGTAGTAAAGGGAGAACTATTGTGATTGTGTCCCGGTTCTTCCGGATGAGCACCTCAGTAGAGAAAGCCGAAGACTGGCTGTCATGATGCAGCGAGAGCTGGTCAGCTATTCGAGAGGTTGCAAATCTTTAGTGATTTTTTCTGCATTATGCAAGGAATCAGTTTTTATCCAATTAGGTGTGTATAGCGCCTCAAGTCTGGACTTCCGAACACTAGGGATTGCACCAAAATTTTTCTTGTCAAACTCCTACGGTTAAGTGAGGGTGATAAAGCCGTATAGTCTGATTGCCTTGTTCGTCGTGCTAAACACCTCCTTTAAGGACCAAACTCTAGAGTAAAGAGTGTTTAGATTTATCCCGAACACCCCCGTACTACCTATGTGGGGGGCAGAAGCCGACGACTGGCCAACTCTCAGATTTAACAAAACGGCCGCATAGGAGGTAGAACTTTAAATAACAGACATTATATTACATAATAGATCGGTTTTCATGGTATAGGATAGGATAACATGAGTGTATTCATGGTAATATGATATCCTTAGCACATTGCTCCACTACAAGGCGGGATCCCTCCAGGACACTGTCAAAATACAGTTGGGGTCTGCGGTGCTCCTTGCCCTCGGGCGGTCCCTCGGTCATCAGCTTCGGGGCATCCATCTTCGCCCAATGCATCTTGGCGCGGGCAAAGGCCATTCGCGCACCTTCAATACAGACCGGCCGCTTGATAGCTTCAAGCCGAGGGCAGGCGCTGACAAGCCGCTTCATGAGTCCGAAGTAGCTGCTAGGAAGGGCTTCGACAGGCCATAGCCGGATTATCAAATCCTTCATGGCTAGTTTGGCTGCCCTATGTAGCTCGACCAGCTGTTTCAGCTGATCACTAAAGGGCACTGGACGTTCTGGTCCAAGGTATTGCAACCAGAACAGCTTCTTCGTAGAGCTCCCCTCTTCGGCTCAATAGAATTTCGCAGCGTCTCACACGCTGCGCGGCAGATCCACAAACGCCCCTGGAGAGCTCCAAATTCAGGTAAGTAAAAGGAACCTTTCCTTCACATATCTGCTCTGCATAATGAAAGCCTTACCCGCCGTGATCTTGGCCGCCTGGATTTCCTGGAGGGCACCCTGGCCTTCGGACCAGGCAACTTGTGGGCTTTGGCGGGCCTTGGCAAGTTTGGACTCTTGCTCCTTAAAGTCGAGCTCCAAGGACTCGCACTTCTTGACGGCGTCCTGGAGCTCTTGCTGGACCTCGTTAACCCGGGCCTCCTGCTTTTCGCGTGCGGCCCGATCCTTGGACGCCTTGTCCTTGGCCGCGGCCAGCACCTTCTTGAGGGCCTCTACTTTGGTCGTTGCCCCTAATAAATTTCATGGCACTTTGGTCATCATGAATCACTCATCCTTCCTGAATATGTATAAGATTACTGCGTACCTTGACTGTCCTCTAGCTGCTTCTTCACGTGGCCAATCTCTTCCTCGGGCCGCTCTAGATTCTGCTTCAGTTCGGAGACTTCCGCAGTATGAGAGGACGCAGCTAGCAGCGATGTCTGCTTGTTCACATAGACATTTTAGATTAGACTCCTATGAAAATTATTTGATCCTCTATTTGATTTTTCTTTCTAAACACCGGACAAAGTATCAGGGGCTACTGTCTATACTGTGACATTCTTTTTATAATTGCGTTGCTTACCTCAAAGCCTGTTAGAAGGATCGTGCACGCTTCAGTCAATCCGCTTTTCATAGACTGAATCTTCTCAATCACCGGTGGAAGTGCTTCCAGTAATCTATCTGGTGCCTCTGTATGGACAGACGTCACCGGTGGAGTGGGCTCACCACCCTCTTTCAAAAAAGGCGGCATGCCTGAGTCTGGATCCACATGGGCCTCCGGAGCTGTATTCAGCTGGCGGCCGAATTGGATACGACCCCCATCATTAGTGTCCATAGGGGTTTGCTCCCCCATGTGTTCGGCAACCGGGGTTTCACCCTCCGGCACCACCAGGATGGCATCCTGAGCCTCTCCCTGGTCTGGGATCGTTCGATACAACACCTCGGTGTTGTCCACGACCTTGGGGGAGGAGGTCGTCCGAAGGGACCCACTGTCCATCGCCGACGGCTCCAGCGATCCCTCCGAAGAGGAGGATAGCTCGATGTTGGACCGAGATGGACTGTAAGTGCATGATCCAGCATGTTAAAAACAATAAATTAAAGGGGACGGATATATTACCGTGTCGGGACACTTACGATTTGGCCAGGGGCTTGTCCCTGGGCTCCCACTCCCAGCTGCTGTTGGTGGCCGCTGCGGAGTTGTCCAGAAGGGAAGCTTTCCCCTTCTTGGACGCCTCGGCCTCTAGATGTGTGGAGGTCGTCCTCTTCTTTCTCCCCCCAGTAGGGGAGAATGGATTTCTTCTTCCTCCTCCTCTTCCTCGTCGTCTTCGGCGATGAAGGAGTGATCCTCGGCGTCTTCGGACATTGCGTCTGATGCGCCCTTGCGACGGAGACCATCTCTGGTCCCCTTGGCCTTCTTCTTGGCCTTCTTCTCCGGCACCTGATAAGGTGCCGGAACCAGCATCTTCGTTAGAAGTGGGATTTCTGGGCCTTCGGGCAGCGGGGCTGGACAGTTAATCCGCTCCGCCATCTCTATCCAGGCCTAAAAAATGCATAGGGAAGCTTAGATTCCTTCCTCGAGTAGGCCAGTAAAGGGTATACCTTGGAAACATGAAAGAACTTACCGGATTAGCCTGGCGAGTTAAGCTATGCCCACGATCCTCGGTCGTGGGTGGTGGTGTCTCGCCGGCCTTGAAGAACACCTTCCAGATATCTTTGCGCATCGTGTCGAAGAGCTCTAGTAGCGTCTGGTGCTTGGCCGGGTCGAATTCCCACAAATAGCAAGTCCGTTGTTGGCACGGAAGGATCCGGCGAACGATCATAACCTGGATTACGTTGACGAGCTTGATTCTCTTGTTTATCATGTTCTGGACGCATGTCTAGAGCCCTGTCAGCTCGTCCGAAGAGCCCCAGGCCAGGCCCTTCTCTTGCCAGGAGGTGAGCCGCATCGGGACTCCGGATCGGAATGTGGGAGCCACGGCCCAATTGGTGTCGCGTGGCTCGGTGATGTAGAACCACCCCGACTGCCACCCTTTTACAGGCTCCATAAAGGAGCCTTTGGGCCAGGTGACATTGGGCATCTTGCCCACCATGGCACCTCCGCACTCTGCTTGTTGGCTGCTCACCACCTTCGGCTTCACATTGAAGGTCTTCAGCCATAGGCCAAAGTGAGGTGGGATGCGGAGAAAGGCCTCGCTCACAACAATAAATGTTGAGATGTTGAGGATAGATTTGGGGGCCAAATCATGGAAGTCTAGCCCGTAGTAAAACATCAGTCCACGGACAAACGGGTGGAGGGGGAATCCCAGCCCGCGGATGAAGTGTGTGAGGAATACCACCCTCTCCTGGGGCTTCGGGGTGGGGACAATCTGTCCCTTGGCCGGAAGTCGGTGAACGATTTCCTTGGCTAGGTACCCGGCCTCCCGGAGCTTCTTGATGTGCTTCTCCTTGGCGGAGGAGGCCATCCACTTGCCTCCTACTCCGGATCCGGACATGATTGGAGTGCTTTTTTGGGCGGAGAAGGCGAGAGCTTGGGCGCTGGAGCTCGAGGATGGATGGGCAGAGGAAGGAGAAGGCGTGGGTAAAAAAGGATGAATCCTTATCCCTTTATAAAGGCAATAAAAGTCATGTGCCTCCCCACTTGCCTTAAAATTCGCCTATTCCCCAAGCATCGTGCAGATGACACGGTTGGGTTACCCATGCTCGTATTGATGAGAATCCCGTGATAAGGGGACACGATCTCTGCTTTGACAAGACGTGCCAATGAAACTGCACCTCGAAATACGGAGAGGCAGGCTAAAAAGGGTTGGAATAATGACCGGGCAGTGGCGTGGTGTCACGCTACAAAAAGTTGTCAGCGGATTGGACTCGTGAAATATTATACTCTCTATGGTTGTGTGTGGTACTTGTTTTGCAGAGTTGGACACGTTTTCTATGTTCGGAAGGCTATGTTGGAGTATTTGGAGAAGGAACCCGCCTTGCAATGTCGAAGACAATCTGCGCGCCGGACTCATCGTCATTGAAGCCTGGTTCAGGGGCTACTGAGGGAGTCTTGGATTAAGGGGTCCTAGGACAGTCGGATTATATACTTTGGCTGGACTGTTGGGCTATGAAGATACAAAATAGAAGACTTCGTCCCGTGTCCGGATGGGACTCTCCTTGGCGTGGAAGGCAAGCTTGGCGATTCGGATATGTAGATTCCTTTCCCTATAACCAACTTGGTACAACCCTAGCCCCCTCCGATGTCTATATAAACCGGAGGGTTTAGGCTTCTAGGGTTTAGCCACAACAATCATAACCTCATAGGCTAGACTTCTAGGGTTTAGCCATTACGATCTCGTGGTAGATCAACTCTTGTAATACTCATATTCATCAAGATCAATCAAGAAGGAAGTATGGTATTACCTCCATAGAGAGGGCCCGAACCTGGGTAAACATTGTGTCCCCCGCCTCCTATTACCATTAGCCTTAGATGCATAGTTTGGGACCCCCTACCTGAGATCCGCCGGTTTTGACACCGACAGGGGGAGCTGAATAGGATTAGGGCCCCAAGTAGGATTCCTCCTACTTGGGCGCCTGTCGGTGTCAAAACCGGCGGATCTCGGGTAGGGGGTCCTGAACTGTGCGTCTAGGCGGATGGTAACAGGAGACAAGGGACACGATGTTTTTACCCAGGTTCGGGCCCTCCCGGTGGAGGTAAAACCCTACTCCTGCTTGATTGATGGTATGGGTATTACAAGAGTTGATCTACCACGAGATCAGAGAGGCCAAACCCTAGAAGCTAGCCTATGGTATGATTGTTGTTCATCCTACGGACTAAATTCTCCGGTTTATATAGACACCGGAGAGGGCTAGGGTTACACAGAGTCGGTTACAATCGGAGGAGATCTTCATATCGTATCGCCAAGCTTGCCTTCTACGCCAAGGAAAGTCCCTATCCGAACACAGAACGAAGTCTTCAATCTTGTATCTTCATAGTCTGGGAGTCCGGCCAAAGGTCATAGTCCGGTCATCCAGACACCCCCTAATCCAGGACTCCCTCAGTAGCCGTTGAACCAGGCTTCAACGACGACGAGTCTGGCGCGCAAGTTGTCTTCGGCATTGCAAGGCGGGTTCCTCCTCCGAATACTTCATAGAAGATGTTGAACACCAGGATAGTGTTCAGCTCTGCAAAATAATTTCCATATGCCACCATAGAGAGAATAACATTTGCACCGATCTAATCTGCTGACGTATTCCGTAGCGTGACCTCACGCCACGGCCAGGCTTTTATTCATTTTACTGTTCCACCTCAACGCGTTTAGCGAGGCGGTTTCCTTGGCACATCTTGTCAAAGTAGAGATCGTGTCCCCTTATTCCGGGATTCTCATCAATACGGGCGTGGGTAACCCAACTGCGCCATTAAATCGCAGCGCTTGGAAGATAAGCGAGTTTTAATAGGCTGGTGGGGGCTCGTAGTTTTGGCCGCCCATATAAGGGGATAAGGATCTACCCTTTCCATTTACGCCCTCTTCCTCCTTTGCTTATCCCTCCCTGCGTACTCGAGCTCCAGCGCCCAAGCCCGCACATCTCGCCTCGACCTACTCCAACCATGTCCGGAGCGGGAGGCAACTGGATGGCCTCCTCCGTCACGGAGGGGCACATCAAAAGGTTGCGGAAAGCCGGATACCTGCACAACGACATTGCGCACCGGCTTCCACACGAGGGGCAGCTCATCCCCACCCCTAGGCCCCATGAGAGGGTTGTATTTCTTCCCCATTTCCTTCGCGGACTGGGCTTTCCTCTTCACCCGTTCGTCCGGGGGCTCACGTTCTATTACGTCCTGGACTTCCATGATCTGGCCCCAAACTTCATCCTCAACATCTCGGTGTTTATCGTCGTGTGCGAGGCCTTCCTCCGCATCGAGCTCCATTTTGGCCTATGGCTGAAGATTTTCAGCGTCAAGCCGAAGGTCGTGGGCGGACGCCAAGCAGAGTGCGGAGGCGCCATGGTGGGAAAGATAGCCAATGTTACATGGCTCGAGGGCGCCTTCGTAGAGACCATCAAAGGGTGGCAATTGGGGTGGTTCTATATAACCGAACCGCGTGACCCTGAATGGGCAGCGGCCCCCGAATTCCGATCTGGCATCCCCACGCGGCTCACATCTTGGAAAGAGATGGGCCTGTCGTGGGGAAATCCGGTAAAGGTGACCGGACTTCAAACCTGCATCAAGGACCTGATCGGCAGGAAGGTTAAACTCGTCACCGTGGTCCAGGTCATGCTCTTCTGCCGGATTCTCCCGTGTCAACGACGGGCTTCCAATTTGTGGGAGTTCGACCCGGCCCAGCACCAGACTCTGTCCCGACTTTTCGACACAAAGCATGAAGATGCCTGGAGGGTGCTATTCAAGAGCTCCGAGGTCCCCCCTCCCGTCATCGAGGATCCTGGATTTTGCACCAAGCGCCAAGCCAGCGTGGTGAGCTTACTTTTCCCATTTTGGGATATTTTGTTTTCCATAGTTTAACTCTATGCGGGATGTAAACTCCCTTACCTTTGACAGGACTGGCTGAAGAAGTCCGAGCAGGTCAACTGTCCGGCTCCTTTGCCCGAAGACCCAGCGGATGATCGTCTAACCAAGCTGCTGGTTCCAGCACCCCACGTGGTGCCGGAGAAGAAGGCCAAGAAGAAAACACGGGGACTCGAAAGAGCTCCCGGTGCCTGGTGGTGTCGGATTCTTCGCCTGACAGCCCCGAAGCCCCCTCCGCCTCTGAAGACGAGGAGGAGGAAGAGGAAGAAGAAGCCCCTCCCCCTCCAATGGGGGAAGGAAAGAAAAGGAAGGCCGCCCCAACTACGGAGGCCGGAGGGTCCATGAAGGGGAAAATCCTTCTACTGGACTACGCCTCCGATGCCGAAGACGGCGGGGAGGAATGGCCATCCAGGGTCAAGCCCCTGGCAAAATCATAAGTGTCCGGCTACCTGAATGACTCATGGCGCCTCTCTACTATTCGATAGCTTCTGATGCCGAATTTTAATTATGCAGTCCACCCAGAGCTCAGCTCGGCAATTTGTCGAGCGGCTCCCTGAATTCGTCGGATGTGAATAGCGCTTCACTTCCGACGGCTTCCTCCCCACTCCCTACGGACGACGCCGAGGCGGAGTCCCAAAAGGGACCGAACCAGGAGGAGGTGGTCCTGGAGGCGCCCCAAGGTGACCTCCCGGACTCCAAGCCCAAAGGGGGCAAAGCCCCGGAGAGATCTAAGTCCGGCCCCGGGCCGGACACTGCTCCGGAACCACCAACGGTTCCAGAGTCCGATAGGTGGCGCCTTTATAAGAAGGGCAAGCCTACGCCGCCGGCGACCTCTGTCCATCCGGAGGCGCCGGACAATTTGCTGGAGGCGCTTAAGGGTGCCTCCATCGACGAGGAACACCGCACTGTTATGAGTGCGGTGATTCAAAAGGTTCAGTCCGCCAAAAGCGGGCTGACAGGAGCCTGTACAAGTCTGTTAACAGGCTTTGAGGTATGTGTTCAAAACATATAAAAATGTAACCGCGTAGACAGTAGCCCCTGATGCTCGGTTCGGTGTTCAGAAAAGAAAAGCCGAGCTGAGGATCTAAAAAGATATACGCAGGAGTCTATTAAAAATATGTCGATATGGGAATGCAGGCTGCGCTGCTGACCTCTGTCGCACTGACTGTGGAGGTCAATGCATTGAAGGGAAGCCTCGAGCGGTCCGAGAGCGAGCTCGGCCGTGGCAAGAAGCAGCTCGAGGACAAGGAGGGTATGTAATACTGTATGTAAATGTATATAGAGATACTTGGTTGCAAATAATGACAGGACCAACTTAAATGTTTCAGGGGCCACAGCCGAGGTGGCGACCCTGAAGGAGGCGGTCACGAAGGCTGAAAACAGTGCGGCACTAGAGCGCGCCGAGCGAGAGAAGCAGGAGGCGCGGGTGGCGGAGGTGCGGCAAGAGCTCCAGGCTCTCGTGGAAAAACACGAGAGTTTGGAGCATGACTCGAAGACTCGAGAGTCCGAGCTCGCATTGGCGCTTGAGAGTGCCAAAAACGCTAAGGCCGAAGCCCAGAAGGCCCTCCAGGAGATCGAGGCGATGAAGAAAATAGCGGCGGGTAAGGCATTTTTTATGCAAAGCAAGAATATAAAAACTAATTATCTGCTACTTACCCGAATCCGGAGCTCTCCAGGAGTGTTCGCCGATCTGCCCCGTAGTGTGTCTGATGCCGCCACATACTACCGAGCCGAAGAGGGGAGCTCGACGGAAAAAGTTTTCTGGTCTCAGTATGCTGAGGCCGAACATCCGGTGCCCCTGAGCGACCAGCTGAAGCAGCTGGTCGAGCTCCACAAGGTGGCCGAATAGGCCATGAAGGGCCTCATAGCTCGGCTGTGGCCTGGAGAAGCTATGCCTGGGAGCTACTTCGGTCTGGTGCGGCGGCTGGTTGACGCGTGTCCGTGGATTGAGGTCGTCAAGCGCTCCGTCTGTATTAAAGGTGCCCGCCGGGCCCTTGCCCGTGCTAAAGTGCACTGGGGCAAGCTGGACGCTGAGAAGCTTTTGTCGGACGCGCCCCCGCCGGGCAAGGAGTATCGCACGCCCGAGATATATTATAAGGGCGTCCTGAAGGGTGCTCGCCGTATAGCGGACGAATGCACTAAAGATGTAATTTTTGAGTAGGCTCGCATCTGTTATCCTGTACGCTGAAAACTTTGTTCATATGCGCTAAGCAACGCTTGTTAATTTAAAATATTACCTTCTGTGCGGCCGTTTATCAAATCTGAGAGATGCAAGTCGTCGGCTTCGACCCCCATGCCACGAGTGCTGGGGTGTTCGGGATAAACCTGAGCGCTCTTGTTCCCATTCTTGGGTCCATCTAGGGAGGCGCTCAGCACAACGAACCAGGCCGTCGGACTTATAATGTTTTATCACTCTCACTTAGCCATAGAATCCTATAATTTTAAATTTCGGGGAAGCCCCTAGTATTCGGAAGATCGAGTTCGGGGCGCTATCCACGCCTAGGCCGGATAAGTCTGGTTCCTCGCTCTAAGCGGCATAAGTCTTTAAGGACTCGAAAAACCTCGCGAACAGCGACCGGTCTCTCGCACTATCATGACGGTCAGTTTTAGCTTTCTCTACTGAGGTGTTAACCCAGATCAATTGGGGCACAATCGCAGTAGTTCTCCAAGTGCTACCTTAGCCAACATTGCGGAACATAAGGTACCAAAACATGGGAGCCGGGCAAACCCAACTATTGACCAAAGACATGATTCGGAGCCGATGCATATAGTGCTATAAGTTCGGGGTGCGGCACTCCTAAGAGTGTTCGGTCTTGTCACACCATGTTATGGGGTGCTTTAGCCCCTGGTGTATTGTCCGTACCAAAGTGTACGGTTGCATAATGTCATGACTGAACATATATATAAAAAGGAATACAATAATAGATAGAAGCTATGTATTGTTTATTATTAAAAAATTGCTGCTATGAAAGCAGAACAATACAAATAGTGCGATAAGCAAGGGATGGGATTATTTGACATGTCCCCCTCCAGGGGCAAGCTGCGGGATTTTAAGTAAAATAGGTAGTAAGCTCGTTATAGAGACCACCTGGACATTTGATGCGGCTTGTCCTCACCCTGGCTATTGCATCGTGTGTTCTGCAAGTGTATTGCCGGACAGGCCTTCTGAGTAGTTGGGTCCTGAAAGTATATAAAAAAGGAAAACGACCGAATAGGGAGCCCCTTAGTGCGGTTGAGCCGCATTCTGGGCGTGCCGTAGTTGCGCCCCTTCCCTTATGCCCATGGTATTTTCAAAGCATAATTATGTACGCGTGATACCGATAGCACTATCTGACGAGGGCTGGGGTTGGGGCCGCACTGCTATGCTTGCTCGGCTCTGTTGTAGGTTGCTTCGGGCGCGCTTGACGTTGTCCGGACGTTTAATACCCGGATTGGAGAGCTGCCTTGAGAGGCTGCTTTGTACTTCCGCCGCGAGGGCCGCTGTGTGCTCCTCCGTTCGGAGAGAGCGTTCGGTGTTTCCATTTACCATGATGACTCCGCGAGGGCCTGGCATCTTGAGCTTGAGATATGTGTAGTGCGGCACCGCATTGAACTTTGCAAATGCGGTTCGTCCGAGCAAGGCGTGATAGCCGCTGCAGAATGGGACTATGTCGAAGATTAACTCTTCGCTTCGAAAATTAACCGGGGATCCGAAGACCACTTCGAGTGTAACTGAGCCTGTACAGCTGGCTTCTACACCCGGTATGACACCTTTAAAGGTTGTCTTTGTGGGTTTGATCCCTGAGGGATCTATACCCATTTTTCGCACTGTATCCTGATAAAGCAGGTTCAAGCTATTGCCGCTGTCCATGAGGACTCTGGTGAGGTGAAATCCGTCAATGATTGGGTCTAGGACCAATGCGGCGAATCCGCCGTGACGGATGCTGGTGGGGTGGTCCCTTCGATCAAATGTGATCGGGCAGGAGGACCATGGGTTGAACTTTGGGGCGACTGGCTCCAACGCATAGACGTCCTTGAGAGCACGCTTCCGCTCCCTCTTGGGGATGTGGGTTGCGTATATCATGTTCATCGTCCGCACTTGCGGGGGGAATCCCTTCTGTCCTCTGTTGTTCGGCGGCCGGGGCTCCTCCTCGTTATCGCTACGCAGCCCCTTGTCTCTGGTTTCGGCACTTAACTTGCCTGCCTGCTTGAACACCCAACAATCCCTGTTGGTGTGGTTGGCTGGTTGTTCGGGGGTGCCGTGTATCTGGCACGAGCGGTCGAGTATCCGGTCTAAGTTGGATGGGCCCGGAGGGTTTCTTTTGAATGGCTTCTTCCGCTGACCGGGTTTAGAGCCTCTGAATCCGGCGTTGACTGCCGTATCCTCAGTATTGTCGCCGTTAATGCGGCGCTTGTGCTTGTTGCGATGTGACCTGCCATTGTTGTCCTTGATATCCGAATTACCAGGGCTCTTGGTTATGTTATTGCTACGAGCTAGCCAGCTGTCTTCGCCCGCGCAGAAGCGGGTCATGAGTGTCGTGAGGGCTGCCATAGATTTCGGCTTTTCCTGTCCTAGGTGCCGGGCAAGCCATTCGTCTCGGATGTTGTGCCTGAAGGCAGCAAGGGCCTCGGCATCCGGACAGTCGACTATTTGATTTTTCTTGGTTAGGAACCGTGTCCAGAATTGTCTGGTCGATTCCTCTGGCTGCTGGATTATGTGGCTTAGGTCATCGGCGTCTGGTAGTCGCACGTAAGTGCCCTGGAAGTTGTCAAGGAATGCGGATTCCAGGTCCTCCCAGCAACTAATTGACTCTGCTGGCAGGCTGTTAAGCCAATGTCGAGCTGGTCCTTTAAGCTTGAGCCGGAGGTATTTGATGGCGTGTAGATCATCCCCACGGGCCATGTGGATATGAAGGAGGTAATCCTCGATCCGTACCGCGGGATCAGTTGTGCTGTCATATGATTCAATGTTTATGGGCTTGAAACCCTCGGGGATTTGATGATCCATTACTTCGTCTGTGAAGCATAGTGGGTGTGCGGCGCCCCTGTACTGGGCTATATCGCGGCGCAACTCGGATGAGCTTGGTCTGTTGTATTCGGCCTGGCCGTATTTATCATATTCAGTGTGACGGTTATCATCACGTGATGTGGGGCGCCCATGCGATCCGTAGATCGATCTTGTTTGCCTTGCCTTGTCCTCTAGTATGTCTTGCAGGTCTGTTGCGTCTCCCCATACTTTGTTATGTTTTGAGTGGTGCCGGGTGCGGCTTGGGTCGAGGGCCTGAAGGTCTCTCTGTTGTGGCCATGGGGTGGCCGATTGGGAGCATCATACGCTGGTAATGTAGGTCTAGTTGCTTCCTCCTCAAGTCAGGGTAGCAGCCTGCACTTTGGGTAGCTCTTGGAAGGGCGCTCGAGTTTATGCTCTTCGACTGCCAGGATTTCGGTCCATCTGTCGGCTAGCAAGTCTTGGTAAGCTCTAAGCTGCTGCTGTTTTTTCTTGAGGCTGAGTGTCGTGGCCATAAGCCTGCGTTTGAAACGCTCTTGTTCGACTGGATCCTCTGGCACGACGAATTCGTCGTCGTCGAGGCTTGCCTCGTCTTCGGAGGGAGGCATATAGTTGTCGTCCTCAACCTCTCTGTCGGCCGCTCTCTCATGAGGGCTGGCTCCTTCGTCCTCCTGCACTGAATCCTGCTGCAGGGGCTTATCTTCGGCACTGTCCGGCGTGTTGTTATCTCCGGTGCCGGATTCGCAGTTCTTGCTTTGGCGGGATTTAGAGCGGCGCCGCTGACGTCGGCGCTTGGGTTGCTTCTTGGAGGGGTCATCCTCCGTTTTTTCCTCGCCATCCCCTGCTTTGGGGGTGTCCACCATGTATATGTCATATGACGAGGTGGCTTTCCAGTTCCCTGTAGGCGCTGGTTCTTGGTCGTCTCCTTCATCGGCGTCCATACCGTCAATGTCTTCGGAGTCAAAGTCGAGCATGTCGGTTAGATCGTCGACAGTGGCTACAAAGTGGGTGGTGGGTGGGTTTCGAATTTCTTCGTCGTCCATATCCCAACCCTGCTGACCATAGTCCGGCCAGGGCTCTCCTAACAAAGAGAGAGACTTTAGGGAGTTCAGGATATCTCCAAAGGGCGAGTGCTGAAAGACGTCCGTGGCGGTGAACTCCATGATCGGAGCCCAATCGGGTTCGATCGGAAGGGGTGCGGAAGATTCGGAGTCCGGAACGGAGTCCGGCACCTTGGAGTCACGGGCCTTGCAAAGGACTAGGCTGGTATTCGGCTCTATCGCCGTAGAGATTGCGGCTCCTGGGGCGGCGTCCAACCGTCCGTCCCTGGTTAGCGCAGTCGGCTCCGAACTAATGGTCGGAGCGGACTCCTGAGCGGCACTCTGGGCGCTGTCCGGCGGCAGAGCTAGATCATGCCCATCGAGACAGTGCGGCGCGCTCGGCCGTGGCTCGAATCCGTCGAAGATCAAGTCCCCGCGAATGTCGGCCGTGTAGTTTAAGCTTCCAAACCTGACCTGATGGCCAGGGGCGTAGCTTTCGATCTGCTCCAGATGGCCAAACGAGTTGGCCCGCAGTGCAAAGCCGCCGAATACGAAGATCTGTCCGGGGAGAAAAGTCTCGCCCTGGACCGCGTCGTGGTTGATGATCGAAGAAGCCATCGTGCCTAAAGGCAACGACATAGAGGAACTCTCAATGAAAGCACCAATGTCGGTGTCAAAACCGGCGGATCTCGGGTAGGGGGTCCCGAACTGTGCGTCTAGGCGGATGGTAACAGGAGACAAGGGACACGATGTTTTTACCCAGGTTCGGGCCCTCTCGGTGGAGGTAAAACCCTACTCCTGCTTGATTAATATTGATGGTATGGGTATTACAAGAGTTGATCTACCACGAGATCAGAGAGGCCAAACCCTAGAAGCTAGCTTATGGTATGATTGTTGTTCGTCCTACGGACTAAAACTCTCCGGTTTATATAGACGCCGGAGAGGGCTAGGGTTACACAGAGTCGGTTACAATGGGAGGAGATCTTCATATCGTATCGCCAAGCTTGCCTTCTACGCCAAGGGAAGTCCCTATCCGGACACGGAACGAAGTCTTCAATCTTGTATCTTCATAGTCCGGGAGTCCGGCCAAAGGTCATAGTCCGGTCATCCGGACATCCCCTAATCCAGGACTCCCTCAGCGCCCCCTTGGCTGCTCCCTCTCCCTCCAACCAATATATATGAGGGTAGGGCACCGCTAGAACACACAATATTGATTCCTAGCCATGTGCGGCGCCCCCTCCATAGTTTACGCCTCCGGTTATATTCATGTAGTGCTTAGGTGAAGCCCTGCGCGGATCACTTCACCATCATTGTCACCACGCCATCGTGCTGATGCAACTCTCCCTCGACACTTTGCTAGATCGAGAGTTCGAGGGACGTCATCGAGATGAACGTGTGTAGAACTCGGAGGTGTCGTACGTTTCATGCTCGATCGGTCGGAACGAGAAGAAGTTCGACTACATCAACCGCGTGGTCAAACGCTTCCGCTTTTGGTCTACGAGGGTACATGGACACACTCTCCCCCTCTCGTTGCTATGCATCTCCTAGATAGATCTTGCGTGAGCATAGGAATTTTTCAAATTGCATGCTATGTTTCCCAATAGTGGCATCACAGCCAGGTCTATGCGTAGATGATATGCACGAGTAGAACACAAAGAGTTGTGGGTGGTGATTGTCATACTACTTACCACCAATGTATTATTTTGATTCGGCGGTATTATTGGATGAAGCGGCCCGAACCAACCTTACATGACCACGTTCATGAGATCGGTTCCACCGATAGACATGCGACTAGTTTTGCATAAAGGTGGCTTGCGGGTGTCTGTTTCTCCAACTTTAGTTGAATTGAATTTGACTGCGGCCGGTCCTTGTGAAGGTTAAAACAACAAACTTGATAAATCACGGTTGTGGTTTTGTGCCGTAGGTAAGAACGGTTCTTTCTAGAAGCCTGTAGCAGCCACGTAAAACTTGCAACAACAAAGTGGAGGACATCTAACTTGTTTTTGCAGGGCATGTTGTGATGTGATATGGTCAAGACATGATGTGATATATGTTGTTGTATGAGATGATCATGTTTTGTATAAGTTATCGGCAACTGGCAGGAGCCTTATGGTTGTCGCTTTATTCTATGAAATATAAATGCCATGAAATTTCTTTACTTTATCACTAAGCGATAGTGATAGCTGTAGAAGCAATAGTTGGCGAGACGACCACGACGCTACGATGGAGATCAAGGTGTCAAGCCGGTGATGATGGAGATCATGACGTTGCTTTGGTGATGGAGATCAAAAGCACAAGATGATGATGGCCATATCATGTCGCATATTTTGATTGCATGTGATGTTTATCTTTATGCATCTTATTTTTCTTAGTATGGAGGTAGCATTATAAGATGATCCCTTAACTAAATTTCAAGGTATAAGTGTTCTCCCCGAGTATGCACCGTTGCGAAAGTTCTTTGTGCTGAGACACCACGTGATGGTCGGGTGTGATAAGCTCTATGTTCAAATACAACAGGTGCAAGCCAGTTTTGCACATGCAGAATACTCGGGTTAAACTTGACGAGCCTAGCATGTACAGACATGGCCTCGGAACACTGGAGAATGAAAGGTCGAACGTTAATCATATAGTGGATATGATCAACATAGAGACGTTCACCATTGATGACTACTCCATCTCACGTGATGATTGGACATGGTTTAGTTGATTTGGATCATGTATCATTTAATGACTTGAGGGATGTCTATCTAAGTGGGAGTTCTTAAGTAATATGATTAATTGAACTTAATTTATCATGAACTTAGTCCTGATAGTATTTGCAAATTATGTTGTAGATCAATAGCTCGCGTTGTAGCTCCCCTATGTTTTTTATATGTTCCTAGAGAAAGCTAAGTTGAAAGATTATAGTAGGAATGATGTGGTCTGGGTCCGTGATCTAAGGATTATCCTCATTGCTGCATAGAAGAATTGTGTCCATAATGCACCGCTAGGTGACAGACCTATTGCAGGAGCAGATGCAGATGTTATGAACGTTTAGCAAGCTCGATATGATGACTACTTGATAGTTTAGTGCACCATGCTTTATGGCTTAGAACCAGGACTTCAAAAACATTTTGAACACCATAGAGCATATGAGATGTTCCAAGAGTTGAAATTGGTATTTCAGACTCATGCCCGTGTCGAGAGGTATGAGAGCTCTAACAAGTACTTTGCCTAAAAGATGGACGAGAATAGCTCAGCTAGTGAGCATGCGCTCAGAATGTCTGGGTAGTGCAATCGCTTGAATCAAGTGGGGGTTAATCTTCCAGATAAGATAGTGATTGATAGAGTTCTCTAGACAACATCACCAAGCTACTAGAACTTTGTGATGAACTATAATATGCAAGGGATGACGAAAGCGATTCCTGAGCTCTTCGTGATGCTGAAATCGATGAAGGTAGAAATCAAGAAAAAGCATCAAGTGTTGATGATTAAACAAGACCACTAGTTTCAAGAAAAGGGCAAAGGAAAATAAAGGGAACTTCAAGAAGAATGGTAACCAAGTTTTCGCTCCCATGAAAAAGCCCAAAGCTAGACTTAAGCCTAAAACTGAGTGCTTCTACTGCAAAGGAAATGGTCACTGGAAGCGGAACTACCACAAATATTTGGAGGATAAGAAGGATGGCAAAGTGAACAAAGGTATATTTGATATACATGTTGTTGATGTGTACCTTACTAGTGCTCGTAGTAGCCCCTGGGTATTTGATGCATGTTCGGTTGCTAAGATTAGTAAGTCGAAACAGGGGTTGCAAAATAAATAGAGACTAGTTGAGGGTGAAGTGACGATGTGTGTTGGAAGTGGTTCCAAGATTGATATGATCATCATCGCACACTCCCTATACTTTCGTCATTAGCGTTGAACCTAAATAAGTGTTATTTGGTGTTTGCATTGAGCATGAATATGATTAGATCATGTTTATTGCAATACAGTTATTCATTTAAGACAGAGAATATTTGTTGTTCTATTTACATGAATAAAACCTTCTATGGTCATACACCCAATGTTAATGTTTTATTGAATCTCGGTCGTAGTGATACACATATTCAGAATATTGATGCCAAAAGATGCAAAGTTGATAATTATAGTGCAACATACTTGTGCCACTGCCGTTTAGGTCATATTGGTGTAAAGCGCATGAAGAAACTCCATGCTTATGGGATTTTGGAATCACTTGATTATGAATTATTTGATACTTGCGAACCATGCCTCATTGGCAAGATGACTAAAACTCCATTCTCCGGAACAATGGAGAGAGCCAATGACTTATTGAAAATAATACATACCGATGTATGCGGTCCCATGAGTGTTGAGGCACGCGGTGGGTATCGTTATTTTCTAACATTCACAGATAATTTGAGCAGATATGGGTATATCTACTTAATGAAACACAAGTCTGAAACATTTGAAAAGTTCAAAGAATTTCAGGGTGAAGTGTAGAATCATCGTAAGAAGTAAATAAAGTTTCTACGATCTAATCGTGGAGGGGAATATTTGAGTTATGAGTTTGTCCTTCATTTAAAACAATGTGGAATAGTTTCACAGCTCACGCCACCTGGAACACCATAGCGTAATGGTGTGTCCAAACATCGTAAATGCACTTTATTAGATATGGTGCGATCTATGATGTCTCTTACCAATTTACCACTATCGCTTTGGGGTTATGCATTAGAGACAGATGCATTCACATTAAACAGGGCACCATCAAAATCCGTTGAGACGACACCGTATGAACTATGGTTTGGCAACAAACCTAAGCTGTCGTTTCTTAAAGTTTAGGGATGCGATGCTTATGTCAAAAGGCTTTAGTCTGATATCAAACCCAAATTGGAGAAGTGCGTCTTCATAGGATACCATAAGGAAACAATTGGGTACACCTTCTACCATAGATCCGAAGGCAAGATATTTGTTGCTAAGAATGGAACCTTTCTAGAGAAGGAGTTTCTCTCGAAAGAAGTGAGTGGGAGGAAAGTAGAACTTGATGAGGTAATTGTACCTTCTCTTAATTTGGAAAGTAGTTCATCCGACAAATCCGTTCCCGTGATGCCTACGCCAAATAGAGAGGAAGCTAACGATAATGATCATGAAACTTCAGATCAAGTTGCTACAGAACCTCGTAGGTCAACCAGAGCATGATCCGCACCAGAGTGGTACGGTAATCCTGTTTTGGAAGTCATGTTACTAGACCATGATGAACCTACGAACTAAGAAGAAGCTATGATGAGCCCAGATTCCGATAAATGGCTTGAGGCCATGAAATCTGAGATAGAATCCATGTATGAGAATAAAGTGTGGACTTTGGTTGACTTGCTCGATGATCAGCGAGCCATAGAAAATAAATGGATATTCAAGAGGAAGACAGACAGTGATGGTAGTGTTACTATCTACAAAGCTCGAATTGTCGTAAAAGGTTTTTGACAAGTTCAAGGTGTTGACTACGATGAGATTTTCTCACTCGTATCAATGCTTAAGTCTATCTGAATCATGTTAGCAATTGCTGCATTTTATGAAATCTGGAAAATGGATATCAAAACTGCATTCCTTAATGGATTCATTAAAAAAAGTTGTACTAGAAGGTTTTTGTCAGTCCTAAAGGTGCTAACAAAATGTGCAAGCTCCAGCGATCCCATCTATGGACTGGTGCAAGCATCTCAAAGTTGGAATATACGCTTTGATGAGTTGATCAAAGCATATAGTTTTATACAGACTTGAGGTGAAGCCTGTATTTACAAGTAGTGGGAGCACTACAACCTTTCTGATAAGTATATTTGAATGACATTGTTGATCAGAAATGATGTTGAATTTTCTGGAAAGCATAAAGGAGAGTTTGAAAGGAGTTTTTCAAAGAAAGACCTCGGTGAAGCTGCTTACATATTGGGTATCAAGATCTATAGAGATAGATCAAGATGCTTGATAAGATTTTTCAATGAGTACATACCTTGACAAGATTTTGAAGTAGTTCAAAATGGAACAGTCAAAGAAGGAGTTCTTTCCTGTATTGCAAGGTGTAAAGTTGAGTAAGACTCAGAACCCGACCACAGCAGAAAATAGAAAGAGAATGAAAGTCATTCCCTATGCCTCTGTCATAGGTTCTATAAAGTATGCTATGATGTGTACCAGACCTATTGTGTACCTTATCATGAGTTTGGCAAGGGGGTACGATAGTGATCCAGGACTGGATCACTGGATAGCGGTCAAAGTTATCCTTAGTTACCTAAGAGGACTAAGGAAATATTTCTCGGTTATGGAGGTGATAAAGAGTTCTCTGTAAAGAGTTACGTCGATGCAAGATTTTACACCGATCCGGATGACTATGAGTCTCTATCTGGATACATATTAAAAGTGGGAGCAATTAGCTAGAGTAGCTCCATGCAGAGAATTGTAGACATAGAAAATTTGCAAAATACATATGGCTCTGAAATATGGCAGACCCGTTGACTAAACCTCTCTCACAAGCAAAACATGATCACACCTAAATACTCTTTGGGTGTTAATCACATAGTGATGTGAACTAGATTATTGACTCTAGTAAAACCTTTTTGGTGTTGGTCACATGGTGATGTGAACTATGGGTGTTAATCACATAAAGATGTGAACTATTGGTATTAAATCACATGGCGATGTGAACTAGATTATTGACTCTAGTGGAAGTGGGAGACTGAAGGAAATATGCCCTAGAGGCAGTAATAAAGTTGTTGTTTTATATTTCCTTATTTCATGACAAATGTTTATTATTCATGCTAGAATTGTATTAACCAGAAACTTGATACATGTGTGGATACATAGACAAAACATCGTGTCCCTAGTATGCCTCTACTTGACTAGCTCGTTAATCAAAGATGGTTAAGTTTCCTAGCCATAGACTTGTGTTGTCATTTGATGAAAGGGATCACATCATTAGGAGAATGATGTGATGGATAAGACCCATCTGTTAGCTTAGCATAATGATTGTTCAGTTTTATTGCTACTTCTTTCTTCATGTCAAATATATACTCCTCCGACTATGAGATTATGCAACTCCCGGATGCCGAAGGAATGCCTTGTGTGGTATCAAACATCACAGCGTAACTGGGTGATTATAAAGATTCTCTACAGGTATCTTCGAAGGTGTTTGTTGGGTTGGCATAGATCGAGATTAGGATTTGTCACTCCGAGTATCGGAGAGGTGTCTCTGGGCCCTCTCGGTAATGCACATCATATGAAGCCTTGCAAGCAATGTGACTAATGAGTTAGTTACAGGACGATGCATTACAGAACGAGTAAAGAGACTTGCTAGTAATGAGATTGAACTAGGTATGAAAGATACCGACGATCGAATCTCGAGCAAGTAACATACCGATGACAAAGGGAATAACGTATGTTGTCATAATGGTTCGACGGATAAAGATATTCGTAGAATATGTGGGAGACAATATGAGCATCCAGGTTCCGCTATTGGTTATTGACCGGAGAGGTGTCTCAGTCATGTCTACATAGTTCTCAAACCCATAGGGTCCACACGCTTAACATTTGATGACAATTTGTATTATATGAGTTATGTGATTTGATGACCGAATGTTGTTCGAAGTCCTGGATGAGTTCACGGACATGACGAGGAGTCTCGAAATGTTCGAGAGGTAAATATTATATATAAGACAATAGTATTTGGACACCAGAAGTGTTCCGGGGGTACCGGGTATGTATCGGGTCACCGGAACGGGTTCCGGGCAACCCCCGGCAAACTACATGGGCCTAATGGGCCAAGAAGGGGACAGACCAGCCCCTAAGGGGCTGGTGCACCCTGTGTAGGCTGAATTAGGAGAGGGGAAGGAAAGAGGGGAATAGAGGAGGAACGGGAGGGATTCGGCCTCCCCCTTCCTTCCCTCCTCCCTCCTCCTTCCTTCCCCCTCCGGAAGATATGGAAAGGGGGGAGCCGAATAGGATTAGGGCCCCAAGTAGGATTCCTCCCACTTGGGCGCCCCTTGGCTGCTCCCTCTCCCTCCCACCTATATATATGAGGGTAGGGCACCACTAGAACACACAATATTGATTGTGGTGCCCTCTCCATAGTTTACACCTCTAGTCATATTCACATAGTGCTTAGGCGAAGCCCTACACGGATCACTTCACCATCACCGTCACCTCGCTATTGTGCTGAAGCAACTCTCCCTCAACACTTTGCTGGATCAAGAGTTCGAGGGACGTCATTGAGCTGAACGTGTGTAGAACTCGGAGGTGTCGTACATTTGGTGCTTGATCGGTCGGAACAAGAAGAAGTTCGACTACATCAACTGCGTTGTCAAACACTTCCGCTTTCGGTCTATGAGGGTACGTGGACACACTCTCCCCCTCTTGTTGCAGTCAAAGTTATCCTTAGTTACCTAAGAGGACTAAGGAAATATTTCTCGGTTATAGAGGTGATAAAGAGTTCATCGTAAAGAGATACGTCGATGCAAGCTTTTACACCAATCCACATGACTCTGAGTCTCAATCTGGATACATATTGAAAGTGAGAGCAATTACCTATAGTAGATCCAAGCAGAGAATTGTAGACATAGGAAATTTGCAAAGCACATACGGCTCTGAATATGGCAGACCCGTTGACTAAACTTCTCTCACAAGCAAAACATGATCACACCTTAGTACTCTTTGGGTGTTAATCACATAGCGATGTGAAATAGATTATTGACTCTAGTAAACCCTTTGGGTGTTGGTCACATGGCGATGTGAACTATGGGTGTTAATCACATACAGATGCAAACTATTGGTGTTAAATCACATGGGGATGTGAACTAGATTATTGACTCTAGTGGAAGTGGGAGACTAAAGGAAATATGCCCTAGAGGCAATAATAAAGTCATTATTTATATTTCCTTATATCATGATAAATGTTTATTATTCATGCTAGAATTGTATCAACCGGAAACTTAGTACATGTGTGGATACATAGACAAAACAAAGTGTCCCTAGTATGCCTCTACTTGACTAGCTCATTAATCAAAGATGGTTATGTTTCCTGACCATAGACATGTGTTGTCATTTGATAAATGGGATCACATCATTAGAGAATGATGTGATGGGCAAGACCCATCTGTTAGCTTAGCATAATGATTGTTAAGTTTTTATTGCTATTGCTTTCTTCATGACTTATACATGTCCCTCTGACTATGGGATTATGCAACTCCCGAATACTGGAGGAACACCTTGTGTGCTATCAAACATCACAATGTAACTGGGTGATTATAAAGATGCTCTACATGTATCTCCGAAGGTGTTTGTTGAGTTGGCATAGATCGAGATTAGGATTTTCCACTCTGTGTATCGGAGAGGTATCTCTGGACCCTCTCGGTAATGCTCATCACTATAAGCCTTGCAAGCAATGTGTAACATCCCAAATTTTCAATTTGGAATGTTATACATTAGATCATTATTGCATATCATATTCTAATGCATTTTGGGTTGATCCTAGAAATTCTACGCAACTCAAGGACCCACGGAGAGAGTTGGGGATTTCGTTATTTTCATTTTTGAGTTTACTCAAATTTTTGAAAAGAGGATCGTTTGATTTTAATTATTTTTCTTTTGAATATTTCTTATATAAAAATAAAAGAGAGGGGATAAAATGACTTCCCCAAAATAAAGAAATATTGGAGGTTAAATATTAAAATCAAATAAGAATTTTATTCAGAGTTTTATCGCTATTTTATTTGAATTAGGAAAAAAATGCATTTTCCAAAATTGCAATAGAGGCCCAAATAAATGTTCACTTTTTCCGCTAAATTTTTAGAGGACGGGGAAAATTTATGTCAGGATTTTTGGAGTCCTTTTAGTATTTCTTTTCTTCGTTTTTCTGCGCGGAATTATTTAAAAAAAAAGTCAACCGACCTAGCCGGGCCGTGCCCGACTACGACTCCAGCCCGGCCGGCCTTCAAGAGGCGAGGCCCGAGCCACCCCAAACCCTAGCCCCGCCCCCAGCTGATACGCCGCCGCCGCCAGACTCTGCCGACCTCGCCGCCCCGTCGGAGTTCCCGCCGCCGCCACCGCCCATCCGAGGTAGCCGCCGGTTTTCGTTAGAAAACCATAGGTTTTTTTTAGAAACCCTGGTTATATTTTTTTCGATCGGTTTTTTTCCTGGTTTAGTTATTTAGCGAACGCCCGTTCGTACGTTCGGTTTTACAAACGGTTTTCACCCGTTAGCCGCAGACAGTGAACGTTCGTTCGTTAGCCTTTTCGTCGGTTTCTCTTTTTCCAGGGTTTTTCGCGATTATTTTCGATCGCGATTTCTGCCCTGATTTTTGTTTTAGTTTATCTTTTCGCTCGTTTATCGGAATCAGGCGATTCAAGAGCCCAGATCTTTGTCTTGAAGCCCTCTTTCTATTTAAAAAAACATAAACAAGATTTTGTTACTGTAAAATTTGACTTAAGTCTAGATTAGTAAACGGATCTTGTTTCTTTCGTAGTTTGAGTTTCGTTGCTTCGTTTGATTTGATTCTTTTTGCAAACCGGAGTTCTTAAGTTAAACTTTCTAGTTAGATCTCTTATTTGAGTTTTACCCGTGCTTCTAGTTGAGTGCTTATTGTATGCTTGTTTGTTTGCGATAGAGTACCCGGAGTGCGAAGCGTGCTACTACGAGTCTCTAGGTTTCACGGATCCTCGGCAAGGCAAGTAACACTTTGATCATACCTCTTTACTACCCAGTTTTATTGCATTAGATCAATCCTCAAACAATTGCATGGTTAGGATCTGATTAATATGTGGGTTTTGGGAAGTAGATGATGAGGTAGAACCTATTGCCCTGTTTATTATCAAACCTATGGGAGTTACTTCTACGTTGCTTATATTGCTATGCTATGCTTGTACATGTGGTTTGGTTCAAGTGATTCATGACAGATGTGAGTATTGTTAATTAATGGTTTACTTAAGGTGGTTACTTAAATACACATATTGGTGGATTGCTTGAAGGCACCCTGGAGTACCCAGTGGTTGCCAGGGCACCTGGAGAATCTAGTGTTGTCCTAGGATATCCCGTAGTACCCATGTGATCATCCTACGGTCCGCCATCCAGGCTCAAAGGGATCATAAGATTATTCATGCTAGAAACTTTCATGTGCAGCCACAAGCCAATATGGGCTCTCGCATAGTTGAGTAAGTTGCGTGAAGCTCTTGAAGAGGTAGACTAGCAGATGTAGTGGGTTGTGGGTGGTACTGTCTATCCAGAGTAGAGAGTTAATGCTTCAGAAAGACTGTGTCTCGAATCTCCGACCATGGATGTATTCGAGTCTTGTGGGGAAAACTGCGCAAACCTCTGAAGAGTTTACAAACTAATCATGGTTAGTCGTGTCCCAGGTTATGGACGTTTTGAGTATCTAGTTATTGGATTATCATGTTGATCTCATCACTATAAATATAATTTTATTGGGTTTAATGATGATGTTTAATTGGGATTGAGTTGGAGGAACCTTCTCAATGTTTAACAACCACCATGATAGTTAAATAAAATTTATTCCTTTGTTGTAGGGAAAAATTGGCTTTATGCAAAACTGTAACCATAGAGCTTTCCACCAGCCATATATGCATGTAGTGATAGCATTTATTCTGTTCTTTTCTCTATGTGTTACATTGCCAGCATATTCCATGTGCTGACCCGTTTCGGGCTGCAATGTTCATGTTGCAGACTTTTCAGACGACGAGTAAGGTGCCATAGGTCATTGTCTTTCACTCAGTGATGCGGTTGGAGTTGATGGACTCACTTTATCTTCCAAGCCTTTCGCTGTTATCGTTTTTAGATGGCCCTACTCCATATTTATAGTAATAAGTTCTCTTTTGAGACATTCGATGTAATAAGTGTGCGATTGCTACTCTGTTATAAATCCTCAAGTACTGTGCATGTCAGCATTACCGATCCAGGGATGACACTAACGCACATAGATCAGACTGTTTGAGGTCTGGTCGCTACAAGATGGTATCAGAGCACACGCTGACTGTAGGACACGACCACTAAGCTAAAGCCCTAGATCACTACTCTCTTCTCATTTCTGACTCCTCTCCCTTTTCTACTCTTTAGGATGGCGGATGCAAGGAACAAGTTCACTCAACCGGATGAAGATACACCTTTTGGACGACACTTGAAGGAAGTCACTAGATACCTGAACATCGGAAGATATCATGGAGTCTTCCACCGATCAATTTTTCTAGTCGACCACCATATCAGTAGTAGTATCACCGCCCATGTGTATAGTATAGTCCGAGCCCTTTTGTAATGATAGTTAGACCGCTTGTATGCTCTTGTTTGAATTGATTGGAGTGATGTGTTTGTGTTTGTCTCATGTGCATATGGGTAGTGTTTTCCCTCTACATCTCATTCAATTCTATTTTCTCATCTTTTCTAAACCCATCAGATGCCTCCGAGATGCGACAATGGATTTGCTTTCCCACCGGAGCTCACTTAGTTGATCCAGCAGCAGAATGCCTTCATGCAGATACTAGTCCAGAATCAGAACCAGGGGAACAACAACAACAACCAACCAACCAACCACCACCACCACTTGTTGATCACTTAGCCCGTTTTCTAAGGTTGAATCCATCAGTGTTCTCTAGTAGCAGCGAGCCGATAGTTGCAGATGATTGGCTCTGCAAGATTGGAAGGGAGTTGACCACTGCAGGATGCACATATGCGGAGAGAGTGTGTTTTGTCGCACATCAGCTTGATGGACCCGCAGCATCATGGTGGGAGAATTTCACAGCCACTTACCCCATCGACACTGTCACATGGGACCAGTTTCAGAAGGCTTTTCGCACTACCCATGTTTCAGCAGGAGCTATGGCCATGAAGAAGCGCGAGTTTCGCAACTTGTGCTAAGGAGGACGCACAGTGGGCAAGTATGTGGATGATTTTAGTAAGTTAGCATGTTATGCCCCAGATGACGTTGCTACGGATGCAGCTAAGAAGGAGAAGTTTCTGGAAGGACTGAATGATGAGCTGAGCATGCAGTTGATGGTGGCAACCTTCAACAACTACCAGGAGTTGATAGATAGAGCTCTCATGATTGAAGGGAAGCAGCAGCAGATTGACAATCACAAGAGGAAGTATGGACAAGGGAAGTACAATTCTGGAGCTCAGCAGAGACCCCGTTTTACCCCGAACTCGAGAGGACCCCTTCACCATAACCATGGAGGTCACAATCACAATGGAGGGAGTTCGCATAACCATAGTGGCCCCAAGAATGGGAATGTTAATGGAGGAAGCAACGGACAGAACCGTTCCAACCCCGCAACGCCCGCCAAGAAGGATATAAGTCACATTACTTGTTTCAAGTGCAGGAAGAATGGACATTATGCCACGGAGTGTTCTGAAGCAAAGAATGGAAATGGCAATGGAAGCTCTAGGAAGAAGCCCAACCCTTTCAATAGGGGACAAGTGAACCACGTTACCGTGGACGAGGTTGAAGCGCAGCCCGATGCAGTAATAGGTAAGTTTTTGGTTAAGTCATTTACTACAATCATTCTTTTTGATACTGGTGCATCGCATTCATACATATCAAGGGGATTTGTGGATAAGTTTAACCTGCCAACCCAAGCCCTTAGGTCACCCATGTTAGTAACCTTGCCAGGAGCAGAGTATATGGCTAGTCTATGGTGCGACCGGTTACCATTAAGGATTGGTAACTACGTGTTTCCCTCAGACCTAATAGTATTGGAGTCACAAGGACTGGATGTAATATTAGGCATGGATTGGTTGTCGAAGTATGGAGGGAACATTGATTGCGCCAGTAAGTCGATTTTTCCCACCACCCCAGAAGGAAGAAGGATCAAGTATGTATCCCGACATGTGCCGAAGAGGACTCAAGTGAATTCCTTATCAGGAGTTGTACAGGAGGAAGTACCAGTGGTGAAGGATTTCCCTGATGTATTTCCAGAAGAGTTGCCAGGCATGCCACCGGATAGAGACATTGAGTTTTTGATTGAGCTTTTGCCAGGCACAGGGCCAATATCTAAGAGACCGTACAGGATGCCCGCAAAGGATTGGAGGAAATTAAGAAGCAGATTAAGGAGTTATTGGATAAAGGCTATATTCGCCCAAGTTCATCACCTTGGGGATCACCAGTGCTTCTAGTGGAGAATAAGGATGGATCGTTGAGAATGGTTGTCGATTATAGTGGATTGAATGAAGTGACGATCAAGAACAAGTACCCACTGTCGATGATCAATGATTTGTTTGATCAGTTGCAAGGAGCTAAAGTATTTTCCAAGATCGATCTGTGATCAGGTTACCACCAGCTGAAGATTCGAGAGCAGGATATACCTAAGACAACTTTTACCACAAGGTACGGGCTATATGAGTATACAGTTATGTCATTTGGTCTAACTAACGCACCTGCCTATTTCATGAACATGATCAACAAAGTGTTTATGGAGTTCTTGGATAAGTTCATTGTGGTGTTCATTGATGATATTCTGGTTTACTGAAGAATGAAGAGGGGCATAGGGAGAATTTGCGTTTGGTACTTGGGAAGCTCAGAGAACATCAACTATATGCCAAGTTCAGCAAGTGTGAGTTTTGGTTGAAGGAAGTTCGATTCCTCGGACATGTTATATCCGGAGAAGGAATTGCAGTAGACCCCACCAAGGTTGTCATTGTGACAAATTGGGAAGCGCCCACGTTAGTTGGAGAGATCCAGAGTTTTCTTGGACTCGCAGGATACTACAGGAGGTTCATTGAGAATTTCTCCAAGATTGCAAAGCCCATGACGGAGTTGTTGAAGAAGGACACCAAGTTCAATTGGACTGAGGAATGAGAGGCCAGTTTCCAAGAGTTGAAGAAATGTTTGGTTACAGCTCCAGTGTTAATTCTTACAGATCAACGCAAGGATTATCAAGTGTATTGCGACGCTTCTCGTCGAGGACTTGGAGCAGTGCTTATGCAGGAGGGAAGAGTTGTCTCCTATGCCTCACGACAGCTTAAACCCCATGAGTTGAATTATGCTATGCATGATTTGGAGTTAGCAGCCGTAGTGCATGCGTTGAAGACATGGAGACATTTTCTCATCGGAAACCATTGTGAGGTGTACACGGATCACAAGAGTTTGAAGTATATCTTCACACAGAAGGAGTTGAGTCTCAGGTAGAGGAGATGGTTGGAGCTCATCAAGGATTATGATATGAGGTTGCATTATCATCCCGGGAAGGCTAACGTAGTAGCTGATGTGTTGAGTCGCAAGAGCCATGTCAATACGCTCATGACCAGGGAGTTACCCAAGGAGTTAGCAGAGGATCTTCGTGAGCTATGTTTGGAGATAGTTCCGAGAGGTTATGTAGCAACATTGGAGATTCAGTCAACTTTGATGGATAAAATCAGAGAAGCTCAGAAGACGGACAAGGAGATTGCCGAGATAAAGGAAAAAATGAGCAAAGGAAAAGCTAAGGGATTTCGTGAGGATGAGCATGATACCTTATGGTTTGAGGACCGCATATATGTGCCTAATGACCCGGAGATCAGGAAGTTGATTCTGCAGGAGGCCCATGATTCGCCGTATTCGATTCACCCAGGAAATACCAAGATGTATCTGGATTTGAAGGACAGTTTCTGGTGTACCGGAATGAAGAAGGATATTGCGGAGTATGTAGCTGTTTGTGATGTATGTCAGAGAGTGAAGGCAGAGCATCAGAAGCCAGCAGGATTGCTACAGCCATTGCCGGTACCCGAATGGAAGTGGGATAAGTTAGGCATGGATTTTATCATGGGATTGCCCAGGACTCGTTTAGGCTATGACTCGATATGGGTTGTAGTCGATCGTTTGACGAAGGTAGCTCATTTCATCCCAGTGAAGACCACTTAAGCCAGTGCTAAGTTGGCAAAGATATACATGACCAGGATCGTATGTCTGCATGGAGTTCCGAGGACCATTGTATCAGATAGAGGAACCCAGTTTACCTCAAAGTTTTGGAATCAGTTGCATGAAACTTTGGGTACGAGGCTAGAGTTCAATACAGCCTTCCATCCATAGACAGATGGATAGACTGAGAGAGTCAATCATATTCTGGAGGACATGTTGAGAGCTTGTGTGCTAGATTATGGATCTAGTTGGGACGACAATTTGCCGTATGCGGAGTTCTCTTACAATAATAGTTATCAAGCCAGTTTTAAGATGGCCCCTTTCGAAGCTTTGTACGGAAGGAGGTGTAGGACACCGTTGCTGTGGGATGAAGTTGGAGACTGACAGTTGTTTGGTCCAGATTTGATTAAAGAGTCTGAAGAGAAGGCTAAGCTGATTCGCGATAGACTCAAGGTAGCCCAGTCCAGGCAGAAGAGCTATGTGGATTCAAAACGCAAGGAGACAGTTTACGAAGTCGGAGACAGAGTTTATCTTCATGTGTCCCCACTTCAAGGAGTTAAGCGATTTGGAGTTAAGGGAAAGTTAGCACCACGTTTTGTGGGACCATACAAAGTTTTGGGACGTATGGGAGAAGTTGCTTACAAGTTGGAATTGCCCGAAGGATTGTCAGGAGTTCACAATGTGTTCCACGTTTCCCAGTTGAAGAAGTGCCACGCAAAGATGGCTGACATTCCACTAAGAGATACAGTACCATTGGATGCGATTCAGTTAGATAGCGATTTGACCTATGAGGAGAAACCAGTCAAGATTCTTGAGTTTGCCAGCCGAGTCACACGTAGTAAGGTTATCAAATTCTGCAAAGTTCAGTGGAGCCACCATACCGAGGATGAAGCCACCTGGGAACGAGAGGAAGACCTACGGAAGGACCACCCTCGCCTATTTTCTAGCCAACCCAAATCTCGAGGGCGAGATTCATCTTAAGGGGGGTAGGTTTGTAACATCCCAAATTTTCAATTTGGAATGTTATATGATACGTCTCCAACATATCTATAAATTTTGATTGTTCCATGCTATTATATTACCCCTTTTGGATGTTTATGGGCTCTATTTTACACATTTATATCATTTTTGGGACTAACCTACTAACCGGAGGCCCAGCCCATATTGCTATTTTTTTGCCTATTTCAGTATTTCAAAGAAAAGGAATATCAAACGGAGTCCAAACGGAATGAAACCTTTGGGAGCCTGATTTTTGGAACGAACGTGATCCAGAGGACTTGGAGTGCAAGTCAAGAAGCAGCCGAGGCTCCCACGAGATAGAAGGCCCCTCCCCCCTATAGGGAGCGCCCCCCTGTCTCATGGGCCCCTCGGGCGTCCACCGACGTACTTCTTCCTCCTATATAAGCCTACGTACCCCAAAAACATCCAGGGAGCAGGCGAAACACAATTTCCACCACCGTAACCTTCTGTATCCGCGAGATCTCATCTTCGAGCCTTCGCCGGCACTCTGCCGGAGGGGGAATCAACCACGGAGGGCTTCTACATCAACATCCTTGCCCCTCCGATGAGTTGTGAGTAGTTTACCATAGACCTACGGGTCCATAGTTATTAGCTAGATGGCTTCTTCTCTCTTTTTGGATCTCAATACAATGTTCTCCCCCTCTCTTGTGGAGATCTATTCGATGTAAACTCTTTTTGCGGTGTGTTCGTCGAGATTCGATGAATTGTGGGTTTATGATCAAGTTTATCTATGAATAATATTTGAATCTTCTCTGAATTCTTTTATGTATGATTGAGCTATCTTTGCAAGTCTCTTTGAATTATCAGTTTGGTTTGGCCTACTAGATTGATCTTTCTTGCCATGGGAGAAGTGCTTAGCTTTGGGTTCAATCTTGCGGTGTCCTTACCCATTGACAGCAGGGGCAGCAAGGCACGTATTGTATTGTTGCCATTGAGGATAAAAAGATGGGGTTTATATCATATTGCATGAGTCTATCCCTCTACATCATGTCATCTTTCTTAATGCATTACTATATTCTTATGAACTTAATACTCTAGATGCATGTTGGATAGCGGTTGATATGTGGAGTAATATTAGTAGATGCAGGCAGGAGTCGGTCTACTTGTCACGGACGTGATGCCTATATACATGATCATGCCTAGATAATCTCATAATTATTCGCTTTTCTATCAATTGCTCGATAGTAATTTGTTCACCCACCGTAATACTTATGCTATCTTGAGAGAAGCCACTAGTGAAACCTATGGCCGCCGGGTCTATCTCTTATCATATTTCCTTCCTATCTACTTTTGGCATCTTTACTTTTTGCATCTATATTATGAAATACCAAAAATATATTTATCTTATCTTACTATCTTTATTAGATCTCACTTTCGCAAGTGGCCGTGAAGGGATTGACAACCCCTTTATTATGTTGGTTGCAAGTTCTTAGTTTGTTTGTGTAGGTGCGTGGGACTTTTGAGGAGCCTCCTACTGGATTGATACCTTGGTTCTCAAAAACTGAGGGAAATACTTACGCTACTATTGCTGCATCACCCTCTCCTCTTCGAGGAAAACCAACGAAAGCTCAAGATGTAGCATTATACATTAGATCATTATTGCATATCATATTTTAATGCATTTTGGGTTGATCCTAGAAATTCTACGCAACTCAAGGACCCACTGAGAGAGTTGGGGATTTCGTTATTTTCATTTTTGAGTTTACTCAAATTTTTGAAAATAGGATTGTTTGATTTTAATTATTTTTCTTTTCAAATATTTCTTTAATAAAAATAAAAGAGAGGGGGTAAAATGAATTCCCCAAAATAAAGAAATATTGGAGGTTAAATTTTAAAATCAAATAAGAATTTTATTCGGAGTTTTATCGCTATTTTATTTGAATTAGGAAAAAATGCGTTTTCCAAAATTGCATTAGAGGCCCAAATAAATGTTCGCTTTGTCCGCTATATTTTTAGAGGACAGGGAAAATGTATTTCAGGATTTTTGGAGTCCGTTTAGTATTTCTTTTATTTGTTTTTCTGCGCGGAAATATATAAAAAAAGTCAACCGACCTAGCCGGGCCGTGCCTGACTAGGACTCCAGCCCGGCCGGCCTTTAAGAGGCGAGGCCTGAGGCGCCCCAAACCCTAGCCCCGCCCCCGCCCGATACGCCACCGCCACTGGACGCCTCGCCGCCGACCTCGCCGCCCCGCCGGAGTTCCCGCCGCCGCCGCCGCCCGTCCCAAGGTAGCCGCGGGTTTTCGTTAGAAAATCATAGGTTTTTTTTAGAAACTCTCGGTTATATTTTTTTAGATCGGGTTTTATTTTTTTCCCGGTTTAGTTATTTAGCGAACGCCCGTTCGTATGTTCGTTTTAACGAACGGTTTTCACCCATTAGCCGCACACAGCGAATGTTCGTTCGTTAGCCTGTTCGTCGGTTTTTCTTTTTCCAGGGTTTTCCGCGATTATTTTCGATCGCGATTTCTGCCCTGATTTTCATTTTAGTTTATCTTTTCGCTCGTTTATCAAAATCTGGCGATTCAAGAGCCCAGATCTTTGTCTCGAAGCCCTCTTTCTATTTAAACAACTTAAACAAGATTTTGTTACTGTAAAATTTTACTTAAGTCCAGATTAGTAAACGGATCTTGTTTCTTTTGCAGTTTGAGTTTCCTTGCTTTGTTTGTTTTGACTTTTTGCAAATCGGAGTTCTTAAGTTGAACTTTCTGGTTAGATCTCTTATTTGAGTTTTACATGTGCTTCTAGTTGAGTGCTTATTGTATGCTTGTTTGTTTGCGATCGAGTACCCGGAGTGCGAAGCGTGCTACTACGAGTCTCTAGGTTTCACGGATCCTCAGCAAGGCAAGTAACACTTTTATCATACCTCTTTACTACCCAGTTTTATTGCATTAGATCAATCCTCAAACAATTGCATGGTTAGGATCTGATTAATATGTGGGTTTTGGGAAGTAGATGATGAGGTAGAACCTATTGCCCTGTTTATTATCAAACCTAGGGGAGTTACTTCTACGTTGCTTATATTGCTATGCTATGCTTGTAGACGTGGTTTGGTTCAAGTGATTCATGACATATGTGAGTATTGTTAATTAATGGTTTACTTAAGGTGGCTACTTAAATACACATCTGGGTGGATTGCTTGAAGGCACCCTGGAGTAACCAGTGGTTGCCAAGACACCTGGAGAATCTAGTGTTGTCCTAGGATATCCCGGAGTTCCCGTGTCATCATCCTACAGTCCGCCACCCAGGCTCAAAGGGATCATAAGATTATTCATGCTAGAAACTTCCGTGTGCAGCCACAAGCCAATATGGGCTCTGGCATAGTTGAGTAAGTTGCGTGAAGCTCTTGAAGAGGTAGACTAGCAAATGTAGTGGGTTGTGGGTGGTACTATCTATCCAGAGTAGAGAGTTAATGCTTCATAAAGACTGTGTCTCGAATCTCCGACCATGGATGTATTCGAGTCTTGTGGGGAAAAGTGAGCAAACCTCTGCAGAGTGTACAAACTAATCATGGTTAGCCGTGTCCCTGGTTATGGACGTTTTGAGTATCTAGTTCTTGGATTATCATGTTGATCTCATCACTCTAAATATAATTTGATTGGGTTTAATGATGATGTTTAATTGGGATTGAGTTGGAGGAACCTTCTCAATGTTTAACAACCACCATGATAGTTAAATAAAATTTATTCCTTTGTTGTAGGGAAAAAATTGGCTTTATGCAAAACTATAACCATAGAGCTTTCCACCAGCCATATATGCATGTAGTGATAGCATTTGTTATGTTCATTACTCTATGTGTTACATTGCCAGCATATTCCATGTGCTGACCCATTTCGGGCTGTAACGTTCATGTTGCAGACTTTTTAGACGACGAGTAAGGTGCCATAGGTCGTTGTCTTTCACTCAGTGATGTCGTTGGAGTTGATGGACTCACTTTATCTTCCAAGCCTTCCGTTGTTATCGTTTTTAGATGTCCCTACGCCATATTTATAGTAATAAGTTCTATTCTGAGACATTCGATGTAATAAGTGTGTGATTGCTACTCTATTATAAATCCTCAAGTACTGTCGTGTCAGCATTCCCAATCCAGGGATGACACTGATGCACAGGGATCAGACTGTTTGAGGTCTGGACGCTACACAATGTGACTAATGAGTTAGTTGAGGGATGAAGCATTACAGAATGAGTAAAGAGACTTGCCGGTAACGAGATTGAACTAGGTATGATGATACAAATGATCGAATCTCGAGCAAGTAACATACCGATGACAAAGGGAACAACATATGTGGTTATGCGGATTGGCCGATAAAGATCTCATAGAATATGGAGGAACCAATATGGGCATCCAGGTTCCGCTATTGGTTATTGATCTACATAGTTCTCAAACCGGTAGGGTCCGCACGCTTAACGTTCGATGACAATTTATATTATGAGTTATGTGTTTTGGTGACCGAAGGTTGTTCGGAGTCCCGGATGAGATCACGGACATGACGAGGAGTCTCTAAATGGTCGAGAGGTAAAGATTGATATATTGGAAGGTGGTATTCAGACACCGGAAGGGTTCCGGAGTATATCGGGTACAAACAAGAGTACCAGAGGGGTTACCGGACCCCCCCCCCCCTCGGTGGAAGATATGGGCCATATGGGCCATGGGAGGGAGGCTAACCAGCCCACAAGGGGCTGGTGCCCCCCCCCCCACCCACAAGGGAGGAGGCCGAATTTGACTAGGGAAAGGGGACGCCACCCCCCTTTCCTTCTCCTACTCCCTCTCTGTCAGTGTCAAAACCGGCGGATCTCGGGTAGGGGGTCCCGAACTGTGCGTCTAGGCGGATGGTAACAGGAGACAAGGGACACGATGTTTTACCCAGGTTCGGGCCCTCTTGATGGAGGTAAAAACCTACGTCCTGCTTGATTGATATTGATATTGTGGATGTTTACAAGAGTGGATCTACCACGAGATCAAGGAGGCTAAACCCTAGAAGCTAGCCTATGGTATGATTGTAATGGTTGTTGTTGTGTCCTATGGACTAGAGCCATCCGGTTTATATAGACACCGGAGAGGGCTAGGGTTACATAGAGTCGGTTACATTGGTAGGAGATCTACATATCCGTATCGCCAAGCTTGCCTTCCACGCCAAGGAAAGTCCCATCCGGACACGGGACGAAGTCTTCAATCTTGTATCTTCATAGTCTTGGAGTCCGGTCGATGATGATAGTCCGGCCGATGATAGTTCGGCTGATGATGGTAGTCCGGCTATCCGGACACCCCCTAATCCAGGACTCCCTCAGTAGCCCCTGAACCAGGCTTCAATGACGATAAGTCCGGCGCGTATATTGCTTGGCATTGCAAGGCGGGTTCCTCCTCCGAATGATAGAAGATTGTGAACACCAGGATAGTGTCCGGCTCTGCAAAATAAATTCCACATTCCACTGTAGAGAGAATAATATATACACAAGTTCAATCTGCTGACGTTTTTTTGCGGCATGACGTCATGCCACTACCAAGCCATTACTTGAATCATTTTTTACTCTACCACCTCAGCGCATTTAGCGAAGCGGTTTCCTTGGCACGTCATGTCGAAGCAGAGATCGTGTTCCCCCTTAATCCGGGATTCTCATCAATACGGACGTGGGTAACCCAACCGCGCCATTGATGGTGACGCTTGGGGGATAAGCGAGTTTTACCAGGCCAGTGGGGGACGCGTAGACTTCGCCCGCCCATATAAAGGATAAGGATTCACCTTTTCACCTACGCCTTCTTCCTCCTTTGCTTATCCATCTCCGTGCACTCGAGCTCCAGCGCCCAAGCCCGCACATCTCGTCTCAACCTTCCCCAGTTATGTCCGGAGCGGGAGGCAAGTGGATGACCTCCTCCGTTATGGAGGAGCACATCGAAAGACTGAGCAGCGCCGGCTACCTGTCCGGCGACATCGCGCACCGGCTGCCCGACGAGGGGCAGCTCATCCCCACCCCCAGGCCCCATGAGAGGGTCGTTTTTCTTCCCCACTTCCTCCGCGGACTGGGTTTTCCACTTCACCCCTTTGTCCGGGGGCTCATGTTCTACTACGGCCTGGATTTCCATGATCTGGCGCCGAACTTCATCCTCAACATCTCGGCATTTATCGTCGTGTGCGAGGCCTTCCTCTGCATCCAGCCCCACTTCGGCTTGTGGCTCAAGACCTTCAATGTCAAGCCGAAGGTAGTGAAGGGCACTCAAGCGGAGTGCGGAGGTGCCATGTTGGGCAAGATGCCCAATGTCCTTTGGTTCGAAGGGGCCTTCGTGGAATCCGTCAAGGGGTGGCAATCGGGGTGGTTCTATATCACCGAGCCGCGCGATCCTAAGTGGGTGGCGGCCCCCGAGTTCAGATCTGGTATCCCCACGCAGCTCACCTCCTGGAAAGAGAAGGGCTTGCTGTGGGGTAGTTCGGAGGAGCTAACGGGACTCCAAGACTGTATCCAGAAGCTGGTGAAGAAGCTCAGGCTGGTTAACGTGGTCCAAGTCATGCTCGTCCGCCGGATTCTCCCATGCCAAGAGCGGGCATTCAATC